>NC_143404.1:57923268-58224843 GCF_052110815.1 Crocodylus siamensis | reverse complement strand
GATGTTGAGGTGTTCTTATGGATATGTTTCACAGAGTTGTCTTGGCTCCTAAATCTATTTTCAGTGTTTATAAATCTGTTTTTTCTTTGGAAATGTCTAAGCTGGGGTCAGCAATCTATAGTCCACGGGCAGGATCTGGCCAATGGGATGATTTTATCTGGCTCTCAAGCTGGGGGGGTGCTTCTGCAGTGATCTGCATGTACAGCCATGAGTGGGTGGTTGGGAGAATCGCAGCAGTGGCTGTGGCCAGGTTGGTTGAGAATCAGTGCAGCAGACCATACTGGCTCTCCCAAGTCATCTTCCTTAGTCTGTCAATGCAGAGATTGCCTTAAAGGAAAACTGATTTCCATTGCATTCCTTGTATAAGATTCTCGTCACTGGAGCCCTTCCTAGCACAGCTTTTTTGGTGCATGGTGGAACTTGGAGCCATGGAGCAGCTTTGTAGGACTGGGATCTTTTCATTTGGAGTTATGCTCACTGGTTTGTCATAATATAAACACAGTGGTTGCTCCCTTAGGGCTCTCATCTGGCCCCAATGCTGCTTTCGTTAGACACATTAGTGCTCTCTTAGCTTTTTCTCAAGTTGCCTTATCAACCGTTTTCATTGTGATCTTGATGACAGCTATTATGAAGGATCCATCCTTTCAGGATTTAAAAAATTGGGACCCTCTAATTAAGAAAAACAGTGCTCATATCTTCTAGCTAAAGAGGAGACCTCAGTACTGCGGTATTCTGTTTCCAAACTCTGGCTGTAGAGAGAAAACCTGCTGGGACCCTGATTTCTTTTGCTTGACTAGCAGGCTCTTCAATCCCCAAGGTTTCTGTGCCACCATCAGTATACCTCAAAAGTAGTAATATGGATATCTTAACATTGTTCAAAAGCAAGATCTGAAAAGACTCCACAGTTATTGGTGCCCTCTGAATACTGGTGGATAAGATTTTCGCACTGGAGATAATAATGTACTATACAATTAGAACTTGCTGCAAGGGTGAGACATTTCAAGGGCAATAGAACAAAAAATAAATCTGATCCTTATATTGAAGAGATGATTACATCTGCATCATATAATTTGTCATACTATCCTTTGCCAAGCAGCTGAAGCTCTGACATTCCTGTCTAAGAGCAGAACACCAGTAGGCCTCTTTGCACTGCCTTTAGACTTCAGTTTGTGGACAGCATAGTGATGCTCTAGCCACACATGGTGGCACCTATTCTAAAGATGCGTTATAAAATGTTAATTAGCATGCAGAACCTGCCTAAGGCTTGTTCCAGTGTCCTATCATTGTGTTCTCTCCCTTGCATGCTTTTATGGGTTTCTACATAATTTCCTAATGCCCAGTGCAGAGATGTAAACAGCAGACCTTTTCCAGAAGGCAGGTGCATTTACAGTCAAATAACCTGAACAGGGAATAAAGCTTGGTCTCTTATCATGCTCCTGTTTCTCATGTTTATTAGGGCTGGATAAAAATATTTCCTTTGTGGGCAAAACCATCATCTCATCTGTGCTAAGGGAAAATACCTAATTTTTGCCTTGAGGGAACAAAATGAAACCTCTCTTGCTTGTTTTATTTTTGTGCTGGGGAAATTAAGTCAGTTTCTGTAGACAAAATTGTCTAATGTCTTGTTAGTCAAGCGGTACATTTGACTCAGAGTGAGCAGTAGGATATTGCCATTTTCAGGGCCACTCGGCTGACAACAGCCATACATTAAAGTCCAGATTCAGTATATTCCACTACATGTTCTGACACTTACTTGCATTAATCTGTCCACAGATAATGGGGACAGTGCCTTAGAGCTGTTTTGCTCTTATCAGGAGCCAGATAAAGTTTCCTCATTAAGCAGATACAGTTAGAAAAGATGGTTTGCCAGTGTCTGTTGCAAATAGATCCCTGCTCTTCTCTTAAATGTACCGCTTATGCCACAGCAACAAGAATTTCAGGGGACTTCAAAGGTTCTGTATGCCAAACCTATGTGGTCTACTCATCAGGAAAAAAAATCTGTACCAAAATGCAGAGGTATGCAGGACAAGGTATTTAAACCCCCAGCTCCCATACTCCACAAGTGCGTAGAAGCTGAACAGTTTCAGACACTCAGATGAATCCCTCCCCTATGGCAATGGCTTCAAAGGTATCCTCAGGATCCATATCTGTGAATGCTGGGGTTTGATTAATGTCCCATGGGAATCAGGCCCCTAAATAGTTTCATTTTGTTGCATTTTTAAATCTGTGCAATGGTTCTTCTGTTCATCAAGAAAAAATGTTTGTTAAGGCATGTGGAAGGCTTTACATCCGATGTTATCCTAACTCAGCAAGTTGTTTCTCACTACCCTCACTATTTTCTGCTCCGAGATAGAATATAATTATCTTATTCAAATCCTGTCCCATGAAAAAGGGCCATGTTTTCATGATACAGTCCACTGAGGTAGAAACATCTAGTTGTGCACAACCACGCAGAATTGTCTTTGACATGCAACAATATAGTTTATCTGTGTTTACATGTCGAGTTTGAATATCTCTTTTTAATACAGGTTCCTAAATATAATAGAAGTAAACTATGTTTAATTACTTGGAGGCGCTCAGGACTACAGTCACCTCAGCTACCACTTGGCTGGTAATCCAGCATCATTTATGACATGCACTTTCTATTAAAAAAATCCTTTAATACTCCTAAATGTCATATGTGCGCACTGTGCTTAGAAAGCCCATGGATCACCTAAGCTCTGCTACAAGAGGTTAAATTCATAAATCCTGTTCATAAAGTCTCCTGTGTCCACCTTTCCAACTATGATAGTTAGTTTTACCTGTTTGCACTGTTACTTCTTCCAGTTACACAACTAAAATGACAGAACACCAACATTTGCTCTCAAAATACATTTTAGAAATAATCAAACAACTGGAATTATATATTCTGTATGGTTCCTCCTTTCTCCCCAGTAATGAGCCAATAATTAATATAGCAAGCATGTCTAAAGGAACGGACTTTTTTTAATTACCTAAAATGACTGAATGGTTTTTTTATTTAACTTAAAAAGGCATTAAATACAAGATTTAGCCTGCAGTGGGTAAAAAATCTCCAACTTCCTCAGAAAATCCTTTCCAAATTGTATTCATCTTGACTTAATCCACAATCTACTGAGTGAATTAGGCTGTATTTGTTTTGAAAATCTATTTTATGGAGTTCCAAGGTCTGTGTTTTCCTTAGGAAGGGCTTATTCTGCCTTTTTGACCAGGATGCCTGCTAGTAGGCCATAGCCTAGGCCTCTGCAGGTTTTTAATGTCCCAAGGTGCCCAGCACATATGACTAACAAAATGTAAATAAACACAGCTGAGCCAAGAAGAAATTGGAAGGTTTTCTCATTAAAGAAATAAAATAAACAGATGTCCTTAAGCACTTTGGCTCATGTTTGTCAAAGGAATGGAAAACTCTCAGATGTTTGAACAGCAGTAGTGATACAAGGCCACATCTTGAGCAAAAGGAGGAGGAGAAAGAAGAAAAAAAAGTCCATGACACTTTGAATTAACTAATAGTCCTCAGGGGAGGGCGCTTTTGATTTGAACCTTAGCAACTTCTACAAATAGTTTTTAACTGCCTAGTAATAAAATGGGTTTTTATTTCTTCTCAGTTTGTAAAGTACTAAAGGACAGATCCAGCCACTAAGAGCATGAATCACCATCAGTTTTGATTAAAACCCTATGGTGTTTCAAATGGGTAGTGGTTTTTGGGGCCGGTGTAAAAATACAGCAATGTACAAGCTGTTTTAGGCATAAAGGCCTGTGATTAAAAAAAAAAAAGGTATCAAGTACAGTTGATCAAAATCTTTTTCAATGAAAAATTTTAACTAAAGTCCACTGAAACAAGCCTTTTGCAGGAGCATCAGTTCTACTGACACTTTTGCTGAGGTAGGTCTAGGATGAAATTTCTGGTCCAAGTGACAGCAAGGACTTGAACTGGGTAGAGTAGAGACTCAAACCCAAGACTCCCAAGTTACAAACAAGTGTCCTAACCACTAGGCTATTTATTATCTTAGGGTAGGTCATATTATATTTTTCACAAAACTCATCCTGATAGGAAAGCACTTGTTCCAACCTCAACATTTTGTGAAACTGAATTCTTGTTTTCTAGTTTTTTCAAGTGTTATGGAGTTAGGAAACCAGTTCCCCTTGAAAAACAGTGCAATTAGGGATCAGTTTTCTTAGGGCCCTTTAAAATCTTAGCCTAAAGCAACTGTTGAAGCAGAAAAATGGTAAAGTCAAATCAAGGCCCACAAAGGGCAGGGAGAATACAAATGGACTACAACAACTCTGATCCAGGTACAGATTCAGATTTTTTTTTTCTTGAGCAAATTCCCATCTGATGCATAGCAACAGCTGTGGACCCAATCAGTCCTTAATAGTCTTAAAAACAAGTGGTTTTTAAGGCTTTACGTATGCATTTGGAGGATATGTCCTCATTTGTGGCATCACTGTTACTGCACTAATGTGAACCTGTGGTTTGGAAAGGCAAAGCGAGTACTGGCAACAGTGCGGCTTATACCTGCTTGAGGGAAATTCCACAGTGTTTCCTTGTCTCTTGAAGTGTTTGCACTAGTAGTTGACTGGACTGGAGAGAATCCCTGGCCAGACAAGGCTGGAGAAGATATACTCAGTACCAGAGATAGTCAACTTTGAAGATTCAGAAAATTAATCTCAGACCATAAATTTCCATAAGTTTTTTATTTGAAAATTTAGGCAAAATGTGCTCCCTCTGCTACTAATTTCTGTTAAAATTGTGTCAATTTAAGGTGTTGACTACAATCTTGCATTCAGTTTTGCAGATCTAAACCTGTTTTCTATTAGATAATATTGAATATTTGATAAAGATGCAACAAAATTTCAGAATTCCATGTTCTGATAGCAACACGAGCAGTCTTCCAAAATGTTCAGTTTTGTAATTCAGTGTTAAAAAATCCTTTTCATTTGTTTCCAAAACTTGTAATAGGAAAAATGACAATACTAAATTTTGGTTTAGTCATTATTTTTATATTACAATAGAGTAAGCGGTACCAACTGAAAACAGTACCATACTTCTAGGTGAAAAAGATAATATTCCACTACTATGAAGAACTTACAGTCTAAATATACATGACCAAAAACAGCACTGGAGAAGAAGCATCAGTATCTTCTGTAATATATTAGCAACACAAAAATACTTAGTACCTTTTTGTTTCTACCATACATTAAAACATGTTAGACTGAATCTGTCAAACACAGCTTTTCACTGCTAATGAGGGATGCCAAAGAGAAGGCTAACAACTAGAATGCATGAGTCGAGACAAAAGAAGTCTGCTGACTTGTAAGATTATGATAATTAGAAAGAATTAATTTAACAGTTTGCCAAATTGTGTAATGGGGAAGGAGAAGGTCTGTTGTCTCTTTTACCATGTATTATGTTAGGTTAAGAGGATCTCAGGTGGCATGTCCTGCCTTTGTTGAGCTATTTCAAGCCAGAACACAGAATGAAGGGCCAAACCCAGTTGTGCCAGAAGCCAGTAGTGCATAATTCTCCTTTCCCATACCACTGCATCTGACTCAGCCCGAACTCCAGTACTGTTGTAGTTCTGACTCCCTTATTTCCCTATGTGGTTTCTTCAGAGGCTTGTTTTGGTGCACTGTTCTTTGCAGATATAGTAAAGGCTCCAGTCTACTTCTGTTGCATGAGAGATCACTCTAATGTGTACCTGAAGGGATGAGAAAGGCTGGGTGGACAGTATATTAAGCCATAATAATGGGCTGCTCTGTCTGTTAAGAACCCTAGTCACACAGTAAATACGCTACACCCATGCTGTATGCAGCAGCCTGTGGAACAGGTTTCTAAACGGAGTATTCACAGCTAATTGAATATGGCTGCAGACGCTTCTTAACCCCCTTCTACATTGAAGCACCTCCAACTGAGACGTTAGGGGGTGGGGAGGTTTTCTCCAGCCTGCCAGCTTCTCTGCCACGTTCAGGCAGGATAAAACCTCCCTTTGTGTGTCCCTGATAGTATGCTTCTGTTTTGAGAGTTAATCCAGCTTGTAATTGGAACAGAAGCGATATATCCTCCAAATCATAGGCAGGGCAGTTTGATGGGGAACTGCACCCTCAGTTCCTGTATATAGAGCAGTTGTTTAGGGTCACCTGGTGACCATTCATAAGGCAGACGCATAATGCATACTCTGAGCGTGAGGACAGAGAAGAGTGCATTGCACTGGCAGTGTTACTTCTCTGATACCAGCCCCAACCTCTTGGCACCTACATATAAAAAGAAGCGCTGCCAGTACCTCATCACCAGGAATCCTGGTTTTCTCTGATTAAAAAAAATCCCCAATTTCCAGGTATAAAAAAGTAACCCAAAATCCAGATTTTTCCGTGATTAAAAAATCCAGATTTTTCCACTCGGGCAATGGGCAAGGGGAGTGCTGGTGCCCCCCCCGAGAGTGCTGGTCAGGGAGTAGAGGCGCCAGGAGAAGCGCCGCTGGCACTTCCAGGTCAGCGTGCATGACAGCGGGGGGTAACCCCCCTCCCCAGTCGGTGTGATCGGCTGCGGGGCACACCCCTCCCTGCTCTGTCACTGATGACTGGCCGTGGGGCGGGGTGGCAAGTGTCGCCATGCAAGTAGATGTAGAAGTTACTTATACAGTGACTGTCTTTAGGCAAGGCTGGGTTGGAGTCTTTCTACCCACTGTTGAAGCTACTGCATTATAAAGGAATGGAAGAGTATTGGGGCCAGAGAGGCTAAGTAAGGGGGACTATGACTCACCTTCCTCCAGTGCTGCTCTTTCCCCAACCATCCCCTCTTCCCAGCCACTTGCACACTTCTTTTGCCAAGACAGAACAGGAATTCTTCATCAACTATTAATAGCCAAACTTAGTCCTAAGTGTGATTGCACAGCAGGCCTATTCTGCATAAGTTTATTCTTCCTTATCCTGCCTGTTCCTTTTCTATTTTTTACGTACAACAAGGTGAGAGTTTACACAATGGCTGCTGCAAACTGTCTCATTCATTATGTTCAGTAGGAAAAGTAACCACTTCAATTATTTTGTACAACATAGGCCTGAACAAATCCCTGCTTGGAAATGTGTGCTTGATTTTCAGAGGGTGCTGTTAAAAGTGTTATTGGTATTCCACATGGTGCAGTGGATTTCTGCACCACAAACACCATTTTATAACCTTTACAACTGTGCACATCTAACAGTGGACAATAAATCTCTCTCACTAATTACACATCCAGCTTGTTATAACCATCATAAAACAACTACAGCTGGTAAAGCCATAAAATGATGTCAAATCATATTTCTACTTGTTAAAGAGAAGCAGGATTATTTTCCAATCTCTTCATGAAGCTGCAGTGTTTAAAGCTATGTGCAGAAACAGCTGCCAAATAGGTCATCAACCTTAAATTAGGTAATGTTATTGTCTTTATTCCTCCTCATTTAAAAATGTTTGGCATGATGTAAGTCAAAGTGATCAAACTATTATAAATAAGGGAACCGCCATATACCTAAAAAACCACACAACTCTAAATACAAGTACCATTTTTTCAGAATTCCACAGCAGCCAAGTTCAAGCACTTCAAAGTTTCCTCTAATACTTACAGAACAGATTCCTTATGTACATGACATAATCAGTTTGGGGGACAGATTTTCCAAGGTATTTAGGTACCTAATGAAGCAGAGAAGTAGCTAGTATGCCACCAGGTTCTTAAATGCCTTAAAAAATATCTGGTCTCAGTTGGCTATTTAAGGTAAAAGGTAAAGTGCTGTTTGTGGGTTGGCCAAAGGAAAAGATCTCTTGAGAAAATATATATATTGGGGTTTTTCTCTTATGTTACTCTGTGACTCTTATGAAAACAATAGACCAACAGAAAAACATTACCTTGTTCACTCTAGACTAACTATTTCCCACCTGCTGGATAAACCGTTTTTCCTAGGAGACATGTCTTTGAAAGAATAACAGCTCAGTGTCCTATCTATTAGCAACTGAACAATGCAAGCTTTTGAAGAAAAGGTCTATGATGGGAAACCTAAATTAAATTTTCACTTGTTTGAGGGAAATACTACAAGACTTAGAGTACAAAATTTGTCTGAGCGTAACAGGAGCATCTGTTTGAAAAGATGCCTTATTAACAGCCCCCCACAATACCCATTGCAATTTGACAAACAGTCATGTTAAAAAAGAGATTATTTAAAATTTTACCTTCCCATATCTGGATGCGAAGGTTCCTGTGAGCAAGGAGTGAAAAATAATTATCGTCTCGTCCAAATCCCACACAAACACACGCTGTAATGAAAGAAGGGTGGGGGTGAAAGAGAGACAAATACATCCATACATTAAGTGTTTGCGGGACTGCATGCAATTAGGAAAAGATTTTACTTGAATACACCTTTTATGATAAAAAAAAAAAAGCCTACTTCAACCAGTGACGCCTCTTTAAAGTTGGTAAAAATAAAAAAAGAAGAATCAGTTCTTAGAAAGGCAATCAGGAATATCAGTTCTGTCGGTCTGCTGCCCCAGCATGCACGGAAATATCAATGACTTAACTTACCAGGAGAACAGAACAACAGAATCAAAAGATGTCAGAGTCCAGAGAACAGAATTTTGTCCACAGATTTTTTTTTTAAACCGACTAACTATGGTTATAGATCCAAATGTCTAGCTAATATCATTTTTGCTCTGATCATTCTCTAGTCAATTATTCGCAAATCAGTGCCACAGTTTTTCATGGCTGGATTTATTAACAAACAAGGAATTAGCACTGTTACCTCAATCTCACTGTCAGCAGTGGGGGAAGGATCATTGCTTCTTTTTGATCGGCCTCGTACCTTTCCGTCAGATGCTCGGTGCTGCCTGTCTGCTTCTATGTCTTTTACGGGTGTTGCTGCATATTCCCCTGTTGTGAGAAAAGGCATGCCAGTAAAAGCCTAAGTTTCACTATCTATTCCCCTTCACAAGTGTTTCTTTTAATACGAGAAAACGATGTTAAGGCAAAGGTATGACAGAGAGAATAACACTGATTCATGGAAAGCCTCTCAAGATGCTGCACCTCCATACGCTGCAGTCTCAGGTGGGAAAATATGCCCCTCCAAGTACCCATCCAAAACCTGGCCTACATGTTAAGAATTTCACCAAACTAGGTATGCTCAGTAAGGGAGTAAGCATTTCTGAAACATATGCATAAGGCAGGCTGCAAATAGACTTTTTGCCTTCTATAAAAAAAATTTGACGGCATAAAACCCAAGTGAACAGACTTCTTGGCCCTTTATTGTGCCACAAATGCCCACATTTGTGAGCACAGGGATTCCTAGTCACTGTTTGTGCCGCCTTTTTGTGGCCAACATCTTATGGTAGCAGAATGCAGGCAGCCCAGAGCTTTCTCTGCTCTTCAGCCACCACAGGCAGGCATTTCCATGGTTTCAGAAGCCCAATCCTATATGCCTTCAAGGAGATTTCTGGGGCGTGCACTTTTCACTGCTGAACCCCTAGTAAGGACATGTTCTGCAAGCATGAAGAGGGGAGCCCCTATGAGATTAACCCCCTCCATGTTTGCAGGTGCATACCATGAGAATCCCCCTGCAGTGTGTGCATCATGCTGCCATACCCTGAGTTGGCCTATGGCCATCATCCCACAAGATCAGGCCCATGAAGACCTGGAGTGGCAGAGACCCTACCTGCAGGACCATGGTCCCAGAGAAGCCTATGGACACCAGGGAAGCAGATCAGCTGTGTCAGGATACATCCCAGCCCAGCCAATCCTCTCCAAAAATGATATCTGTTTATACCAAAGAGTTCCAGTGCGCATGTGGTTATGTCAGTATAAAAGTAATAATTTGGCTGTCAACTTTTGGGTTTTTTTTAATTTCCTAAACAGTATAAGCACTTATATAGTAGTATAACAGTGCTTGTACTGCAGGAGGAGGGAGGGGATGGGGGGAACGGAGAATAGTTGCTTTAATTATACTAGAATAATTAAAGCTGCAAAACCTTTAAATTTACACAAGTAGCAACATGGTGAAAAAAAAATTCTCTTCATGTGGTAAGGACAGATATTTTTGCAGAAATTACCTAAATCAGTGGTCACCAATCAGTCAATCTTGATCAGGGCTGGACTCGATGATCTCCCGGGTCCCTTCCAGCCCAAATTGTCTATGAAATCTATTCTATCGATCTGTTAAATTGACTCGTCAATCGTGGAGCCTCTGACAGTTGATCTCAGTCTATCAGAGGCTCCATGATCGGGAGCAGCAGGAAGCACGTGACTGGGCTGAGCCATGACCCCGGCTGGTCGGGCTGGGCTAGGTGAGCGGGGTCAGAACCCGGGCAACTTGTCCAAGGGGGTGGGGAGCGGGGTGTGGAGGGGTGTGCCAAAAAGTGATCTTCACCATAAAAAGGTTGGAGACCACTGACCCAAATAAGCGATGTTTGTTCCAAAGGTTTTGTGTTCGAGCTGGTCAAAAATTCAACAGGGTTTACAATCATTTAAAAAACAAACCTGAATTGTGAAATTTGTAAAAGGGTATCTTCCTTTTTTAAAAAAATCACCACTTCATATAAAAATTCTAACACAAAACCTTTGGAACAAACATCACTTATTTAGGTCATTTCTGCAAAAAAAAATATATTAAGAGGTTTTTTTTCACCATGTTTATTATATATTAAACTTGCTTTTGTGTATTTTTAAGTATTTTCTTCCTCATTTTTCACCTCTCTCCCTGGAAAAACTTGAGTGGGAGGAAGGAAAGAAATTATGGTTCAGGTTTTCGGAAGAAAAAAAGCAAAATTACCAAGATATTTTCAGTGAATTGTCTTTAGCAAAAAGGATGTTTTTCAACAAGTATACCTAAACATATGCAGCTCTACAATGTTTCTAAATAATGTGCCTTTTAATTTAGTTTGGCTGTTTAAGAGAAGGCAACAGTTTCAGAGCACTGGCAACGTGTAAGTCAATACAATGTAATGTTTCAATGTTGCTAGGATTCACTTTCATAAACTCCTCTTGAGATCATTTCCCTTAAATGACAAATTTTTAAACATTTTTCTTTTTACCTTGCTAACGTGTAGCTTCTCAGTCCTATCTCTAGTGTTATTCATACAAACCCTTTTTAAACGACTCTTTCTTGAAAAGCCTGAGATAAGATCTAAGGAACATAAAATCCTCCAACTACTTTTAGAGCCATCTGCAATCTCTCTCTTTTTTCCAAACCTGTATTAGTTTATTTTTCTTTTTGAGCAAGCACAGATGTTCAGTTCTGCTTCGTAAGTCAACTGACCATACAATGGGTATATATTGTGATCATCCACATATTATGTGGTATTTTATATAAATGTTATTGCATACCAATGAAAATTTTACCAGTGAAGTGACATCTGAAGACTGCATTCAGATAGTACAGGAGGATAACTTGTCAGTAATGCCAGAAACCACTTGAGCCCTCAGAGTTTCAGAGCTAAGCACTCTAGGAGATTCCTGGATAAAGTCAAAGGCAGTGGTACCTTTTTGTGGCATCCATAATTGTCATTAAGTTCAAGTCTTCTGTTGAATTTTTGTGGCTGTTGGGGAGACAAGTTCTTAAATTCTTTTAACATAATTATTTGTGAATTTAGGTATTGGAGCTGTTAGAGACTTGCTTAAAAACTAAGTATGGACTGTAAATCTTGAAATTTTCAGTAATTGGACTTACTGGTATTTTGGTTTGAGCTTATTGCTACTACCAGTGACCTATTAATGCTACCCTTATATGTAGGTCAGGAGTAATATCTGTATTTTTCTATGTTAGCTTTTATGGAAGGACATCAAACCACTCAATCAGGAATACATTTGAAACAAAAAAAATGTAGAAATACAAAAGCAATATAAACTCTCTTTACAGGGTTTACAATTTCTGATTTTTTTTCTCTAAATCTGTGCCTCTTCCCTAAACCTGAAGTCACATTTTGCTGCTGGCACAGTACTACATATGAAAAACTGCAGATATAAGTAAAACTTTGCTGTGAACTCAATTCTTTTTTGGTGTTAACAAATGCATTTAAAAAAATGTGATAGCAAATTTGCAGTATTTCTGCCCAGATGACTGAGCTTGCAAAACTGCAGTTTGGTTTTAAACAACAGCATGGCTACACCTACCAGACAGTGGTTCTGCGCTCTGACTGGTGATGTTGTGTGAAGATTCTTGCAGAGAGTAAGTGGATGTTGGGATAGCTGTTGGACTGATACTGTTTGCTGATACATATGGAGAGTTGTAAGAAGAGCTGTAGTACTGCGAGTACTGGCTTTGAGGAAAGCTCGGGTAGGATGAGTATTCCTTCAGGGGGAAAGAGAGAGACAGTGAGTAACCATTCTGTATCGCAGGCTCTGTACCTAAAAAAACAAATAGGCAAGCTAATAGGTTCAGCAGATGTTGGTCTCATAGCTCTCAGTTAGGCATACAGATACCGAGAGCTCCTAGATACTTCTTCCAAAGAACTTTTGCCTTTTTGTCATATTCACTCATCATTTTTGAGTACAGGTGCAGTAACTGTGTGTAGGGGAGTATTGTGGATTAGTTTCTCAAAACGGGTAGCAGCCAGTTTGAGCGTCACTGTAAATAATTTCCTTAAAAGAAACCTAAAAGAAGGAGGTTAAAAAAAATGAAGGGGGAGGAAAGTATAAGTATTTGCACTTTCTCTCAGCCTCACGATTATCCATAGATTTCTGAACAGCTGTAACACTAATTACAAAACAGAAGCAAAACTAATAAACATTTTGCAGAAATTTCCAGGCATCTGAAATTTTCTAGCCACTGTGGCTAATGAATGAACCTTTAAATGATGTATCTTTCCCAAAGTTTAACTATCTAGGTAAAATGTAACAATAATCACTTTCCAGCTCACTGAAATGCCATATCTAGGAAACAAACATTGCAAGCGACCTTGGACCTAACTGACCTCAACGAAGCGAGTCCCTGGCTAAGTACAGACAGTCAAAAAGCCTGAGGCTGAACTGATTCAATCTTTGCAGGTTAGCCTAAGCTGCGTAGACTGAACTGATAACTAAGTAAACAGACATTCACTTTTGACTCCAGAAATGCAGCCACATGCCTACAGTGGTGCAGGCCAGAAGTTGAAGGGTGCTAGAGCAGGGGTTCCCAGCCGCTGGCCCATGAAGGGTTGGCTGCTGGTCTGCAGGAGGGTTGGCTGCCAGACTGGAAGCGACCGTAAACTGGCAGACTGTGGACTGGAAGTGACCAGCATACTGCGGACTGGCAGCTATCCTCCCCCTCTGTGCGACATTGGTCAGGCTACAGTTCTGGGCACCGCACTTCAGGAGGGATGTGGCCAGCATCGAGAGGGTCCAGAGGAGGGCCACTCGCATGATCAGGGGGTAGCAGGGCAGGCCCTGTGAGGGGAGGCTACGGGACCTGAACCTGTTCAGCCTCCATAACAGAAGGCCGAGAGAGGGTCTGGTGGCTCTCTATAAACTTACCAAGGGGGACCAGCAGGGAATGGGAGAGACCCTGTTCTCCTGAGTGCTACCAGGAGTAACTAGGAATAATGGCCATAAGTTGACTAAGAATAGGTTCAGACTAGACATCAGGAGGCACTACTTCACAGTCAGGGCAGATAGAATCTGGAACCAACTTTCAAGGGAAGTGGTGCTTGCTCCTACCCTGAGGGTCTTCAGAAGGGGGCTAGATAATCACCTTGCCGGGGTCGTTTGACCCCAGCATTCTTTCCTGCCCATGGCAGGGGGTTGGACTTGATGATCTGCTCAGGTCCCTTCCGACCCTCCTATGAAACTGGGTTTGCTGGTCCACAGTCACTTCCGGTGCATGGTTTGCCAGTCCTCAGGATAAAAAGGTTGGGGACCCATGTGCTAGAGCACTTCTCTCTGCTTGGCTGGAGCAGACAGCTTGGGCCAAGTCTAGCCAGCCCACCCTGTGAGGTGAGGTTTGTAAGAGAGGCATAAAACATCCTGGGAGGCTGGGGGACAGTAAGTTAACTTGGATCTGGAAGGGATCTGGCATAGAAGTTCAATTAACTAATTCAACCTAAATCAGTTAATTCTGATGCTACATCCATCCAGGTTTGTCTTAAACTGGTTTCAGGCATTTTGAAAGAGGTTTATATACTCTGAACTTCTGTTGTGTTACAGGTTTGAACCGGTTTCCAATCACTTATACTGGTTTGTGTGTAATTTCTGCCCCAAGCCCCTCTGACTGCATAGGTGAAGCATAAGGAGGGTAAGGAGGGGCATGTGTTCCCCCTGAGAGTGCTGGTCCCTCCTGACAGTGACTGCTCTGGCTGGTGCCCCCCCCCCGAAATTGGTTCTGCCAGCGGCACAGCGGTGGCAAAAGTGCTGGCGGCACACTCAGTGACCAGCTGTTGGGAGACCCTCAAAATTGGGAGGCACCAGTCGCTCATGTCTGACTGATTCAATGTCTGAGCCTCTTAGTGAGGGATGAATAAGTTATACTATTCACTGTACTCTAAGATTTGATAAGACACATAGCTTAATTAAAAGGGACAGTGTCAAGGCTGGAAGGTCTAACATACTACTAAATACCTTCCATCTGTCTTTTGCTTTTCAGGAATCAATAGGCATTTCATATCAATCCTTTAGTTTGAGTCTCTGTTCCTTGTGAGGTCAGATATTGAAATATACAATAAAATGTAAAATGCGGGGGGGGATTTTAGTCCCTGACCTCCTCATTTCATTTCTTATGAATGGAGAAATACTGCAGCGTGCCTACACTCATGGTTTAGGGAAGCACATGTCAGTGACCTGTAAGGCCCAATCTAGCATGCTGGGGCACTTGCTGATACAATGGTTTGGCTGTTATCAGTAGTGCAGTCCTCATTTTGGGGGAGTGAATAGAGGTTACAGAATAAGGAATTTAAAAAGAACAACTTTTTGTTGAAAGGTAGTTCAGATGTGGGCACTCCAGTCCTGAGACTTGTAATCATGGAATAAAGGTGGCTTACCAAGGTTTTCTTAAGCTTAATTCAAGGATGGGTTTTTTTGTTTCTTCATGCCACAAAGGATTATTAGGAGGCTAAATTATTTAACTTTTTTTCCCCTTTGTACATGCGTATGCTTCCCTCCCCCCCACCCCTACTTTTTTTGGTTGTTTGTTTAAAAAAAATTGGAATGCCATGCCAAGCCTGACCTGCTCAGATTTTTTTAGAGGACTTTTTAGGGGTTTCAAAGATATATCCTGTGAACTCTCACCATTTAACCTTGTGGATTACAGCAGGAGTTAGCAACATTTTGGGGCAGAGTACCAAAAAGACTCTCAACCTCAATTTACAAGATGGTGTATCAGGGCAGACAACAGGGGACCCACAAGGTGCCTGATCCTTGTTGTGGCAGTGCTGTTCCAGCCCCTTCCCCACCGTCTGCCCAGAGGGGTGCGTGCCAAGCAAAGAGCCTTTGTGTTCCAAGCTCTGGCACCCATGCCAGGGGTTGCCTACCCCTGTATTACACCTTTCCCTTGTTAATAAACACTTTGTTTGCCATGGCTATTGGTATTAAGAGAGGTGTCAGCCAGAAGTCAGTTGTCCTCTCAGTTGTTCAGGTTTTAATCTGTTGTGAAAACTTGAATAGTTGTCAGTCACCACACAGTTCTCAGTAATGGGTAAAACCCACGTTTCCAATATAAAAAACAAGTTGGAAAATAAACTTTTAAAATCCATCACAAAAATACTGGAGGCACAAGTTAAAATATTTTATTTTACTTCTATTGGTCTCTACTAATCACAAATCCTTAAACTGAAAATGAAATAATAATGACATAACCTGCTGTTGTCATGAGGATTATAGCAACTTCCATGTGAGGAAGGAACTGGAAATGAACAGGGCACGGCTGCAAAAAGGACTTGCTTCCCATGTCTTCATGAATGACACAACCAAGAGTAGTTCTTACAGTCTTTACTATTGAGTAGTCTTGGTGTCTTATACACAGTGTGATTTTGCGTGCACACATACATGCATGTAAAATGGTAGCAACAAGTGCAAGTTATGATGTCCATAAATAGGTCTGTACCCAAATAAGAAGCAGTACAGATGGCTTAGGTGGCTCGTTATTCAGCAGGCTCTGTGTAGTACAGTTCTACGTTGTTTATTCCACATTTATTACATAAAGACAAGAGAGCAGAGGAAGAGGGTGTAACGGAGGAGCATTCTGTAGGTGATGGAAAACTTTACTTAAAAAAAAGCTGTCAATATGGTACCCTGGGTTCCCACAAGCATATTTTCAACATTGTAATCAAACAGAGAAGGGAATGCCAGAGGAGGGAGAGAGTTGTGTCCGTGTTCTGTTGCAAAGACCCCTGCCAAGGCACCGGTGCGTCCACATGGATACGTGTGTTTAACCAAAACAAACTTACGTTACGACAATTGCTAGGCCAGGTATCGATAGAAATAATTTAGGGTATCTGTGAACAGATCTACATTTTAAGAAAAATGGTGCATATGAATATTAGGAGAATCTCTCTTATTTGGGGTGTTTAAATAAAAGCCAGGAGTAGTCCTGATAATTGTTGAGAACGTACCTGATGCACACTGCTGAATCCTGCAGAATTAGCAAGGCCATTGGCTCCTTGGTAAATCCCTGATGTGCCTAAAGAAAATAACATCACATTTGCATATAACAAAATTCCTAGAATGCAAGTAAGGGTTACACAGCAGGAGGAAAAGTACATTTCTTCTGCCAGTTTGGTGCCATAAAGCACCACGTCACAAGTCCGTGGAAACTACAAAATGGCTTCTGGTGTCATAATTTGGGCTCCTATTGAATATTGCTTAGTGAAAGGCATGCAAAGGTAACTACCAAATCCACTTTAAAAATATATAACGGAGCTGGAAGTAGTAGCACATTGAAGCTGGTAAACAGTAATTCAAAGGAAGTTTGCAACTTGGGACATTGTATAAAATGATTTACAGTATTACAAAATATATTAGGATCGAACTTCCAAAACCTCTTCCTGAAATCTTCTCATGAAAATGAATATCTCTAGTTGTTCATCCTATCAGTTGTTCACATAGGTGTATGGTCATACACAACATTTACTGTGCAACTGTGTCCTTGAATCTCGGTCTTAGTGGACCCAGTGCAAAGTTATTTTAGGATGAAGTTTGCTATTCTGGTCCCCATCAAGACACTATGCAAAGACTCCCAAGTTTACAGCCGATGGAATCACTGCACAATCCTGGGGGCATGGATGCTTTGTGGCTTATATCTGTATGATTCTCTTTGATTTATGTCTGGAGCACAAGCTAGCCACCCTTGGAGAGAATTAATTTTGATGCAATGTATTTTGTTGCTGGGTGTGGCAGGAGAAAGGAAAGGCCTTCACGATTTGGCATCTGGTAGGAAAAGTAGTAATGGTGAAACAGAAGATTTTGCTGCTTCCCGTCTTCAAGATGGTCCTGAAAAATCATTTTAAGTCCAGTGTACAAACTCTTCAGGGAGTTCCTTCTTTAGTCCATTAAGTTTGCCTCCTAATTTTTGCAGCCATGCTTGCTCCCAGGGCTGGTTACAGCTCTGACCCTAAGCTGCCTCTAACACACAGAGGCAGCTCATGATGCAATCTGGCAGGCTCTATAGAGTATTCCAGGTTGCAGCTCATAATCAGCCTTAGCTCCAGGTGAACATTTAGGGCAGCTGTGACCTGTGAATTAGGTGTGGTCTTTGTGCTCCAGCAGATTTGCAGCAGGCCCTTGGTTGTACATCATTCATTCACCCCCTTGCATTGAGACTAAGAACCCCAGGAGCCTAATTGTAGATCCATGCAAGTCATATTTTCTTACTCTGACCCTTGCTATATTAAACGCTCTCCCTTTAAATATTGGGACTTTTGTGACCAGTGCTGCCTTAACCAGAGCATAGAAGCAAATGCCTCTCAATGTCTTCACATGGTGTCCTTTCTCCAGTTTGTTTTTAAGACCCTAGTTAGCTGGGGAATGGACAGCTGAACAAACTGTAGCCTGCCAAGTGCAGTCACAAAGCACATGCAGTGAGAAATAAATCTCATGCCAAAAAGAAATGAGAAGGAAGATCTGCCTCCAGAACTAATTTGCTGCCCTGTAGCCTTGAAAAGAATAAAAAGGAGGTGGAGGAGGGAATTGTGAAGAACTAAACTTCCACTATGGCCCCATGTACCTTCGACTCTCCCATTTCTTCCTCTGGGCACCCTCCCTTCATTCCCCAACAGAGCTGCAGATTCAGATGCTATATTCATACAAGCAGGACCTAAAATATGTACAGCTGTTTGTTTTTTGGCGAAATACATTCACCCCAGAGAGAATCTGGGTAACAGACCAGGCCTGGTTTTCAGGACAAGCAGTTCAGGAAAGAATGAATGCAGGGCAGCCGTTGTCTTCGGCTGGTGCAGACCACCGAAGACCTAGACCAGTGTGGCATACCCCGTTGAAGCATCTCCTGCAGCAACTTTGCCTCCTACTCCAGTATATATGACAATCCTCCCCTCTGGACAAGCTTAGAAGAGGATTCCAGCAGCTACAATTCAATCAGCTAGACATTTCCCCCGTCATGAGCCCCCCACAACTGTAGTTACTTCTTGGTATGTGTTTTATGTGCCTACTGCCGCCTAGAACGAACAGATTCTTACAGAAACCAAGCATCTTACAACATTGTGGGGGGGAAAGTACCAGAGCCCCGGGGCTTACAGGCAAATACGACTTTCACTGAACACAAAACAGCTCTCATATACTGGAGCTCAAAACAATACGGGGTGGGGGGGCTTTTTGATCCTTCTAAACTGTCAATTTAAAATGATCCAGCATCATTTATTAAAGCTGTCAGGAGGAGGATGAATTACCTCGAGGGACTCATGCTCTATGTGTAAATTGTGATGAGAGCATGTTTATTGCTGTGCTACTTGCACATGATACAGTATCTTCCTGTTTTCTAAACTATTGAAGATAATTATATAAAAGATGAAGAGACTTGCAATATTGGAATGAACTTGGATTGAACTTTGCATCAGCTGTGTAATCAAAGATTGCATGTCTGTGTGTATGTGTGTGGAGAGGGCTTGGGCTTCCTAGCGTCCCGCTGAATTCAAGACTAAATTCTATATGGTGGATTAAGTCCTTTAACTATATAGTGAAAAAGGAAAGTGCTGGAGAGTTTGTTTCTGTAGGGAAATATCTACTAAAGATGACAGAAATATTCAGTGCACTGAGGTGTCGTGGCACAATCTCCTTCCAGATTTGTACAGCTTAGTTATTTCACTCTGGAAAATGAATTCTCCATAGTTTTACTCTTCAGTGCTTGGAAATGGTTTAGGCAGCAAACCTGGGAAGTTAAGTTGAAGGTGGATACAAAGTAAGAGCTCAGAGAATGCAACTGTCTGCATACAAATACTGATCACTGCCATGACACCTCAATCTGAAAGGGGGTTTCCACGTCTTCGAGACCAGGGTTGACAACCCTCAGCCTCTCTGCTGAGACTACCAGTTAGGCAATACTGCCAGTCATGTGAGAGGTGGCAGAGGATGCCTGCTTTTTGGGAACTGGAGCAAAACAAACCACCTCATTTCTCTCAGACCACTAAACATATCCATTAGGCAATGTCTTTCAGTTACTGGTCTGGATCTGAATCAGCAACCTCACTCTGTATCACATTTCTAATTCCTTAAGCATCAGCTCTCTTTCATTAGGATCAAAAAATCCACACTTCTGCCTCCTCTACCATCAGACTCAGACCGTGAAGGTAAAACATCCACTCAGGACAGCCCTCTTCTACCAAATCGCTCTTAATATTGCAGAATGACCTGCTTCCAGAAGACACAGCTCTTGGGAAAGTGTACCAGCTGGGACTAGTAATAATTCAGAACCTCTGTCCTGCTAACTGAGTATGAACATTTGAAATATTTACTTTTTTTCCCAACCAGAACAAGTAGTTCTTAAATATTTTGATTACAGGTTTTTTCCTGTCGGTTGCATGGATTGTCAGGTGAAAACTCCAGAGTCAAACCCTCAACCAGGACATCATTAAAGTTGATGTATACAGTGGCTCCAGCTCCTCTACACACACAATACTCCTTTTTTGAGAAGGAATTTCCAAAAGTATCATTAAATCATCAGCATTTATGTTTTTCCTGACTCTTTAGTCCCTGAGTAACTAATTTATTTATATCTAGACCTGCTACATGAGTGGGGGGAAGCAAAAGGTTCTACAACCAGATTGTATTGAATGCAGAAATACTTGGCCATTCCTAATAAGACTATTATCATCATCCAACAACAGTGTGGCACTAATAATTAGATGCATATTTTTTCAGTGCTTCTCCTTAATCTCCAGAACTGCTGTCTCACTTTCTGGCTATATTTGGTGCATTATGGATGTGTGAATAAGAGACATTTATCTGTCCATCTTGGTAGGTCAGTGTCATCCAGCTTGCATTCAAACTCCCATTTTTAAATCAGAAATACAGCCTAAGATTTCTCCCTTTGGATCCTCTCCATATGGAGTGCAGCTCACATCTGTGTTCAATCAAATCAGTTGCTAAATGTCACAATGCGCTCATTCACAGGTAGCTTAAAAACATTTAGCTGGTAATAAAACAATCTGGGTCTAGAAGAGAATAGCTCTTCAAATGTACTGTACTGAAAATTTCCTGTCAGCAAGCTCACTGAGTACGGGGGGCAGAGGGGTATGCTGACCACTGTGGACATGGGGTGGGGGCGGCAGGGGGAGCATAGGTGAATGGAAAGAAAGGCTTACCTTCCAGGGCTACTTCTGCCACCACTGCAGCAACATCAGCCCCACTCAAGTGGCAACAACACTGTGGTTAGGCTCCCTGGGAGCTGATCCTGGAGCCCCATTTGCTCCCTCACCCAGTACATACTGGGCACAGAACTATACCTGCTCTGGCAACGGTTCCCCAGGGGGTGAGGGGGCACCATGTCACTCACCTGCCAGATACACTGATGGTGTGCCAGCTCCTATGGCCAAGCAGGGCTGCTCCCACCGTGACAGACTCCCAGGAGGCAAATCTGGTGCCCGGGGCTGATGTCCCATTCATACCACCCTAGTAATGCTGCTGGTTCCTACAGAGCAAGGGTGGCAAAGTCACCCAGCCCTGCAGGCTGGATGAGTGGCACAGAGCTGGTCCTTATCCCTAGCCTAAGACCTCCAGAAATCTGGCTTTCCCTCTAGTTAGGTTTGTACAGGGATCTGGAGTGTAAGTGCTCTGAAGCAAACTTCCAGGAACCCCAGAGACACCACCACAAAGCCCCAGGTTCTCTTGACCCACTAAAATCCTCATCCACCTTGAGCACTATCCCAGCTGTCTATTTTTGAGTAGCTATCTATGTCCCACTTGCACAACTCTTCAGCACAAGGCATATTAACCTCAAGGTGAACTTTACAGTAATTTTACAAACATACAAATTTGCAACTATGCAAATTATTTGTAGATCATTTTCATAGACTGCCCCCCACACAGTTGCACAATATTTCACTATAAAATGTTACAGCTTCCATAGTAGCACTTTATAAGGACCAATAAGGAAAGCCAAGTGTCAGGGGCTTCTGAGAAGTTACTGGGTGTACATCTATAGTGCTATTTTATAGGGGTTTATCAAACTCAAGGAGGTGGCTGGCTGATTTTATGGGTAGATCCCAAAGCTGGCCACCAATTTTGCAAGCTCAACGTGGCAGGCCACCTCCCCACTCTGTGCCTCTGAGGGGCCCTAACAGTCTCACCCCTCCCTTGAGATTGCCAGATGGCCTGAAATCTGTGGCTTAATTGCTTAACAATATTTCCCTTAATGCCTTCTGTGAGCTTAATCAGGGGAAGCCAGGAAGCCATTAAGTGATACATTATTAAGCATTCCATTATTAAGCAATCTAAGCACTTAATTAAACTCTAAACTGAAATATCTTATTAAAATAAAGCTATACACAACATGAATTGTAACCAATACCAACTCTAGACACTTTATTAACTAACATCAACTATATATTAAAGGACACTGTAAAACATACAGAGTTTACTAAAACTGAATGCTAACCTTGAGACGGACAGGACAGTTCATGATAGCTATTAAATGCTAGCATGCTGCATCCAGCCCCAGTGCTGCAGAGAGACATTCTCTGTCTCTGTGGGTGAACACTTGTCCATCCACTGAGTTCGCTGGAATGGTGAGGCAGCATTTTGCAAGGACACAGAGATGTAGAAACCAGCCACAGACAGTGTCCCCAACACAGACACAGGCATCCAGCACTCTGACAAAGTTCACATAAGCAACACATTCATTATCATGCTCTTTCTGCCATTCAGGGATTGATTTCAGTAGCTGAGGGTCACAACTTCAAACAGGCACTGGTTGTGGTCCAAACTGCAAACAGCACAAAGGAAGGTGGCAGTTGATTGTCTGAACTGCAGTGACCGTGATGGTAGTACCTGTAGTACTGGTTCAGCTTCACATCTGTTGCCGAGAACAGTTCTGGTCTCCACTGGTTTCCATGAGGACAAACTGATAGTTCTTGTGATGCCCGGTCTTCAACCCAGCTCATCAGTTTGCATGTGTGGTGCATCACAGCCTGCTAGTCTTCAAGCCACATTAGAAGCTCCATGAACCAGGTAGCATTTTCAGCCACAAACATCACTTGATCTTGAATGTCAGCTCACCTTAAGAGATCGTAAAGTTTAAGCATGCATTGCGTGCTAGGTGTGATTTCCAGCTCCTTGCTCACAAACTGCTGGTTAACCACACAAGGCTAACCACATTGGGAAACTGTGTGCACCAGATATGACTTACTAAAGACAGAATGTGCTCATTGCAGGTGACATGAACTGCGTTGGACAGCATTCCTTGGAGCACATCAGAGAAAGCCTTGCACAACTTGGCATTGTAACAGGAATGCTGAGATCTTGTTAAATTCTAAGCCACAGCTCACAATTACCTTCCCTATGGCTTGAGACGGTAGAAAAAAAAAATCAACAGACACATGACATGGACCATGCTCTGTTTGAAACACAGGCATGTCCTTGTCTGTCTGGCTCCCCAGTACACATAAAATGTGCAGCATGTAGTTATCTTGAGGGTCGGTGGCTTCATGAGCTGCAATGGAGAAAGAGTCATACTCTGCCAATGCAGACTTTGTGGACTCTATGTACGAAGCAATCACTGCAGGGAGGCACAGGGAAACTACCAGCATTTGGCATGTTTTGGTAGTCCCTTAACTTCAGGTGACCAAGTTTCTCCAGAAGGATGTTTGCTACCGCAAAAGCCTCCGTGAAGGAAAATGCCACCTCCCACCTTACCAAGCAGCTTTCTGTAGTCCTTTCTAAAAGTGAGGGCATGGTTGCTTGTTTCTTGCTCTGACCTGGTTTTCCTCGACACAACCAGAGTCACACTGCAGGCAGTAGAGAACAGTCTGCTTCCATCTGTGCACAAGGTCCCTGCCGGATACTGTCTTACATGGTTCAGTGCTAAAATATGTTTAGCCATCTTGTAGGATTTCTTTTCTCAGTGGCAATGCTGAAGACTTCTCCTCAAGCTGTAGCATGCTGTGCCAGTATGCCTGTGGCTGCTTTAAAGCTGGTACCAAAACCCTCCTGCTTCCCTGACTGGTTCCAGACTGGATCCTGGACTGAGCCTATGTCAGGGGCTCAGCCTCTGATTTGTTCCCTTTCTCCCCCTTCTCCCTTTCCACTCCCTCACCCCCATACTTCAGGACTGCAGGATTTCCAATGCTTCCCATTCTTTTCTTTGCTTGCAGCTTGGTTTTGTTTTGGGGGGGCGGTTTGGGGTTGGTTTTTCTTTGTTTGCAGTGAGCCCACCAAAATTGTGAAGCCCACCATTTTTTCCATTAAATCCACCCAAATTTGTGGTTTCTGCAAAAATCATGCAATTGCAAATTTGGTAGGTTCCTAGCTATTTAGGGTCAATGTTAAGGCAACATTCAGAGCCAGTGCAGTCTATCAGCAATGAAAACCCCTCAATTCGATCCTGACGGTGATTCTGCCAAACTGCGTAGCCAGGGCTGGCTCAGGGTGGGGCTTACTGATTTTGGGGTTAGAAGACTTAGGTCAATATGGGGTTCCTCTCATCATGGACTCCCAATATTTTCTGTTCCTCATTTCCAGCCCTTGTACCTGTTACTTCCGGTCTCTGTTGCACAAAATTAGAGCAAAGCATACAAGAAACAAGTAATTTTCAGTCTGGTTCCTATGAGAAGTCCACTCACAAAACAGGAAGCACATTATAAATGGCTTTAGTATAGGGTGCAAGACACAGACAGAGAGGGGCTGATCATACAGCACTGACTGGTTTGAGAACAACCCTCGGCACTGGTCTTAAGTCTCAACGCAGAAATACTGTGAGTGCCCTTTTCCAAGAAGGCTTAATTACAGACTGTCAGTGGACTGCTTATCTTTGAAAAGACTACTAGCAACCCAGTGCCCTGCACTGCATCCCTATTAAATTATGGGCAGTCCTGATTCAGCATGGTGTTTTCCATATCTATTTCTGTAAAACTACCCACAACAGCATTTATTTTCATACGGTTTTTCCAATAAAAAACATCTCTACACACCTCTCCTGACGCTAATAGCATACCTCCTTACAGCCAAAAGCTTACCTAAATACAAGGCCACTGTAAATTGCCCAAGCTTGATTTATTGCAAACTTCTCATAATGAACTCATCACATTGTTAGAATTCCTAAGAAATTCTAAAGGTTACAAACCTCACAAACATCCGCTTCTCTCCCGTCTCTTCTATCCACTTTCAACTAATCATGTTTTTGTCTCCCTTCTGTCTCATTTTCAGAAAAGTAAGGATGAAGGAACAAGTTTTGCCCCACAGGCTGTGAGACCACAGTTATCCTCAATACCTTCATGAGCCAGTGCCATACTGTTGCGGGAGTCTGTGCTTCTGGAGAATCAAGTGACCTGTTGGGTAATTTAGACCAAGCCCACAGCCAGCATTGAAGAAGAGTTGCGTGATCCTGAATCTCGCCGTCAGTCGGTACAGGAAGGAGATATTCCCTGCCACTGCTACAGGTAAGCTGCTACATTTAAAATCAACAGCAGGTTCATTCCACTAGTAAGTGCATTGTAATAATGAAGCACAGACTTTCACATCTGAAGAGACATGTTTATAAAGACGGTACGTGAAACACAGCCAGAAGTAGCCAATGGGTAGAAAAAGTCTGGATGAAGGCAGGTGTCTGTAATGGGCAGTTGATGCTACAGTAGTAGTAACTTATGGATATGTATGAAAATAAAAAGAATCATGAACTAAAGTGCTCTCTCCAGTGCCCAGATTAATCACATAACTGCTCGAGAGAGAGAGAGAGAGAGAGAAAGAGAGAGAGATCTCAAAGGATTTTTGATCATCCCTTAAGGTTATAAAATAAAAATCTGCAGGGTTCAGTAGTTATTTGTGGTGTTTTATAAACCTGCTCAATATGGTGTGCACATTTTTACATGTAGCATTTTACATTTACAAGCTGTTGTTCCTTCAGGAAACAATGCTGATGGCAAGTGATGCAAGAAAAGTATGAGCTTAACTCCCAATAGAATTTGCATTACTCTACTATATAGCCAACATCTGGTTGGTGACTTTCATGGTCATTCAAAAAGTTCTTTGCAGCCTTTTAGCTATCTGACAACCTAATGTTTCCTGTAGTAAATACTGCTTCTCCAAGCTGCTACTTTTTTAGATAGAGGTTAAGCACTCATCAGAACTACCTCCCATCAACAATACTCCAGTGCCTTGTAAGGTTCCAAATTCTACAACATCTGCCTGCATTTATTGAGCAAGGAACCCCATAAAATGTTGCCCAGCTGTCAGCTGTGGAGGTATTCTGACAGTATTTGACATAAGAAAGGAGAAGACAAACTCACCCCATATGTCATTGCAACTTATGATTCAACTTTTTGCCATTAGACATAATGATCTCTTCTACCAAAGAGCCTGCCTGTTTTTCCTGTCTAGAAGTGCTTAGTTATCAGTGAGAAGAGCACGTATATAACCTGGATGGAGAAAGTCTGGATTTGCATCACAGCACTACAGCTTTTCACAACAGTAGTTTCTGCTAAAGCACACTGCGCCTTTTGAAATGCAGTGAATCCTGCAATACCAAATACCACACTCTGCTGTTCCTTAATTGATGCCATTGATTTAAATATCCCCAGGAGACTTCTAGGACAGTTTTGATCAACTTTTAGGTGACTTTTATCTCCACTAGACTGACTTGTGTTTGCTGGCCCATCGTGCAGCTGTTTAAGATTAATTTTACAATGCAACGTTTCTGTATTCTGTCAAAGAAAGCCTTTTCCTTTTGCTGCTTTGGTTTGTGACTCCTAATTTGTTACTCAGTCTGATGCATTGCATAGCTTTCAAAGCCTGATGACTAGGACAGCTGAATAGGTTTGGCTTTTACCTTCCTTTCAGTTTGCTCACCCATATAGGTATATATGCAGCTTAGAAATTTTAAGGGCTCGAGTGCATTTCGATTGCTCACATTTGCTGTCTGGAGATTAGCCATGGAAAAGCATCCTCTCTCTTTCTAGAAGAGCGTTCCTTCTGACCAGCTTTGTTGTTTGCTAATACAGCTACCATGGAAAATCAAGTTACCCCTTCTTTAAAAACAGATCAAAAGGAAACCAAAAAAGTCGTAAACAATGCTGCAACAAAAACTTAGCTACTTTCAGAGCAATCCCACATCATACAACCTCTCAATAAAGTGGACTTTACTTAAAGTCTTCGCAGAGGGACCAAAAATTGAACAACTTTCACCCTAGTGGTGGCTAAACAAAAAAGAGGAATCGGTCATGAGACACTTGTTGGTTAGCATGATTGAAACCTGTATAGATTGCTTGCTACTATCTATACTGTACAGGTTTCCTTGCTTTATGTGGGTTCTGTATGTGCGAATTCACTCTTATGCAATGACTATTTTTATACCAAAAATTTGATCTATGAGAGGTAAATTCACTCTTACGTGATCTGTGTGGTGGAAGCCCGCAGTCAGCTGCTTTGTGCGGTGCACTGTGGGAGCGACGAGCAGCAAAATATAGTCTCCTGTGTGGATCTGTGATCCTTGCTCATTGTCTGCGACATGAGTTTCTGTAGTTGCCATCCCCATTTCGATAGTGCCCTGTGCTTGTGTGCACTGTCTGCTGTTGGAGAGTACCAAAATTTGTATTGCAAGTGGCAGGAATGGGTCTGGGTGTCAGTGCAGTCAAGGTCTTGGAACGTATCCCTATTTGTTACATTGTAAAGCAGGTTCCCTTCATGTGAACTTGAGTTATGTGCTGTTTTCCAAGGATGCATGTCCAGCATAAAACGAGGGAATCCTGTACCTGTTAGGCAGTCAGGAGACTTTCATTTGTAGGGCTATTAGATGCCTTTAAGTCCAGGGGTGGGCAATTATTTGGACTGGAGGGCCACTTAGGGAATTTTGGTGCGCTTTTGCAGGCTGAGTCAGCACTAGCTCCTCCCTGCCCACACCAGCTCACCAAAATTCCCTAAGTGGCTCTGCCCCACACACAGCGGGGCAGGTGAAGTGTGGCCGCAGGCAGTGGGGGGCAGTGTCTGGGAGTGGGACAGGCAGGTGGGGTCGGGATCCTGGGATGGGGAGAGCATGGGACTGGGGCCACATCCACTCCCCGCATGCCCTGCCCACAGAACCAGCACCCGTCACAGGGCTGCATGGGAAGCAGATTGTTGCTCTGCCCCGAGTCCTGACTCTGCACTCTCATGGCCCCCAAGATCCCAGCCCTACCCATGTGAATTTCAGATGTGACCCGATTCAAACACGTGTTCCAGTCTTTGCTACCAAATATATTTCCTCTATGCATCTAAATATGTTGAAAGATAAAATTTAAAATATAGGTCTTTTTCTGGCTGATTTTTTATTACTTATATACAGTTCTATTATCCCCTGGAGATGGGGAACTGAACCGTAAACACTTATTAATACTAAAGATAAGTGTTTCCTTTCACTTCCATGCACATATTTGGCTGTAATGCACATCTCAACAAGATCATTTCATCGAAAGGAATCCCAGTAAAAAATTCTTTAAAATTCTTTTAAGGTACTTTAGTCTTATAAATTCTTCAGATTTAAAAAAAATTAAGCTGCATATATATCAGCATAAAGTTAGATTGACACTTCAGACTTCTGTTCCATTGGTTTAATGAATGAGCTATATATATTTTGAACCTAAATCTTTGGAAATTTCTACCTGTGTCTACATTTTAAATATCTATCACTTATATTAAGTAGGTACAGTCAGGAGTCCTTGTAATCAGATGGAGGTCTTATGAGAATGTCTTCTGCATTAAGAACTGCTTTGTAATCAGAAGATTTTAATCACTTGCTGTCTAGGTCCTGATGAGAGGGGAAATAAGTACTTTAATGGGTCCTTTCCAATTAAAAATCAAATCTTATCCTTAAAAAATAAAAGGTGAGTGTAATATAAACTGACAGGAGCCTGGAAACTCAGAGGCTGGCTCCCAAACTCTACCCAGGCTGTTGCTTATGGGAAGATATTTAACAGCTGCTGAAGAGAAAGAGCCAACTTGGACTTCACACATCCAGGATTACACAAATGCAGAATAGTGTTTGCCTGTGGTATTAGATTCCCATTTTTTTTTTTTTTTTTTTTATGAACTGCGTTATTTTTAAGTCCTCTAAAAAGGCCCCCAGAATTTAAACATAGCATTCCATTAAAATATTTAAACCATATATTTATCTAAGCATTTATTTTGCAAGATCCTATATGGCAGGCACAACATTTAGGCTGATGTAAACCCCAGATTTTCAGACTAGCTTTAACTGAGCCGCCTTCTTTTTCATGACTAAATAATCCTCTGGACAGCTAATGACATGATTTTCATTTACATTAGTCCATGAACTACTATTTATATCTATAATTTACTCTCATCATGAAAAGGCATCTTTGAAGTATTGAAAAAAGAACAGAAGAAATAACAGATTCTTGCTGTATCTTGCAGCTTTGATTTTATAAACTCAGAGAGTGCTGTGAAGATCAGCTGCTTCTAGCCAATGACACAAACTTCTTTTGAAAATGTTTCCTTGTTTCTCCATCTAAATTGACTTGTAACTCCTGGTTAATTCTTGATATCCATTTGTATATTGAGGGGACAGCTTTTCTGATTTCCATTGGCAAATGAGGCACAATACTGCACAGAAAAATTAGAACATAAAATATTCTAAAATAGACATTTATTTTTGAGATTCACAGAATAATATTCTGCATATTTCTGTAAGAGAACAGTCCTTGATTTCAACACAGACTCTATATTCTTTTCCAAAAAATAATTCAAGTTGTACATAATCTTATAGCACATTCATTACATGCCTAAAACTGGGCCTGCAGAAAGGAAAAGACCAGCTTTTAAAAATCTGGGCAGAAGTCTCAAAATGCAGTAGAAGCAACTTCCAGCTGAAGTGGCTTTTTCTTGGTCTTGCCCAGCTAGTAGGATGTTCCTTTCTTTTCTCAACAGTTGCTGTCCAAATTCTATACTGAATCTAACTAACCTCAGCCCTGCATCCAACACCTCTCTTCTAGCTTTCCACGTTGCTACCATTCACCCAACTCCTTGCTTTCCAGTCTTATTTTGATTCCTCTTTCTTTCTTGTCCTCACCTCATCATTGCTCACAATTATCCCAACAGACTTCAGCTTTCTTGTTGATAAATCACCCGATTCTCATGCCTGTTCTTCTTATGCCCTGCTCTCGATTCTTATTCTTCTTTCTCCTATCTCCAAGCATGGCTTTCCCTCAACATTTAGTTGTGCTGCAAAGCTCTTTTGATGTAAATCTTAAGAGAAAACTTACCTCCCTCACTACAAATTCATTTTCTCTTCCTTCAGCTCTGCCATCGTGTTAGACTGAACGGTTCTACTTTTGTATCCTAATTCATTGTTACACCCACATATCCACCCCCCTTTTGCCATCTTTTACTCATTCCTCAAACCATCCTCTTTTTAACTTCACTACTCTCTTTACCCTACTCTTCTCCTCAACTGCTCACTCTCCTCTAGCTCTTTCCCTTCCTATTACAAAAGCCTGTTGAGATGGACTAACGGATTGAAAAAATAATCATTCAACTCTTGACTGCACTTCTTTCTGCCATTCATCTTTAAGCTGTTTACACTCGCCGTCTGGAGTTGCTCTCAGTTGCATCCTAGAGCCCGTGCAATCACGATTCTGCCCCCTGTGCTCTACTGAAACCGTTCTTTTCAGAGTCCGACTTCTTCCTAGACTCAGAACTGGTACTCCACCCTCATCCTCCTCCACACATTAGCAGTCTTTAATACTGTCAGCTGTGTTCCTCTTCATAATCCTGTCCTCTCTTGGTGCTCCTACTACTATTTAATTGCTCCTTCCACATCTCCTTTGAAGGATCCTTCTCATCTTCCACTCCAGCTTTTTGTGAGGGGTTCCAAAGGGCCCTGTCCTTGTTCTTTTCTTTCTCTCCCTTTGCCCCCTACCTCTGAATAAAGTCATTTACAAAAATACAAATTAAACCAACAATATACAGACTTACTATTCTACTCCATACCTGTGTGATTTTGTCCAAACTAAAACCTTTCCTCATTTCTCTAACATTTCTTTGTGGATGTCAAACCAACTAAAGCTCAATGTGACAAATGTAGAGATCTTCAGCCATCTGTTATTCCCCAAGCCCACCACACTGTCCCTTCCTGATCATTCTGAACACCCCAGTTCCCACCATCTTTCCATCACCCAGGTCTATGATCTGTGTGATCCAACTACTTAGGTCCTTGCATCTAGATCCATTTCTGCATAACATCATGACTTTTGCTGTCCAGACACAGCTGAAATGTTTCTGCAAACTCCTTTTCCAGACCTTGAACCCTGCCTCGTTTTGCATTTAGGATTTTATTCTATCACCACACCAAAACTACTTTCAGGGCCCTTCATACCCGATCCTATCACCTCTCATTCAGTACCAACAAGCTGACTTCCGCCTTAAATCAGTTCATGACGCCAGGCTCCATCACCCATTTGTTAAATTTTCAAACAAGTACCATCCTTCTTTTCGTTTTGAAGGAGTTTTCTGTAAACATCCACAAAAATAGTGCTTTATCCTCTTTCAAGCTTCCCCCTTTAAAATTCCTCTTTTCTGTGATGTTTGCAAGATCTGACAACAGTTACTCTGCTGGTGTTCTCAGATTATCACATTGACCAACATTATGTCATTGTTTCCTTGTGCTCAGCAAGTCTAGTTAGCAGAGCTGCCTTCTGATAATGTGTCCATGCAGTTCCAGTATCTGTGCTTAGCTGACAGGCTAGAGAAAGATTTTTTTTGGTTTAACTGATTTTAAAGGGCCTTTAGACAGAAGATCAGACTGCATGATCCAACAGGGATCACATAATGTTATTCAGCTACTGTTGTATTGAGCCAATAATGTGCATTTAACTTAGGCATACCTCCCAGAAGCACTCCCAATCATGAGCTGGAAAGGCATGTGGTCTCTGTTAAGAGATGAGGTGTGGGTAGATAGATATTTTGAATGTTAAGAATAAACTGAGTTTCCATTTTTAATGTACTTCACTGAATGTTTAGAGACTATGATGATGGCAGTCTTTTACAATACATGGAGGTAAGCAGAATACTCTTCCGCCCTTCTCTTTGGACAGGGCACTCTTGAACACCTCAAATCATGGTACTGTACAAAAACTTTCCTTAGAAAATATTCTGATTTAAAACTTAGGTCTGTTTTTGGTTGTAGAAGTCAAGGCAGCATCAACACTTCTATTATAAATGTAAATAATTTTGCTGGTGAGGTTCCCATAATCACCATGGAACCTTAAGAACATCTATCCCAATAAAACCCAAATTCTAAAGCCTCACTCAGAAGCCCTGGTATTCAGCACAAAGCATTTTTCTAGCTACATGGCAGGCAATTTTTTTTTGGACAATTGTATTTCATATGTAAAAAAGGAACTCCTACCTCCAAGTTATGAATATCTATAGATGCATCGATTTCTCCCCCTCCCCTTAACATCTCTCTCCCCAGTCCATGAAAACATCCTTTATTAAAATCTTATGAGTACATTATTTATGGCCAAGTTACAGTAAATTCTATAAAATCCAGAGATTGAATGGAAATGGCAACAAAAGTATGCATGGAGCAGCAAACCGTGGCAGCTTAAGTAAGCAAGATACTCTCCCTACATTTAGAAGTAGCACAGATGTTCGCAAACTTCAGTGAAGCATTGTCAACACCTTTCTCCCACCTCGGTGAACTCCCCCTTCCCCTCCCCACAACATTGCTGGTTTTAAAACAAAGCAAATGTAGCATGATCGAACTCTGGTGTTTTGAAATCTTTGAAAAGGGCACTGTGCTGTTATTCTGGGGGAACTTGTATTTATACTGTAAAAAGTGAGGTCTGACCCTTCCTGAAGAGAGGCCTCCCCCCTGGACTCACTGTGATGTGGAACACAGCTCCGCTGCCATAGTCTTAGACTGCAACTAATGCAAACCAGCTGTGAATCAGAAGCTTTGAAAAGGGCTACTCATTTTCTAGTAAAGGTTTAATTTTATGAAGCTAAAGCATCTTAGTGACAGTTTGCTGAGAACATTTTCTCACTCTATTTCATTTTCCAAGTCTTTAGGTGGATTTACTGTCTATAGCCTAAAGTCTAATCAACGTTTCTCAAATGTGAGTTGAAAGGACCTCAACTTGTACGTTTCATCGCTAAGCGATTCAAAGGTCAGATTTTCAAATATTAAACAGTCAGTTTCCCTTGCAAAATGCCCGCACCACTAATCGCTTGTGCAAAATGGGTACTTATGGACCACTAACATATGTAGTGTATTCACTTGCACACAATTACAAGCGATTTAGGCATCCATTTGACATGTAGAAAATATTACATATAAATTATGAGCTCTAAATATGCTCCCATCATAGGACCACCTTTGTTTGCCAATTAAATATATATTCAGATTTACTGGCTTTTTATTAAGCTAGGGTGATATGACAAACATAGTCAACATATACAGTTCAGCCTCATGCAAATCAGCACTGCATATGTGAAATCTAGCCTTTTGTTAAATTCACAATGATATTTTATCATAGGCATTTTACAGGGAAGTTAAATTCTCAGCAGCAGCAGAGAACTCAGTATGTAAGACTTGGGCCCCAAAAATGTGTCTGTACTGAACTGCAGTGCAATCCTTTGGTAATGGCAAGTTACTTTAGTTACGTAACTGAACTTTTCTTTGTAATGTACAAAGTATTTTGTGGTGAGAGGGATTTGGATATTTTTTAAAATGGTGGTCGAATGCCTTACTGCCCAAAGACGGTGCCTGCTATGGTCTTGGGCTAGATTTTGTGTATTGAGCAACTTTATTAGCACACAGTTTCAAACTAGCTGTTGTTTAAGCAATAACTGAAGAATAGGACATTTCCTGGGGATTAAGGACCAGATGGGAGGAGATGGCCTAAAGTGTAATTATAGGACCACACCCACTCACTAATCTCAAGGGAATGCCCTGCACCTTGGGCATTACTTCTGTTTCTGCGCAATTAATATCTCCCCTAGGCCAGTGTGGTTGCTTCAATATTGCATTCAAGTGATTGAAGTCTATGTTCATCTTGTTCCAAAAGGACTGCTTAAGAGTAAAAAGTGACTATTTTTGCATTCGTGGGTGCTAAATCCTGTTGTGTTACATCAGGGTATATCTATCCTGCAATGCCATGCAAGTCAATGGAGTGTGACCTCACAGGAGCTGAAAACAGAACTAGAACCAGTTTCCTTTCTTACTCAAACAGATACGTGCAGTACAGGAAAGGGCAGCTGGCTCAGGTGGCTCCTGGAAAAGAAAAAACTGGGACCACAGGAAATGAGAACAACTAAAGAGCAAAAAGAGAAATAGTAAGAGGATAGACATGAGATGACATGTAACATTTGCTAATATAACTGCAAGCATCACATGTCAGAGTTACTACTGGCCTGCCATTACATATTGACTGCCTGGTGGCTGCAGCAGGAGCAGATCTAGGGGGATGTCCTGATGCCCTTACACTCACTCCCCTTTGATTGCTCCTTCTGCTCAAGGTGGGACGCCTGGCCCCAATTCCTGAGTTAGGAGAGGCAGTTGGGAGAGCCTGCCACAGCAGTATGGGGTATGTAACAAAGTACATAAAAGAAGCAGGCAAAGGATTTTTTTAAATGTATTTTCATGGAAAATGTATCTTTTCTGTCCACTTACTATCTAGAGCCAAATGAGAAATTGTTAAAAGACAAAAGGGTGTTTTTTTTTGTTAAACTTGCAAGCTCTTCTCCTTTATTGAACAGCACTAACACAGTGATTTTCAATTTTTTTTGGCCTCATGACCCTTTACCTGCAAAACATTGCTGTCTGTATTCCCTACTCCCAACGTGTTTCTGAACATTCATTCCTTAGGAAGAGCATCAAAACCAATGTAACTGCTCAGCACTGCCACTGCCCACCATACACTGACCTATCAGAAGCTCCACTGCCATTAAAATGTAGGCACATATCCCTCAGCATAGCACCACATACCCCAGTTTGAAACCCACTGCACTAACATATAGAGCAAGGAAATATGCATGTAGTATTTATTTGGAGTAATCCCCTCTGCTGGACTTAATTAAACCCTTTTACTAACAAAACATCGAGGGCAAGATTCTTCTCCTGGCAGGTTAAGAGTATAAATACATACCCTAATTTGCATATGTCCTGACCACAGTTGCAGGCAAATCAGATAACTGGGTAAGCAGATGCATGGAGTTAGTGATTTCCTCACTTATTTACCCAGTGTCTGTATGTGCTGTTTTAGATTGTACACTCTTTAAGACAACTGATGCATTTAATCTTGGTGCTTCCTACCATTTTGCTCACGCTAAAAATAAAAGGTAATGGGCAAATCCCTCTTTCTTCCCCCAAGAGAACTGAAAATCTGGCCCTAGAAGCAGTGTGGTAAAATGACATAATATCCTTCTCCTATCACCTAGTTTTCTTTCTGGGGATCACTGTTGGAGTTGTGTGCTTACATGGAGGTTCAGCGAAAAACATGGCATAGGCCTGAACCAGCATTTCCTACACACCCCAACTTCTTAATTAGCCCCTTCAATTACTGAATATTAAGGCACGTTACCTTGCAGGTTCCAAAGAGTCTAACACAAGCTGTTCCCTCCTCTTTCCATTAAAACATTAACTTGGAGGTGACTAACACCCACAAATTGGTCACATAACTAATCTCCTATCTTCTGTTTTCCTAACCATGATCTTGAATTTGTTTCATGGCAAAAAGCATTCTATTTTTAGAAATATAGTTGCTGGATGCAAATGTATATGCTCCTTACACTTTCAGAACAAGTAAATAAGGTTGTAGGCTGCAGCCATCTCATTATCAGATAGATCAAAAACTAAAATACCTGCTTCATCATCACAGTGCAATTAAGTAATTTCAGTTTAAAATCTCCTGTATATATTATGCCATAAATCTGTGTGATATGAAAACAGTCCACCATATCTCCTATATTTTACATGTGTGCATGTGTGTAACATTTCATCACACTTTAGCATACGGGGGTTTGTTCTACTTTAGTCTTATGTTCATGTTGGGGTAGAGCCTGCCTTGTTTTCATGCGTTTTTGTGCATCTCTCTCTGTCTACAAAATAGCATTCTTTTTATTTTTCACATATGCATAATTTAGCAGCTAAAATTAATTTTTACTCTTCTTACCCCATGAGATACCATAGTAGGGTGCCTTGTGAGTTGAATTTTATTATAGCTGAAGAATCAGAAAGAAAATTAACTTTGAGTTAAAAGGTACAAAGCCAAATTCTGTCCAGACATGTCTGAGAAGCCTGTGTCTTCAATGAGGTTGTACATGTGTTGAAAAAGGACAGAATTTAGCATCTAGATTATTTACTGGTTACAAAAAGTCTGTACTAAAATGGGGACAATGCAAATACTTATTTTACTTTGCAGCAATTGCAAATCTGTCCTCAAGAGAACAATTTTTCTTATAAATTAAATACAAAATAACCCAACCTGGGGAACTGGGAGCACCCTTTCCTGCTGGTTCTGGTGCACATATCACTGTCTTTAAAGATCTTTCTTTTTTGAAATGATGTAATAAATATTTTGTCCTTGCTGTGAGGTTAAGAGCTTGACTTTTAAAGTCCCCCTGAGGTTTGGCTTTATGAAAAAAAAATTGTGCTTTCAGCTGTTTTAGCCCATCATCCTGAGTCACTTTGTGGGCTCAGCAGCAGGGTGACCAACCACACTGATCTGAACTAGGCAAAGGCCCAATAAGATCCTGCACACAGGCTGAGCGTGGAAAGTCACTTGCTAATCTCCCCCTCCCACCAGGTGCATTAGCGTGGGAAAGCTTGGAGCGCACATTCCTCAGTAGCAATCAGGGCAGGAAGGCTCAGAGCATCCCATGCAAACCTTTCACCAGCACTCAGGAAAGGTAAATAAACTTTAGACACAGGGAGCTGGCTAAACCTCTTGTGCTCCTGAACAACTAGACAGACAGGGGAGGAATATTTGTTTACCACAGGAAATGGCATATTTATTCCTGACCAGTTTTCCCTCTGACCAGCACCTACCACGTACAGAAACAATCTTTTTGTAGTAGGGACTTCAAGCCCACCTGAAACGGTCCAGCTGGAGACACCAGTAAGACAGCTACATGTCACTAAAGAGATGCCCACACAGCACAACAGTTTAGTGTCCTGTAGATGTACCCAAGCTAGCATGGGGAGTAGATTAAGTAATGTCTCATCAGTAAAGTGGTCTGCCTAGGTTTCTGTACTCCACTCCTCACCAGACCTAATTAACAGGTGAAACACTGCATTAATAGACTGCAGTTCCTGGTACCTGAGCTGTCTGCACGTAGCACTGTCCTGTGCCTCCAAGGCGTTCCTGTAATGACCGTTTTAAGCAATTCTGTGCATACGTGCAAGCAAACACGCATCCATGCAGTTCTTTCCAGTCCCTTTTGGGTAAAATAGAAACTATTTGAATGTTTCAGAGGTTTTTGACATGTACTGCAAAGTGACAGTGTATATATTCGGCTTGCATACATCTCTTGATTGCACGGGGAGGGACCGTCTTTAGAAACTGGGTTACAAGCGACTCAAGAGTTTACCTTTTAAAATAACTGTTTTCTGTTGGGGTTTTTTTGTTTTTTGTTTTTTTTAAAGATAACACAAAGCATATGTGCAGACTCTCTAAAAGTTCTGTATAAACAAAAAACAGGCAGGAATATACCAGCCTTACAAGCCACACATGGAAAATGCCTGTACTTTGTCAGTGGAAATTTTACAGTCATTATTAGCATTAAATCTCATTGTAGCTAATTGGGACACAGTACAGCTGCAACTGCTGTAAGGCGACATCAGGCCCAGCATTTCCTGATACAGTCAAGGCTGCTCAAAGCCAGTGACGTCTACAGCTGATGCTAAGAGCAAATGATTGTTTCTCCCGTGATACAAAGAAAGAAGGCTCTTAATACTGTACAGTGAGAATTGTTCTGCAGCCCATCATGACTGGGATACAGAAAGTACAATGTGGAAGCAAACTTGAAAAGTGTGATAGTGATAGGAAGGAAGAAGCCTTTTGATTTCAGGAGCGAAAACAGACAATTTAATTAGCAGTTTGCACTACATTACAGGCACAGTTAAGGATCTCATCCAGAATTCACAGAAGTCATTGGGAATTTTTCTGTTGACTGCAATGGGTTCTGGATCAGATCACGACTGAGGCTGATGACTGCAGTAAACAAATTACTCAACACTGCTTTATGTCTTACTAATACTGTCTTACCAGTGATGACAGAGTCATCAATTTCTGCTGACCCATGCACTCCTAAAGGTATAGTATCACTCTACTGTGAGAACTGGCTCGGGCTTGGCATATGAGGTTTGAGCCTAGGGTCACCTTTCTTGCCCCATATCCCCGAGTTGCTTCTTTAATTACATTTGTAAACCCTTTAGTTACTGGTTATGCATGTAATTAGGGTTTGGTTTTTTGGAAGCTGAAACAAAAAATAAAACAAGCCAGAGAACGAGATAGTCCCTTTTCCCATTCATGGATGGGTAGGAAAACAACTCCCTGCTGCCTCCTCTCCCTGCAGTGTGTGGGTAATTTGAATGTAAATACAAAGAGACATTTAGCTTACAGGTTAAAACAAAATTTTGGAAGACAGGAGACCTGGGCTTTCTTTCCTCTTTACTGCTAATCCATTGTGTGACCTTGGGCAAGTCACTTATTCTTTCATGGTTTCATTTTTCAAACACTTTGAGAGTTTCTGACAGAAGGACAAGGTAAATGCATTACTATTCTTTGCATTTGTTTTCCCTCGCTCACTTGCATCCTGGAAGGATTTGTTCAGACCCTCTGACTGCTTGACCTTTCCCTTCAGTAAGTCAGTCTGAGTCCTGGCCTTCAGAGACTTGCCGAGCCTAAGGGAATGTCTATACTGCAGTCAAAGATGTGACAGCAGCTTATGTAAACATACCTGAGCTTGTGCTAAATTAGCTAGCTTGCCTAAGAGCTCCTGCAGAACTGAACTCAGCACAGGCTGCAAAACCCAGACAGGAAGCTGAGTAATATTTGGGTGACAAACCTGCAGTATTTTCCATGCTGTTGCAGCTACACTGTTATTGTTCTCCATGCTAGCTAGTTTTGAACTAGCTCAGTCGTGTCTACAGAAGTTGCACTCATTGCAATCTAGAAATACCTAAGAAACATTAGAAATATTTTGCCTATAGATCACAAGCCCCCTTAACATTGATCCCTTCATGTTCAAATGGATTCATTAATTCACAGCTCTTCAGTTCAGATAGAAAAAAAATCAATTTAAACTGCATCTGTGCTAAAGCCTAATGAAAGATACAGTTCCAGTGGAACCGTCATACAGTAACCAAAACAGGATATCACCACGGCATGTGAAAATGAAATTCTACTCTCTCTAGCTAGTTGATGACTTTATGGACAAAAATGAAACTATTGTTTTCTTTCCTCCCTTCTGCTGCCACTGCATTACATCTAGCGATCACTTCCTGCACGTTTACTGGGCAGGTACGCTTAAATCCAGTTGTGCAGAATTGCTTGTGAACCCAAACTTTAGTGGAGATTCCCCTCCTCCCTTTTTTTTCTTCCTGAGATAGTGTTGACAGTGACAGCAAATTCCCCATCCTCCATGTAGCGATTCAAGCAAATACTAGACCAGTGAGGGGCCAGCCTTTTTGGCAGGCGTGCCACAAATTAAGTCCCCTGAACGCCACTTCAATTCCCTTCCTTTGCCAATCTGCCACTCTGCTTTCTGCTCTCTGCCCCATCTGCCCCTCTGCTGCCCATAGGCACCAACTTTGTTTTTTGCTGGTTAGTGCTTTAAAAAATATAATAATAATAATAATAATAATAATAATAATAAAATGGCATGTTCCTTTTAACTCAGCAAGTTTCTGCACCAAGTCCCACTCACGCTCAGGAGAGGCGGCACATTGTTTTTACCCGCAGCATCTGTAAACAGGCACTTTAGTGGGACTTTTTTGGCACTTTCATGGTTGAATCAGCTTAGCTAAAGCACTAAAAAGCCCCGCTAAAGCACCCTGTCTTCACAGAACTGCAGAGCTGGGTCCTGCTGCTTCTGGTAAAATGTGTTTTTTTTTTTGTTGGGTTTTTTTTTTTTTTTTTTTAACATCTGCAAGCTCTGTAAGTGCTGAGCACCCACTCATTTGTGGTATCACAGCCAACCTTGGGGAAAATGGTGCCCCCCATTGCCTCCTCCCTGCCAAGTCAGTGGTGCTGCTGCAGGCAGAGGCAGGCAGGCAGCGGTGTGGGGTGCAGTGCGGCAGGGGGGTGAGCAGCACAGTGTGCTATGCAGGCGGGTGGGTAGGCAGTGCTGCTGCCACTCACACTAGCTGGCTCAGAGCTCTTCCTAAGCAGCACCTGGAGGCAGGGATCAGCCAGGGCAGGGGGAAAGTGCTGCTGTGAGTTTGGGCTGTTCACACATGTGGCATGTGCATATGTGTGCGGTGCCCCCATAATCACGACACTCTGTGCGGTCGCCCACCCCTAAGGCTGGCTCTATGTGGCATGAATGCCGCAGGTTGGCCACACCTGTACTAGATAATCCACTAATGTCAGGGACTGTAACTCAACAGCATGAAGCAGACATTAGCTATACAGCAGCAGGAAAGATGAAGGAAGTTTAAGCACCGCCAAGTCAATTTTTTGATCGATAAAAACATGCTGAGCTCCTTCCTTTCCATCTCATATCCTTGTTGTGACAAGGTATTTAGCAGAATTTGCAGATTTTTTGGAATCTGACAGGACCCCACTGTGAGTATCTCACATACTGCTATGGCCTCGAACTTGCAACCTCTGGGCTGTCATCCATGAGCCTTAAGCACCCAAGCCCCCCATGCAGAGTTGAGCCAAATTTGGGGCTATACAGTATAAAATGAAATTCCAAATTTTAATTTCCTTTGTTCTTTCACAATCAGATTTAAAGCCAATAAGCAAGCAGCAGCGTTATCAACTTTTGTGCTATCCTACTTTTTTCAGGAAGCCCCTGCTTCTGGACTAAGACCATTAAAAAAAGGAGAGATTATTATTTTAAATGAAGTTTCTGGCCCACAGGAGTGGGGACCAACCTTTGAAAATGTAACAGAAAATTCACACAAAAGGCAGCTAACTCCCCATTTGTTGATGTTTTTCTAAATCTCATATTTTCCAAGCGAATTTGGGATTCAGTCATGATTTTTGAATGCTCAAGGTCAGCAATACTGAAAATGCTCCCCCCACAGCATATTTCAAAATGCTAAATTACAAAGATATTCCCAGTCTCACTGCATCAGCTTGCAGTTATTTAATGTGCTGGGATTCCAGTACTTGGTGCATTGTGGGAGACAGACCACTAGTGCTTTGGGATCAGGCAGACAGGTGCGTAACAAGCGGGGTGAGCGCTCCGGGTATCCTGCAAGAGTAGGGGGTAGGGGGGAAGTGCACTGGAGAGGTGGAGGGCACAGGAGCTTTACTTATGCCAGGACCTCAAAAATAGCCCTCAGCTGCTGCTACTACAGCATACGTAGTCTGCCCACCTCACAAAAGGCAGATATTGTATGTGAGATACTGGATGTATCTTCACTGAAAAAACCCCCCAAAACAGTATTTTTCCATTGTTATAGCCTAATGCACTGTGAAATTTTAGTAAAGACAAGGCATTGTAGTGCCAACAAGATACAGCTTGTCCAACACAACCTCAGGTCAAGTTACAGATACACAGAAGTAAAAACTACCTGCGTCTCACCTCCACTGAGATTTAATACTAAGATACCACCTCATGAAAGAAATTGCCTTATTGCAGTGAAGACATAATCTATGTACAGTAATGCTGGAATGATGCTAGGACACACTGTGACTGAGCCTTGCAGCTTAATAAAGAACCATCTCTCTCCTGACAAAAAAATTAGATTACATATAATACCAACCTCCCCCACCCTCAGCAGTCCTAACAGCACATTCCCGGCAGCAGGTCTGTGCTACCCCATTTTTCTTTATACGTTCAACACAGAAAACCTGATTTCACTGCCTGGTACTTGAAGCTGCCGGCCTTGTCAGACTATGCATTGCAAGAAAGCCAGCCATACTGACCATGCATCTGGTAGGTGTACGGTGCTTGTCCCGGTGTTGCTGTGCTGAAGCTGGATCCGTAGCTAAGGAACCCACTCTGTCCTGGAGAATGGCTCAGACTATCTTCTGTTTTAATGCCTTTGGAGGATATAACAGGAACCAAAAGCATGATGTTAGTGTTCCTCTTGATCTCAACATATATTGGTATAGAAAAAGGTTTCCAAGGTTAAGACATTTTAGCTAGACTTGAAGGGGATGGAACTATGGCTTTTTAATATAAAAGTTCTATTAAAATTGGATACTATTAACAAACAGATCCAATTTTCTGCAGCCATTTTTAATATTCTCCAGTATTAGCCAGATATCTTCCTTAAATCATATACAATCTATGTGTTCTTCAAGAGTTGCCTGTGCCAACTGTGTTAACATCCATTCTGGGATTGTTGCAGCTGTTGTAGTTACGTAAGACAGTGTTTCCTCACAGAACAGATAACTAAGTTTTTAAGACGAGAAAACGAGTAACGCACTTTCCAGAAAGAATTTTTAGATGCACATTTAATATTAAAAGTTAATTGAACTAATGGATTGGATTTGTAAACGGTTCAAGCAATTCTCAGATGATAGTAATTAATTACCAACATGTCAATAATAATGATACTTTCTCAGATAAATCATTAGCATAACTGTGTGGCAGGACATTGGGATGGCTGCCCCATGTGGGCAGTTGGGGACTTCCAGTTGTCCCTGACCCCACGTGGCTGCAGGAGATGCCAGTTCCTACCCCCTCACCCCCCTCTCTATCAGCACCCATGATAGTTGCCCCTGTCTCCCCAGCCTAGTTACACTATTGAGGTGAACATCGGTGAGTTTTGCTTTAGTTACAGTTGCATTTTTAATTAGCTGCAGTTGGAACGTGCAATGTCTGTTAGCCGGTTATGGTCAAAGATGATCAGCTAGGTGCGAGCAGCAGATGTTCATGTACAGTTCATAAAGCACCAGGCAAATCCCACATAAACAAAGATCTTCTTGATACCAAAATCAAGACTTGAAGCTCACGCTGAATCAGAGGGGGACGGGTACTAGCTGATTTACACACTGCAGGACAGAACCTTCATCAGTTGTGAAAATACTTAATATTTTATGCCTGGAGCTGCTGAGAACATGCAGCTGTATTTTTAAAACAAATAGCTGAAAGGTGCATCTCATTATAAACCCTTTGGGTGTAATCTCTACCTGTTTGCGTGTATATTTGCACAAAACAAAAAACTTGGCCACAAAACATGCCCTGAGCATCACGGCTAAACAAAGAGCCTGTTGATGGTATGTCCTGAGATTTCCAAGCTGTCCGGGTTGCTGCCATTTTTCTGCATATTTAGGCAAACAATCCAGTCAAATAAAATTCATACAGCTTCAAACAATCATATTTGTGACTCTTGCTCTCTAGCTTGGCAGTACCTCCATCCTGAGAAAGCAAAAGTCTGCACTCTCTCAGACTAGGTAGTGTAAGTTTTACTGACTAGCTTTTTTCTGGACAACGTTGTTTATTTTACTTTTCATCTCTTCCCATTTATACGAAAAGAATTTGTTTTAGATGAAATCCACACAGTTTATATGCAGGTTACCAGTGGGGGTATCAACAACCTATGGTAAAATCCAGTATATCTATCTGGATGATTAGTGAATGCGTGTTGCTGTAAGCACCAGGCTTTATCAGTGGTAGTGGAGCCTGGTTGTTAAGGGATTTTGCGGGTGTGTGCGAAGAGAAGCTGTTTTTCATAACATCACATTTGTTTTTCAATTACATCAGTACCATGCATGTGAACGCTCAACCTATTACAGCTCCAACCACAATTAATCTTCAGTGACTGGGCCTTTCTGGAAGTCTAAAAATTGTTGTCAGACAGTGAAATAACTTAGCACCAAATTAATTTCCACACAATGCTCTGTTTTGTCTAGAAACTGGCCTAGTTTTATTTTTGTGTCCAGAAACAATACTGCTTCATTGTTCTTGGTAGTCAGCCAGGTGGGATTTTTCATATACAGTATCATATATATTATAGAGGGTAGGGGTGGAGGGAGAAAAACCACTGTTCAGTGATGGTAGTAGGTAATCTGCAGGATTTATAAGCAGCAAGTGGGTCTGACATGTGTGCACCCTAAAGACACTAGCCAGTAGCAAATGGCCATATTTTCACCTGCTCTAACAGGGACAACTGTTCAGAGTTTGCCTTGGAAACCACCCAGCTGATACAAGCACGAATGTAATTCCAGAAAACCAACTCAAAACATTCCTCATATCGCCTTAATATACACTAGCTTTACTAACCCTGTTACCCAGGCCTTTCCCAGGTTACTAGATGGAATTTTCCCTTTATAAAACTGTTGTCGATGGCTGTATAAAAGGTTCTCGTTTCCTCTGCTGTATGCTTGGAAGTGATATTGTATTTACAAGGTAAACAAGGTCTCAGGAGCACAAGGCCCTCAAAACAGACTGTACAATTGGGTAGGGAAGAGAGGGGAGGAAAACAAAGAAACACCACCACAGTATTTTTAGCTAATAGTGAAGAACTCAAAAAAGTTCACAGTGCCCACTGCAGATCAGCACCTAGACGTTTGCTGTTCACAATATCTAAGCCATAGCTACAGAACGGGAACCTCTTTGATTTTCAAAATGGGGGAAGTCATTTCCTGGAAGGCTCTCTCTTTACCTTAGGTACTTCCACCTGTACCTAAGGTAACTATTTTTGTACGAAAAAATAGCCTCAGCAACCCATCTCATTTTTTCTGTAGCTTTAGTTCTAATTTTTTCCAGTCTGAAGCACCTTCCCTGAACTTTAGTTCTTTGGGCACCCCATCATTTTGTCTGCCTCATGAGGCCTACTCTGTGTACATGAACATGGCAAGAATGAATACGACACAATTCGTATTGGCCGACAATGCAAGGTCACGGTTGGCAGGGCTAACTGCACTTTGTCGTGCATCCACAGGTGCATCTCAAGCAGGGCTAAAGAGGGGATTCTCCCCCTCTACGCGACACTGGTCAGGCCACAGCTGGAGTACTGCATCCTGTTCTGTGCGCCGCACTTCAGGAGGTATGTGGACAGCATTGAGGGGGTCCAGAGGAGGGCCACCCGCATGATCCAGGGACAACAGGGCAGACCCTACAACGAGAGACTGCGGGACCTGAACCTGTTCAGCCTCCACAAGAGAAGGCTGAGGGGGACCTGGTGACTGTCTATAAACTCACTAGGGGGGACCAGAAGGGTTTGGGAGAGACCTTGTTTCCCCTAGTGCCCCTGGCATAACAAGGGATAACAGCCACAAGTTGTTGGAGAGTAGGTTTAGATTAGACATCCGTAAGAACTACTTCACTGTCAGGGTGGCTAGGATCTGGAACCAACTTCCAAGGGAAGTGGTGCTGGCTCCTACCCTGGGGGTCTTTAAGAGGAGGCTTGATGCCTACCTGGCTGGAGTCATTTGAGCCCAGTTTTTTCTCCTGCCCAGGCAGGGGGTTGGACTTGAAGATCTACAAGGTCCCTTCCGACCCAACTTCTATAATTCTATGAATTACAGTAGCACAGAGATCTGAAGTTTCTGCAGTGTGACTAACGGTAAACAAGCCCAACACCTTCCAAATATACCATTCATGGTATCAATATACATAGGGTGAAGCCTAAGTCCGCTACATTTCACATACACACAGCAAACAGAAGTGATCTCTTTTGCTGTTGAAAACGGTAAGACAGAGGCACAGAAAACATGCTTTTCCATTATATTCACTATGTCTGAAAGCATTTGTTATATTACTAATAATCCATTTCAAATATCTATTATCTCTCATCACAAAGTATTTCATAGCATCCACTACTAGTATGCCACTAATATGGCAAAGCGATTCCTAGTCCTAGTGTATCTATTACATACTCACTGTCTTGCAAAAAGGGACATATATGTTTAGATTATCAGACAAAATAAATCAGCATTCTAGCTCAGTGGAGCTACGACAGTGTGCACCAACTGAGGTCTTTAATGGTCATAAGCAGTCAGAGCCTTCTCTCAACTGTGATTATTGCAAAAACATAGCATTTTCTAGCACTACACTTCAACACTGGCTCTATCCCAGTCACTGAAAAATTCACCAGCTACAGATTTCTGTAATGCTACTTTCATTACAGGTGGGGGTTTTTAGGATGTCTCTGCTAAAGTCCCAAGCTTATTTAGCTCATAAGATAATCAAAGCCTATGTTAGTACAGTTATCCTCGAGTTGAGGGATGAAACAGAGGAAAGTCTGCAGAAGGATCCCATAACATTGAGTAAATGGACAACAAAAGGACAGATGAGGTTGGTAAGCATGGAGTAATGTATGTGGGAAAGAATAAGCCAAGATGCACAAACACAACAATGGGCTCTATATTAGCTGTTACTTCTTAAGAAAGAGATCTTGGAATTATTGTGGATAGTTCTCTGAAAAAAATTAGCTCAGTATTTAGTAAGCAGCCATAAAGGCAAATAGAACATTAGGAACAATTAAAAAGGGAATTGAAAACAATACATTTCTTTATGCCATTAAATCAATTGTACGCTTACACCAAGTGTTGCATGCAGTTCTGGTCCCTCCACCCCAAAAAGGATACAGTAGGGCTAGAAAATACACAGAGAAGGGCAACAAGGATGGTCTGGGGCATGGAGAGTCTTCCATAAGTGCAGAGATTAAATTGGCTAAAACTTTCCAGCTTTCCAGAGGAAAATAACTTGGGGGTGGGTAAGAGAGGTTGAGAAACTTAATAAAAGTTTTGGAGAAAGTAAATAGAGATTTACTATTTACCATCTCTCGCTGTACTCAAACTAGGGTATATACAGGGGTATTACTAGGAAACAGGTTTAAAACTAATAAATGCAAGCTGTTAAAAGCCTTTTTAAAGCTTTGGACACATGAGATTTTCTCCAAGTGGAAAAAACCAAAACACCTTACCGACAGAATTGAAGAACTTCTGATTGGAAGGTTGGGCACTTTCTTTTTTCAGTAAGAAAGCTGAAACCATTTTCTAGAGAAAGCAGGGGTTCTTAAAGAAAAAGTAACCAAGTCAGTGTACTCACTGTAGGAGGGTATTCCATAAGGTTGTCCTGGAGGAGGATATGCAGTATAAGCAGCAGCTTGCTGGATTCCTGCACTATATTGGGTCTGTCCGTATGCCGCCATTGCTGGGAAAGTTGGGACTGTCACTATATGGGGATAATGTCTATTTGAAACAAGAAAAGAGAAGATCTAAGGCAATGGTTACTGCATGCAGCTCTTTAGAGAAACCTCATTAATTTAATGGTAAAAACATACAGAAACGTGAATAGAATGACTGCACATGGTGCTATGCGGGATATTTTGGGAACACAGTATTTGCCACACAGACCATTTTTTCTAGTTCTTGAGATACCAGTATGCAAGAGGGCACAGATCCATCCTAATGCACAGGGAGGAATATGGCATAGGACTCCATGAAATATTTGTCATGATTTTAAAAGCTCAAATCTTATTTTCAGTTTTTTTGCATACACAAAATAAAAATGCAATTTCACAGCAAAACCTGCAAAGTATCATTTTACTTTATAATCACCCCTAAATAAACCTATGTGCAAAATGAAAGAATTTTTATTCCTTGGGATAGAAATGATGATACCCAGGCTATTCATCTCTCTTCAACTTGCTTTCTAAGTGGATTAAGAACGCGTTAGAGAAGGCTGAGTCTTGCAGCATGTGGAAGGACTGAAGGAGTATGTATGTCCTTCAGAGTTTAAGCTGGCAGGAGCCCCTACTGAATTATTTTTCAGCAAAACAAGGTTTATAACCTACTGTACTTGAATTCCCTTAAACATCAGACACACTCACTTTGTGGAGTACAGATGGAGAGGACACTGTGGTATTGCTTCACTGTTGCCTGAAAAACAAAATTAAAGTGTCTCTTGTTTTCAGTAATATTCTGTTCTGTAGCCAAATCGTTCTGATCACTGTAGGATACAGAAATTGATGCAGCAAGTAGGGAAAATTATTTTTTACTGAAATCCCCAAAAAGTTGCAGAAGATTAGCAATGGTGAGAGACGACTTTCATTTAAGAAAATTAGTTAGAATTAGGAAGAAATAATTAAGAAAAAATTTACCCAAGAGGTTATTAGTCAATTGACTAATCTACTAGGTTTTTCTTTATTTGGTTCCTTATCCATATCTAGGCAAGAGCACCAATTCTTAAGTCATGAGCAGTCCCAGTGGCTTCATTATTACTATTGACTGCTCTATGATCAACTTCTGTAGCTGCTGAAGTAACGCTAAAACCCACCACTTTTGCCTACTACATTCTTTTTGTGCCCCCGTGGTTTGGTCTTTTGGTTTCTTTAAATGCATTATACATTTAGACATAAAGAATATTGGTTGAGAAGGGAGCTTGGAAAGTTATCTAATCTATTCCTCTGCCCTAAGGTAGGTTCAACTATACTAAAAATGCATCAAGACAGGATATACAAGTTTGCATCGCTCTTCATACTGAATTTTGTAATCCAATTATCTAACACATTGTCATTTTAGTAATTACAACCTTAACAAATGACAGAAGATCAGTAACACAAGTGAAGAGTCTGCTTTTCCTGCACCATATACTTACTTCCAGCAAAACCAATAAAATCCTTTTTAGAGGAGAATTTAGCTAATTAAACTAAGACTAAAAACATAATTTGTTAGATTAACCTGCAAATTGCCTGCTGCTAGGGCACGTATTCACAGCATTCCCTGATGCCATCTTGTGTATTAGACAAAATACCTCTATAAATAGCATCCAGCACAATGAATCCCACATCCTAAGTAGGATTCTTAGGTGCTATAACAATACATACAATACAACAACTAACCATCACTATTAACAATAGAGTGTCAGGCCAGACACACTTACTATTTTACTGATATCGGCGAGGCCACCCACCATGCCAAACTAACTGCCTGCTGTCCTAACACAACAGGGAGAACATACCTAAATACATAATGGTAATTATACCATCTAATGTGTTTACACAGTGCTGCCCGTCACTTCAGGCAGGGGCACCCCAGGACTTCCAATGCTTGTATTACTGTGTGAGCTGTTATGCAGGTTTTATAAATGTCATCCAACAAGTGAGAAAGAATAGAGTATGCCTACAGTGCTGGCCCACAAACCAGGCAGAAGGCACCTGCAGTGCCTCCCGATGTCTGCAAATTCTGCCCAATGTCTGCCACCTGACATGTTACACAGAAACCACCTGCAGTGCTATCCAACATGTCAGCAAGGACATACCCGCAATGCTGCAAAAGGATTAGCCTCATTAAAATGTCATCTAAAATTATACTTCAGCAGTTTGTAAATTGGTGAATGAAGCATTCATCAATATAAAATCTTTCAATATTCAATGTCACTTGCACACCAGTGTGCAAGTGACACAGAATAGTCAATACAGCTTCCTCCTGTAATGGCTGTTATTTATACAGGACCTTCATAACACTTTGCAGACTTATGAGAAGGAAGTTGACAAATATACTGGCTTTAGTTCTAATCCTTTCTGTAAACATATTCATTTAAAAGCTGTTTCCTTTAGATTGTGATCCTTCCCATGAATGTTATGAATTAGTTGTCAGATTATATGTGGTCTAATCACACTGGATTTCTAAAGTCTTAAAAAATATGCATACAAAACATCTTCTGCGGCTTTTAAAACCCTGCAAATAAAGGGTTAAGTATACTAGTTAAATATAATAGTGCCTTTTGCTAACTCTCCTCCAGCAGGAAGGCTGACAGATCCCAACCGCAGCAAACAATAGCTGGAATTGTACTAGCAAGAACTAGTTCAGCTGCATCATTTGCCAATAATTTTTTTAACAGATTTAACATTCTTCTGTTTCCTTCACTTGCACAGTATGATTGGGGGTGGGTGGGAGGGAAGAGCAGATAAATTTCTATCAGAGCATCAACTGCCGAAAGAATTTGTCCTTGGTACCTGCCAAATACAAAACGTCAGACCACAGATCAGGGAGACTAACTGTTCAGAAATGATAGCAATGATCTCAGTGTGACAAACAGCAACTGCTTTGGTAAAATGTTTTGTATCTGCATTGTTAGGAAAGGCTGACCCTGATTTTGCCTTTGCTTCCCCCCCGCCCCCGGTCTAGTCCTCCAAACAGCAATATTACTAGAACTAGGAGTTCAAATTAATGCTACTCTAGGGATTATTGGAATCCAAACCAAGACTGCCAATCCTGACCAAAACTACATGTTTATACACACAATATTGTGTGGCATATGTCATTGCTATTTACATACAAATCGCTGCTGATCTAATGACATGAGATAACTGGAGTTGCTACAGAAATATAAAATAAAAATTTGAACTGCTTGTTGCATCAAAGGACTAATTCTCACCTATGCAGGCCTCATCCCTGGCTAGTTCTTTTTGTTATATACATGCTGTATGCTAAAGTTAAATAAATCATAAGCAAGAAGAGGCAGCCTACCTTCTATGTCATCTGGAGCCGTGGCATAAATGTTAGAAAGGTTAAGCTTCAGTCTGTCGGGGCACTCTCTATTTACAGTCAGGCTGGGTGATATCACTAGATCTAGCATTTCCTTATACCTGAAGGAAAACAAAGGAAAATATAATTTATTCATTAATTATGCATGCTTACTAATGATTCCATTTTTCCCTAAGAGTATAAATATTAAAGATGATTACCTAAACCCAGGCTTCATATAAATTCTACATAATAATTCACTAAAGTTTTCATCCAAGGGAAATGCCAAATTAAAATTAAGTACTACTTCCCTTAGAGATTACACCCATTGGATTAATGTTTTTCTCTCTTCCTGGATTTTGCTACTGGAAAATTAAGTTTCTGTATTTTTTAAATACCATCTGAACAAGCATTATATTTAAGTACTACCACCACCCTATGATGTGTGCAGTGGTTTCCACTAAGGCTATGGGAATAGGGATTAAAAGGCTGAAATTCAAGATGAGGGCACTTAACAGCATTATCCAACCTTAAGCGATAACAAGAAGAAAGTTATTACTGGTAAGGTTTGGAGGTTCCAGTTAATCACGATAACTTTTGAATGCACCTCTGAAAGCCTTTCCAAACCTCCTTGTTCTAAAAAATCAGGTTGCAAACATACACAAGACAAGTCTCATATAAGTCACCTGATTTTAACGCAGCCAGAAAGGTGCAGTCTCTGGTCATACAGGATTCAGATGTTCAAAAAAACCCAAAAAACAAAACAATCCCAGGTGTGCATGTGCATGTAATACATGCATAACGATACCATATGTATCGTTGGGGTGGGACTTGATCTGCTCAGGTCCCTTCCAACCCTACCAACTATGAAACTGTGTGTGGTTATCTATTAATTGGATGAACTAGTTTTTGATAAAACAAGGATCACAAGAACCACTGCTCCAATGAGCACGTGTGTGTGTGGGTCTACCCACGTAAAATTTTCAAATGTAGGTGCCAATCTTTAGGTATCCAAATACTCAGAAATGTTGTTCCAAGACCTCCACCTTCACTTCCATTCTTTATCACCTTTGTAATATCAAGGCTCTTAAACTCTATTTAGGAATGCGGCTAAGTGCCTAATTTGGGGCAGCTAAATTTAAACCAGCATGATCTTGTAATTCCCTAGCTGCCTTATTTTATACCAAATACCTTTTCTAAATATCTACCCGCTACAACAATCTGTGGAAGGAATGCACCATGGGTTTCATGGAAACCGCAGCTCAGTTCTGAACTCAGAAAAAATTCAGTACAGCTCTAAACTTGGAAAAAAAAAATACTTGGAGGGAAATCCAGTAGCCTTAGAAGTTTGGGAGGCCAGTGGGTAAAGCAGGACTGTTTTTCAAAAACAAAAAACACATGACACCATGGAAATCTGCTTTGCATTGTGAAACATGTAGATATACTTGCTCTGCAGCATTTGATTCAGGCCCAACACAGACAGTACACAGACAAGGATTCAAAGATGCTGCACTATTTTTTTCTTTGCTTTTCACAGTCATAAGAAGCAGGTTGCACCATTTGTCAGGCTTGTCCTCACTTTAGTCCCCCTGAGGCTACCACATTAAGGGAAAACATGACTGTGCTTTTAGAGGGGTATTCCAGAGCAGCAACAGGGAATGGACCTGGAAGATGACAGCTGGAGCATAGAGGTTGGGGTGGGGGAGGAACTCGAGGCTTCCACTGTGGGGAATGGCCCAAAACCATATGGAGGGTCCCAAGTCAGGGCCTGAACCAGCTCACCTTTCTGTTTACCACTGAACACATTGTTCAGCTAACTTGCTGCTCTGAGATAAGGATCTATCCATTCAGCAGGATAAAGGTGGCAGATGGTGTGGCAGCCACTATGGAGTTTGTATTTGCATGCATAGTACAGTATGTCTGAAATATCATGGGGTTAAAAGATCCACGCATAAAAATCCAAAGCCTGGACATTGTGATTCTATTAAATAAGTCATGGTGCTCGCCTTTTATTTATTTTTGGTAGCCGACAATATTAGCTTGTAAAGTGATGAGCCTGCGAAGAGGGGAGATAAACCAAACACTTTCCCTCTATGCATCTCCAAAAACTTCACAATTGTTGCAAGCCTCCCGTGAGGTAGGCAATTATTATTATACAAAGGCATAAACTAGATACAGAGAGGTGAAACGTCTTGCCCGAGATCAAATACCAGGCTTGGGGCAGAGACCAAAATAGAATTCAGAAGTTCTGGTTTATAGTTCCCCACTGTAATATCTAGGCAGCAACTCCTCCCTAGCAATTAATACATCTGTCCTTCAGGGATGTGTACATCTGTAGCAATGCATACCAAGTAGCACGACTATTTGCATGGTATCTGGATTCCAAAATGCTCAACTTCCTCTTCACTTCTACAGCCCCACTGCCTCCCCCACTTCCAACTTCAACTGTAGCTTGCCCTTATAAAGTTACTCAGGAGATTTATAGACACACACACGCACACACTTTTTTAGTACAACATGATGTATACAAAATCTTCTTCGGATTTTAAAACAAAGGCCACCTGAGTTCAAATTGGGTGATCTGAAATCAGCAGGAAAATGGTCAAATTTAGGAAGTTCCCACTCCCATCACTGCAGTATCTTACTGATAATTTTTTTAGCGAGAGAGAGAGAGAGAGAGAGAAGCCTCAGGTGTTAATAAGTTTTACCTCTGGATCACCTGGGTAGTTTGAGGCTCTCTAAGTAGCCTCTGCACATCAGGATCATTTCAATACGAGGGTCATCTTGGTCATCAACTGAAGCACAGCAAGGCCAAAGTAAAGAGATGGAAGCATGGGGGACTGCATTATACCCACAATAGCAGTCTGTGAAATTAACTTCATTTAAATGCACCCAGCGATCTGGTTTAGCTATCAATACAAAATCAATCCCTGGCTTCAAAACCCTAAAAATAGCTTGTCCTGGATCTTGCAATGAGTCAATGACAAAGCTATAAATGGAACCTAAAAGTCCTGCCTCACCTAAACCCAATCCATCATACGCTATGCCTATAAACAGCACATTCTGAGGAACAGTGAACCAACACCATGGTTTTGCCATTACTATTGTAAATAATCACATGATATAAAAAAAGCCTGTTAATACATGACTGGACATTTTCATTTGGTTAGCTATGTGATGACGTGTTAGATTCCATTACAGTCACTTTCACAAGCTTAAGAACAAAAACAAACCTAGGTTTCAGGCTGTGAAATGGTTGAAATAGCACTTTATTTACTCTTCACAAAAACAACACAAGGTCTCTCTAAGCTGCTTGAGCAACACAAAGGGATGGTAAATTTCCTACCTAAGGAGACAGCTTGTGTAGCCAGCTCCTATCCCCTCTCTGCACCCAAAGTTCAGACAGCATGTCAGGGTAGAAAGAAATAGTGATAGTGCAACCACCATATTCAGAAAGCAGAGAATCCAGCGAGGACTGCTGCCAGCCAGAGCAAGTTAGAGCAGCCCTTAAGAATTAGGAAACTATAAAATGGCTCCCTGACAGTCCACTAACTCCACTAGAAGCCGCAGACACAGATTTTATGGGCACAGATAAACATTCAGACCGCCGCTTTAACTCACGGTGCTTTATGTAAAGTGCCATGAGTTATAGCACTCCCCCGACCAACAAGATGTTTGTCTGCTGGGTTTGGGAGGGGAGGAATGGCAAATCAAGCCTGTCTGCACCACCCCTCTCCCCAAGCCCTACCTTCCCCTCCCAGTTCCAGGGCTGTCAACAAGGGGAGGGAGCAGCTCCAAGCTGCTGGCTGGGATTTGCTGCCTGGTCAGAGCTAGAGGGAGATGGGGGTAGAACAAAACCCCTAAGGTACTGGGGGGGGCAGGCCAGGTCTGCGAGGTGAGGGGGCTCTGCTCCACCCCTACCCCCCTCCAGTTCAGTCTGGGCAAAGCAGAGAGGAGGAGACAAGAAGCACTGAGCTGCTGCTTGCCCAGCATGAGCTGGAGGGAGGAAGGGGTCAAACAAGCAAAAAATTAATCCTATGGAACACAGGTTCCCTAAGGTGCTCTAAAGCAGAGCACCTTCATCTGCTACATCATTTAAGGAAAGTTAATTATTTGCATGATCAGACACTTTAAAAGCCCTCTAAAGCCATGCACATATGTCGTGGCATGGCTGTAGAGCACTTTCAGGGGCCCAATAATGCAAAAAATGTAGCTTGTATAAGCACCCTATGGCTAGGTGCAGGCATTGCACTTTGTGCACTTTAAGTTTGCAGAAAGCTGTTTTCAGCCATGCCGTAACATATGCAGGGCTGCAGAGTGCTTTTAAAGAGTCTGATCATGCAAAAAATTAACCTTCAAATGAGGTATCAGAAGAAGGCGGCCTGCTTTAGAGCACCTTAGAAAACTTGTGTTCCCTCTGGTAAATTTTTTTCTTGTTCCCCCTCTACCCCACACCAGCTCAGGCCTGGAAAGCACCAGCTCAGTGCTGCTTGCTTTCCCCTCTCTGCTTTACCCAGTCTGAGCTGGAGGGAGGTGGGAGTGGAATGGGGTGCTGTGGAGAAAGGACTCTGGGGTCTCTCCCCCTGCAACCCCTGTCCCCATCTAAGCCATACTGCAGCTCTTCCTGGTGGGGGCTGCTGCAGGGACACAGACCTTGGAGCCCTTCTCCTACAGCAGCCCAGCTGGGTTGCACCATGCTGCAGCTGCTGGCGGTAGCCATTGAGAGGCTGGGGGGCGGTGGGGTGGAAGCAGGAAAAGGCAGCCCCCTCCCCCCAGCATTGACCCATCCCATCCCACCCTGAAACCCCACCCAGCATTTTGTGGGGGGACCCTCTCCCCCGCCCCCCAGCTGCTGCTGACAGTCACCAGCTGACGATGGAGGGGCAGGTGAGGCTGGAGAGAGGGGCTGTTCTGGTAGTCTCCTGGGAGGCATGCCGGAGTGCCCCCAGTGGCCAGTGCAGGCAGGCATTGAGCACCCCCACCCCTGAACAGTGAACATCTGTTCAGTTGGCTCCTGTTCTAATTTACAGTGCTTTGGGCATTGAACATCTGTACTTAGCCGACGTGACTAGATGTGCATAAGTTTTATATCAGATTTTCTTTTCCATTGTGAAGAGACAGTTTTCCCTGAAAAATCTCTATACCTTAATTAAGAACAAAACTTATTTTTCCCTTACAGTCTGCCAAATGTGGGATATTCTATACTAGTTTTCAGATAACACACACCCTCCAATGCAATCCAAAATCCCATTATTCATGGCACTACCCAGATTGTTACTAAAGAATTGAAACAGATGTTTAAAGGGGAATGATATTTTATAATGATTAACGCAACCTAATTATATAATTGTTCAAAAATTTCATTAGCCATTAAGATGATTTTTCTACTGCTTTTGCTCAGCTCACTTTTGTATTTCCAGGGTTGTGTCACATTTCTTAGTATTTGCTCTTTAACATCTTTTCTTTTTCAAATGTGTACAAACAAATTATACAGCTGTGGAGTTACCAGTATGCATACACCCATTTTGTGCATTTAATTACTAGCTTGTGCATATGCAATACTTATTTATATATGTATGACACCAGTTCAGGAATATTGAGATTATAAACTGACAATTTAGTGACAAATGATGAGCGCCATCAGTGAAATAACAGTCTGGGTGTTACTATTTTTTAACCAGTTCCTGGGTTCAGTAACTTACAGCAGAATCAGTAATAAAGTTTGCTGAATCTGTGCTCGTACTGAAACCTGGAATGGTAGCATGTAGCATGTCCAGCTGATGGACACCTGGAAAATGTTTTACCTTTTAGAATTAACCCCCCCACCAAAACCCCCCACCATGTGTGAATTACCATTAGAATCTCAGTTTTCACATTAGAATCCCCTATCAAAAAACAATATTTTGCCCTGAAAGTTGGCCCACAGCATCTCAGCAAAGAACAGAGACTTTTCTTTTACTGTTTAGGGGAAAAAAATCCTTTCAGTCATTTCAAGTTACAGAAGCCAGATTAAACATTTTAAAGTTTTATATTCTTTGGTTGAGATGCTTGGATAACTTACAAATTGCATTTTCTTTTACAGTGATGTTCTGAAGGTTGCAAATCAGGCTCCGATTCAAAGCACTCAGACATATGCAGGCTGTTAAAAATCACACAATCTCATCCCTATTCAGCAAAGCACTTGAACACAGGCTTAAATGCTTTGCTGAATTGGGAACCCAGGGTTTAGACTTAATTAGCAAGGAACTTTTACACAATGGTCATGAGGACAAGGCAGGCACCTCAACAGTTAGTACATTGAAACAATTATACCAAAACCTGGACCAGATATTGTACCACAGCTAAGAAGTGGAGATGCGTGTATTGTGAATACAGGGTGGGATTAAGGTGGTTCTTGGGCACTGCTTGGATCTCCAGACAATCAAAAGCATCTTCAGGCCTGCTCTAAAGGTCATTACAGGCAAGCCCCACTTAGTGCTCTTAATTGGTTCCTGAAAAACTGAGCATTAAGCGAAACCAACTTTCACTTTCTAAAGCCACCAAAATCACCAGAATCAGGGCTGCCAGGATTAATGTCAGTTTCAGTGACAGCTGTACGATGCCCGTGAACGTTATAATGAAACTTGCTGAGCGCTAAGTAGAATTGCGTATCAATGTAAAATGAGCACTATATGGAAATAGTGCTAAGCAAAACAACGTTTAAGCAGGGGTTATCATTTGTACCATCCCCACCACCACCATGGAGGGCAGGTTTCAGAGTCTAAAGGAAAAAATACTTCAGTTTTCCTATCCCCACCCTAGCTGCCAAAGGGCTGAAGCACGGAGTAGGACCCAGTCTCTGAAACCTTTCTGTGATAGAATCACTATTGTGTTTCTACACTGGCTGCTCAAAACAATGGAGCTTTAAAAGCAAGGCCATAGAGCAGGGGTGGGCAAAATGCGGCCCAGGGGCCAGGTGCGGCCCGCCAGGCCATTCTATCTGGCCCACGGGGCCCCATCAAAATTAATATTTATCTGCCCCTGGTTGCCTGTCATGCGGCCCTTGATGGCTTGCCAAAACTCAGTAAGCGGCCCTCTGCCTGAAATAATTGCCCGCCCCTGCCATAGAGTGATGATGTTCTCAAAACCTGTGATATTTGGGATGCAACACATGCCAATGAACATTATGGGTCAGTTTTTTAAATGGCAGATTGTTTGTTACAGAGGTGTATGCAGTGAGCAAGAAAATAGGAAACCATGCATACAAGTATAATGGGACCCCTACCCCATTAGTAAAGAGGAGAGGGAGTCCAGGAATAACTGGTCTTCCCCAGCCCCTGGGACAAGCTGATGCGGGCAAAGAGCTTTGGAATAAAATGGTACGAGCAGTGACCAACAGGCTTGGGGGCAGAAATGGACTCACAGAGAGAGACTTATGAGCACCAGGCTGAGCTACCCCTGGGAGGGGAACCTTTTATTTTGGAGCAGACACTCATGTTTTGGGGGTTTTGTTTCTAGTGGGGAACTGACACGACTGAAAGGGGTGGATTGGAGGCCACAGGGGTACAGCAGGGGCCCTCAGCTTAGAGCCCTTCTTGGGGCTGTGACCCGGGAAGCAGAAAGACTATCCTTGTCTGACAGAGGGCAGAAATAAGACAGCAAGCCTGGAGCTCGCAAAGGTGAGACCAGAAGCTGAGGAGGCCAGAGCCCAGGAGGACAGAGCTGGGGCCTGGGACAGTGGACCCCATGCTGAGGGGCTCAGCCAGAGGAACGTGGGACAAGGCCAGGGGGGCTCAGTTCAGACACAGGCTGCCATTCAGTGCCCCCTCCCCTCTTTTTCCCCTCTATGTGGGACCCTCAGGCCAAAGGGGGCCACAATGTGGGGGCCCAGGACATGACCTCACTGGCCCAGCAGCAAGTGCATCAAAGGATGAGCATTGTACACAGCATGAATAGTTAAGGGCCATGCAGCTGGTTAGTTACCCAGGTGGCAGTAATAGGAGTTTTTTGGACTACCTCCAAAAGGACATTTCCTCTGTGGAGGGCATCATGGAAGAGAAGCTGAGGTGGCTGGGGGAGAAATGGTCTGCTCACAATGGATGAGATGAGGGGTCATGCAATATATGAAATGTGGGGGAAAGGAAAATTAGAAGAAAGACTTTTTTCCTCTGGAAAAGTCTGTAAGACGCTGCAGAGAAAGGTGGGCAGAGGTTCAGGAGAATCAGAGGTCTCAAAATTAGTAGCCAGAGTGATGGGGGAGCACCTGCCAAGAGATGGCTCTCTCTGCAACACTGCGTGGGGATTTTCTCAAGAAATCTTACGGCTGGCTGGCAGCAGGCCAGAGAAGCTGAAACCACTAGATCTGCTTAGCCATATGCTTGTGCAAAACCCTGGGCAGGACCAGCAGCACATGCCAGGTATTTTTTTGCTCTGGCTTGGTTAAGGAGGTGGGGAACGACTTAGAGACAGAGGCTGCAGACTAATTACAAGAGTAACATTTTTGTCTTGCTTTCATGACTTTATCTGTTTTTAATTTAGCTGACTACTTTCACCTCCTCTCTCCTTCCAAATTGGCAAGGGTCACTTAACAGAAAGCTGCTAGCTTATGACTGCAGCAATTTTTATAACAGCTTGATTTTCTGGCCTGCTAATTTCAGAAGGGAATGCCTTAAAAGTGACCTGTTACAAGAGAGATTTCTGCATAAAATATCCGGAAAAGTTTGTCTTTGAAAGGAAAAAATAAAAACTAGAGCTAGGTGATTTTGCTTCCTTCCCCACTGGAAAATATGGCCTTGGGTACATTTTTCAAAAACACCTAAATAAACAAGTGCTTAGAGGACTGTGTCCCATTAACTTTCAGGTCTTATATACGTCACTTCCGTAAATCAGACCTAGGCACATTTGAAAAGTCACCTTATCTATGAAACTTGAATCTGAACAGAAAAGGGAAGAATTGTTAAGCCACAACATTTTTTGATAATACTCATTTAACTCCAATGTTCAGTGAGCGCATGTGGGAGAGACATCTTTGGTGCATATTCATCATCCCCGGGCCTTCAGTTTAGGTGGCCAAATTCATGTTCAATATCCTCTGTAACGTCTCCAGTCCCAACCCCCACTGAATTCCTCCAGCAATGGAAGAGGAAGAAAGTATACACATTTTTTATATTTTAAAAGGTGAAAAGATAACAAGAATGGGAGGGAAAATCCTTAAATACAAAAGTTGTAGGTTCATTCTTTCTGCATCATAAAACACCTTTTGAAAGGGCGCTGGCCCAGTTTTTAAAGTTTCTTATGAGGTTCCCACTTACTACAGACTTCTACTGCATAAGTTAAGGCTTCCAGTTATCTAGGCTGGGGCATCACTCACCAGCTCCTCTAACCGCCCAACCTAACTATTCTCACATCGTCATTTTAAACACATTCCTCTCCTGGAAAGCACTGCAACTCAGCAAGTTCTTCTAAGAGCAAATGCCTGACAGCTCACAGAATTATTTGAGAGCTACCACACAGTTGCCAAACTCTGCCTTCCTCTCCACCCTTATCCTTGCACCGAAAGCACCACTTTATTTTATCTCTTTTTTATATATGAATCTTGGAATTCAGAAGGGGGAAAGGAATTATATCAGCTCATCTCCAACCCCCAATACACCAATAGATGTATGCAAAGACCTGAACAGGCATAAAGTTAAACCTGAGCTGGAAAAAAGTGCTTCTTCTGCAAAACTGACAATACAATGGTGATGACAAGATACAGTTTCAAGGTGACCCTAGGGCACTGCACCTCAGGCTGTTTATGTTCCTGAGAGCTAGCTATCTTTTGCTGACATGATCGAAACTCAAAGCAGCAGCAGCTTTCTGCATCAGATCATTCTCTGGACCCGTTCAAGCACTAGAAGGAAGGGGGCTCAGACATTTCTGTCTTTTCAAAAGCAAAAAACCTGGAGTCTTTCTAGCACGGATGAAAAGCAGTACGATACAATTTGAACCTTCGAGGATTAAAAATGAAAGGCACAGGGTAGAAGTGAAGTGTGATGGGCAAGGAACAAGAGAGATGTCCTCTAAGACATAAAATGAAAAGATGCAATGATGAGACTGATCCAGATAGCAGGTCCTGAAACAAAGGCTCACCTTGTCACAGGTTAGGTGGTGCAAAGGAAAAGGACTAGGGCAGGGATGGACAAGAGAGTAGAGAGAGCTGGGAGGTCAGTAAAGTTACCTGGAAGGAGGGCAAGTCCATAGGAGGGCAATTTTCAGATGAATGTTGAAGTAGGCAGAGTGCCAATGGCGACATTACAGCTATGTACTCTTACGCCTGAGAAAAAAGGCAGGCAAGTGGCATGCTATGCATGCTGGAGCTGGGAGGGCTGGGACCACAGATGCTTTCCTCAGTCTTTCCCAATCTGTGATTACAAAACCAGATCTGTTTTGAAATGTGTTTGGTTTCTAGCCCTGGATCACTCCCCACTGCATTTTCCACCCTCATCTTCCATCCTCAGGTTGTTTGGTATTCTTCTCAGTGTTGTCCATCTCTGCTTTTTAAAAAAATGAACATTTCTTGCCCTCAAGTTTATGGAAAAAACAAACTTCAAAAGTAGGTTAAGTCAATCATAGACTTCTGTTTAATAGCTGAGTCAAAACAATTTACAAAATTGTTTTCTAGAACACAAAAACAATAAAGCTCTTTGCATGAACCCAGAATGTTTCACTTGACACAAAATAAAATGCTTCATTTTTAAAAATTAAATGTAGGTCAGTTTCTAATTGAACAACACCTCTTTAAAATAAGATGAAAAACTTCAGTTAGAGAATAATTTGGCATTTTGGAAATGAAACATTTTGTCTGGAAAATTACAGAACAAGAAGTTTCAAAAAAAGTTTTAATTCTTCCCCTCCTTTAATTTGCCAACTTTGACCCAATTTCACCAACCCCCCCCCCTCCAAAAAACCCCCCCAAAAACTAGTGATGAAGGGGAGTGGAGGAGGTTGGAAATTGCCTAGCTCTTGCTCAAATACTGGATGAAAGGAACTGGAAAAATATTAAAAATCCTTATGATTTTAAACCACACATGCCGATTGAGAAGTCTAATGATTTCTGAATGCACAGGGTTAGTAAAGCTGACTGTACATCTTGTTCCACTACAAGCTCTGAATTTCCAGAGGTGTTGGCTCATTTGCCTTCAACACCTATTATCGTTATAGACCATTTGCCGAAAGGCAGGCTGATTATTTTCTTGCTTCAGGCCTGCCGGCTTAAGTGAAAGATACTGTTTGTACATAACTAAAATGTCTGTCCTTTTTCAGCAACGCTACAATGCCCCCCTGCTCTCTACACACCATCCTGAGACCTTCAAACCCACACCCACTCTGCAGTCAGACAGAGCAAGACAAAAAAAGATGAGGGGGAAGACCATTCATTATGAGAGGCCACAGCTGGGCAATGATCCTCCCTATACTTCCTGTAATTAACACGTGAAAGAGATTGAAGAAAGATAGAGGAGGGCTTTCTGGTTGATCAGGCCCAGGTATACTTGGCATAAACACTCAAAGGGAATTCAGTGTGTATAAAAACAAACAGACCAAGCTAGCCAACTATGACTCTGTTATGAAGTCACACACTAATGTTTGAAAGGTACCTGGAAACTGAGAATAGAGTTGATTGCAGCGTTTGCTACAAAGCTGTGCAGTTGTTCTTCTCAGCAGCTGTACCCCAAAGAAAAAACAAAAACAGTACTGTTTTGGGTTGACCCAAAAACATTCTTTTTAGGCTTAAGTTGAAACTTTTCACATTATTAAACTATCATTTTTTAGCCTTTTAAAATTTTAGGTTACTTTTGAAATGAAAAGCTGAAAATGATTATATGAAAAGTTTCTAGTGTTTCAAAATCCCCTCTTCCCTTTTACAACTGATGATACTTAGCAGTTTTGCCCTGAATTCACAGATAGTTTAGGCCCACCCCAAACTGTATTTTTGGATGGATTTGCTATTTGTCAAAAACTTTTGCCAAGCACCATGTGCAATAGGAGAACAAAATACAGAAATACCATTTGGAGCAGATCAGGCTGGAAAATAAAAAAAACATGGACACTGAGATGAGACTGGATCACTTGAATGTTAAAACATTTGAAATGTTAAGCCATGAAAAGTCCCACCCCCATAAAATGCATTCTCTGACACAGGGGGCATTTTAAGTGCTGGAAGACTCCTTGCAATGTAATCACGAGGGTTCTCATCCCCTTCAGATGAGGCACCCTGCCTCTACCCTTGTGGATCCAATTGCAGCAACAAGATGACATACTACAAAACACTGCATCCCACCTTTAAGTTGGACAAAGTACAAGTCAGGACACTCCCCCCCCAGCCAAAAAAAAAAAAAAAAATCACAAGATTTAAAAAATACTTTTACTCTCAATTTCCTTTCAGGCCTTTGTCTCCTAAAGTTCATATTTTAAAATATTTTTCCTCCAGAATCATGAGGGTTAGAAACTTATTTAAGCAAAATAAAGCTCTGCAGTTATCACAAACTGGCATGTTGGTGCAGTAAGGAAAAAAAAACTAAACATCTTGAGATTTACAGCACAGGTGAGAGAGCTGGGAACACCTAGGCATGCACCAAAGTACTTTATCTCCTGTTGCATCAGTGTGAAAGGTGATTTTGTATTAGACTTATTTTGATATTACTGAATTTATCATGAATGGATATTAGAAAGTGAGAAGCTAATTTGCTAAGAACTCATCTACAAAACCTTAATAATTTAGTTTCCACTGGGCTGCCAAATTCAGTGTAATATAAACAAACACCCCATCTCATAAAATGCTTCAGTTTGCTCAGAAAAATCTGGTTTGCTTCATTTCTCAGATGGACAGTAAATAGGACTTGCACTGGTACCTGCATGCAGAATCCCTTCTATTTGGAGATGTACAGGGGAAGGGGGTGTCAGCTGTGAGAGTCTGAGCCAGGACACTTGGGTTCTATCCCTGCTTAGGGAGCAGGAGGGGAGGGGGCTAGGAGTAGTGCATCTTGGGATGCTGGAAGACTGCATATTGCTTGTTTGATCTTTGTGGAACAATATAAATTTACCCTAACATGAGCTATGAACACGGCATAAATCAAGTGGCATAACTTTGGGGTGCTCAAAGAGCACTTAGCATGAGTTAATGCACTTTAAAACTCAAACTCTCACATTTTAAGTACCCGTAGTATGGTCTAAATGTCTGTAACTTCACCCTCAGAGCCAGGCTGTGTCTACATATGAAGTTGTGCCACTACAGCTATACCAGCATAGTTAAGGCAGTACAACCCCTCTTTCTCTACAGTGTGGATATGGTTATATGATAATGCCTTATACTGGTGAACACTTGTATGGGAAGTGATATGAAGCTATGGGCTATGTCAGAATGAGCTCTTCTACTATGTCTATTTTAGCGTGTGTGTGTGTGTGTAAAATCGCAGCGGATGGGCTGGGAGCCGGTTCCTGGCCCCTGCTCCATGATCGCACAGTAGGGCCTGGAAACAAACTCCCCAGCCCCCACTCCATGATCCCAATTGTGATTACAGAGCAGGGGCTGGGAGTTGTTTGCATGGGGACAGTTCCCTGTCTAGTCTGGACCTGACTGGGGCAGTTCCTGGCCAGCCCCAGACTGTGCAGGAAAGCAAGTGCAACCTGAAGGTGGCTGGAGGCTGTCTTGTTTTGGGCAGTCCCCAGCCAGCTCCAAGCTGCACATGCAGACTTCCCCATGCAGAATGGGGATGGCCGGGAATTGTCCCAGTCAGGGGCAGGTCCCAGCCCCATCCTGATTGGATGATTGAGACATGGGGCTTGGGAAGAGCTGCAGGGGTGGGGTAGACTAACTGGTAGCTGCCCCACTGACAGATCAGGGCAAGAAGCTGGGATCAGTTCCTCCCCTGAAGCTCTTTCTAAAGCTCCATGCCCCTGATCAGGGACCCAGGGCAAGGAGCTTCCTGCTGTCAGGGCAGGGGGACATTGTCCCCACCCCAGCAGCAGGCAGCCCTCTGGGGCCAGGAGACAGCTGTCTCTTGGCCTGGTGCTCCCTGCCATCCCCTGAGCTAGCACCCAGGGGGAGCCTGGAGCTCTCCCCAGTAGCAGGAGGGGCCCATTGCAGGGCTGCAGGGAAATGGGTGCAGATCTACTCCTTAATACCTGCATGTGTAGACACCTACCCAAAACCCCTTACTCTGGAGTAGCTTACTACCCAGTAAATCAGGGCTGGAGTAAATGCATGTGTAGACACACCCTGTGTGAAGGAAAAGAGTAGCCAGCATTAGACATGGAGAGGTGACAGAGGGCTGACAACGTCATTAGTATTTGCTGGAACAAATCTCTCGAGAGACGGTAAGTAGTGTAGACCAGTGGTTCTCAACTTTTTTTGTACCAGGACCCATTTGTAAACATTAATGGCCAGTCCTGACCCAGTGCCCTTCACTCCCGACCCACTGCCCCCGGGTCCCAGGCCTCCAGTGTGTGGGGCAGGGAGTAGGTGCGAGAGGCAAGGGGGCCCCAAGCAGCCCCTGGCAGTCTGGAACTCTGTCAGTCTTCAAGGGAAAAGCCACAGTTTCCCACGTCTTTCTCCTTGAAAGGATAATCCATTTTTTGTTGGTCCATTTTTAAAGTTTGCTCATGACCCTTTCATATACTCTTGTGATCCACTTTTTAGATCAGGTTGAGAAATAATACACTTTTAGGTCACGTACAGACATTACACTTTTACTGGTATAAGTGATTGGAAACTAGTCTATACCCCAAACAGAATAGAAGCATGGCGCACACAGACTGGTTACCAAACGGTGGAACCCAGTTTAAGATTCCCTCCCCCCACCACCAAAGGCCAAATGTATGTTCTGTTTACTACCAATCCAAACTACGCTGCTTACAGAAAACCACACAACTCAGACTGATTCTCCCTCGGGCTTTTTGAACGTCTGTGCCTAGACTTAATGCCCTGGAAAGCACATTATTTGGCATATTATGCAGAGAAAACTGGTTTCCTGCTGTGTGTTTCTTCTGGTAGTTTTTGAATATGTTGTTTGTGATCTGCAATAGTAGCAACTTCAATTTTCCTTTGGCAACTTTCTGAACAAGGGCAGGAAGAGAGGAGGCTGAGTGGATTTTTAGCACCAAGAGGAATCAAGAATGCGTAACTCAGTGAAATTCAGGCCATTAGTCAGATTGAATGCCAAAGTGAAACATTTTCCAGGAAGTTTGGTGTTGGAATGTTTTACCCTGGGGAGGGGAGGGGAGGCTGCAAAGAGTGCTGGGGGCTATCTTTCTCCTCAGAGGGATGGTTTAATTTTGTTGTAGATTTGAATGTGCGTGGCTACCCATAAACATGCATACCAGCCAGCTGCTAAGGGACATTGCCTCATTTACATGGTAGCAATGCATCGTTTATGCAGATTTCACATGGCAGCTTGCACAGAAAAGAAGGAATGTAGAAGAACACACTTGCTCAAAATAGTAAAGTGAGAACTTCTGTTAATAAATCCACACAAGAACATACATGTGAGAAAGAGCGGTGTTCCCCAAACTGTAATGCAAAAGAGGCTTATCCTTAACAGAAGAGGGAGTATATAGCAGTTCTACAGCGGTATGCAAGTGTGGTTCGGCAGAAAAAAATAACCACAGGAAATTTAAGTCCTGCCACTGATATGCCATGTGATTTACAGCATGTTTTCCACTGCTCTATGCTTTTTCTCTCCTCTGTGTGTGTCACATGTATTTGGATGGCAGATTCTTTGGGACAACACTCTTTCTTTCTGCGCGTGGCTGTACAGGGTCTTAGCTAACTGTCTATAAAGCACTCTGGGATGCTTGAATGGAAGGTATCATGTTAGTTTGAACATTCCCTCTGATAGCGGTCGTCCAGTTGCTTTGCAAAATGAAGTTAAGGGTGGCAGATCTTATTACAGTAGACATACAAAATGGTATAAACATAATACATGTTAAACAAATGTAAAACATTTAAGGAGAAGGGCAGCAACAGAAGGATCAAAAGAACAGACAATTTGCCAGCAATTTCAGTGAAATCAAAAGGAGTTTCAGTGGGAACTGGGCACCATATTTCCCTCAGATCCTTTTAAAACCTCAGCCTAGATGTCTTCATGTGCTTTAAACACCTGTCACTGGGCCTGCCCTACTGCTCCCACCCTGCCTACTACTGGTGGGGGAATAATGCTGTGTGATTTTAGAAAATATGCTGGGGTAGAAAAGCAGGATCTTTGAGGATTTCATTCATTAGGCTGCAGGTGGCTTTAGAAGTTGTCTATGGTCATAGTCAAACAGTGCATCTACATGTGCCGTTAAGGAAACATAATACACTCTGGAGTGGTTCACGCTGGAGTGAACTGCTTCCAGGTGCAGCATTTGCATGTTTACCTGGGACCACAGCAATTAGAGCTAGGGTGGAGCAGCTTTGGGCTGGCAAGGGGGCACAAGGGGCCAGCTCCAAGCTAGGAGGTGGTGGTGGAGGGGCTGGCTGGAGCTGCAGGTCTGGCCCCAGGCTGGTTGGGCTGACCAAGCGCAATTTATGCTCAGAAGTCACCATCCACATAAACATTTGATCAGAGTTAATTATTCTGCCATAAGATAGTGTCATCCCTGCCAATGAGTTAATTTACTGCACCCTAATACTGATGCACGTGTAGACGGTGAGGCTTGACCGTGGAGCTAATTAGGCAACTCTGTGGGAAAGCGCATACGTAGATACACCCACAGTGTATTTCGAAAAGAAGTACAAACAGGCTGCGCCTTGTGGTAATGGATGAAAGAACTGGGTCTGTTGCTTAGAGGAGGCAACAGGCTCAGTTCTTACGTGCTACTCTATGTATTGTCACCAACTGCTTATGAAGCCATGACAAATACCCACAACCTCTATGCCCAAGCCAAAACTTGTGAAATGGTAAGCATTTCTAGGCTTTCCCTAACTAAGGCTTTGTTATTGTTTGGAAAGTGCTTTAAAATCCTCAAAAAAAGATGTTACAGAAGTAGAAAGCTTGAATGTCATCCCTGCTAAGTGATAAATATCCGAAATAAAGGAATGGTAAAAAGGTTACAAAAGGACAAATCTCTAAGTCTCATTTTTAGTGCACATGCTCATACTCATTTGGGGCAATTTTTTTATTTAAAAAGCTCTCTCTCCTTGAACTTGTTGTTTAAGATTTACATCCGTTTTTCTGACTTACGGCAATAGCTCCAACCATCAGTCAAGATACTGGGACAGCTTTACCCTGTGAAGAGGCCTGAGGCAATACAGCCCAGCTCCATTTGCTCTGGGAGGTGGTGGGGTAGGTGCTTGAATGAGAGCAGCTCTGAGAACCACCATAATTAAAGCGCCAGGAGCGTCACATGTAGCAGCATTCCCACACTGAAAAATGGAAGCAGGGGCACTTTAACTACACCTCAAACGAGCTTTAGTTAAAGCACCCCGATGCCATTTTTCAGCGTGGGAATGCTGGTACACGTGACACTGGAGTCTGCTGGAGCACAGTAATTACAGACTAATTGAGTCTGCTCCAATGCACTCCAATTACAGCGTGTCACAGCAGTCTCGATGCATGTGTATCGGTGCTAAGTTCTTAACCCTTTAAAGGTCTGGTATCTTGGGAGACACTCCTCAGTGGTTGGGATGATTGGAGGCTCTTGCAAATCATACTGGAAAAGATGTCAATGCACATAAGGAGCATCTGGCCTTCTAGTGGAGGAAGATGATATCTGGTGAAAAACAGTATTCTTACTCCGGAATATTCATCAGGAAAGCAGCAGAAACACTTAATCCAAGGAGCAGTGGGGTGGGGGGGAAAACACCCGTGAAGAGCCAAGTAACAAAAGGACCATGATAACTCTTGGAAGGAGGAGGCTTGAGGCAAACGGTACTGGTAGGGCTGGAAACCCCGGGGTGCCTCCTGCCTTTGTTTAGGGACCATGTCCAAAACTTCAGAGCAGGTAGAAGAAAATCTCCCCCTCAGGAGGAAAAATTACTGTGCTTGGTTAGGGCTGAAGCACTCTTTGCTTGATTTGAATGCTTTTTTGCCCTGAAGGGGTAGGAAGGCCTGCAAAGATCATCTTCAAAGACATAGAGGCAGCAAATCCACCACTGTGCTAGAAATTTAAAATGTCTGTCATACCTACCAACAAACTATGTTGGATGAGGAAAATCCTAAAGCTGGTCTTGTAGTTCCTACAATAGGTGATCTTCTGAAATTCCAAGAGACACCTACCAGAAGCTGAAGTGCCTCTAAGAACTGGGAGAGTTGTGTTCAGGTACAGTAAACCTAATCTTCTGGATTATAGGTATATGCCTAAAGGCCCTGTACTGTTTGACTCTGCCTAGGACCCCGGCATTCATGCAGCCTCTCAATCATTCCTCAGCTGTTCATGTGAAAAAGTATAGTAGTCCATTAATGCATGTGGGAACAGCAAAGACTATACAGTCCCAAAAGCTGACTCGTCTAATTACTTATCTTCTGTTGATAGTTCAATATTTTTTCCCTTTCTGGAGTTTCCTTGCTGTGGTGTTCCTTAAAGCATCACTACATCCAAATTTGTGGTTACAGAGTACTTGCTGATTGAGCATGTTTGTGGTAGCAGTGGAATGCGAAACCCATTCCACGGTCTGAGGACAGTGCAACCGGCAGGGCGATGGATTCCCCTGGAGGCTTAACGTGCCCCTTGTTTGGAAGGATTCTTCCCTCCCGCTTCAGTACGATTGAAGCAGCATGTTCCGCTGGAAGCTGAGAAATCTCACTTCAGTTCTTCATTCTGCAGAAGACTTGCTGGGTGACCGTACGCAAGTCGCATATGCCTCTGCCTCATTTTCCCTCTCGCTAGGCTGGACCTAAAAATTCTCCGGACACCGTCATAAATGCTTTGTGATTTATGGATGAAATTGCTATATATATCAAGTGAAGGATTATGGTAACATTTTGTGCACAAAATCATGGATTTTGGGAATTATAGATCAGTGCTTGAACAAATTTCAAGTGTGTCCATTCAAACTAGACAGATTTATTTCGTCCCGCCTTTTCCCTGTTTAAAAATATTCTCTTTGATAAACCTGGAAGAAAAGGCTTCATATAGCATTACACACTAATTGCTATTGAGATGTGCTCTTACCCGCTTTACAGCTCTCAAAGTGCAAGGCCTGGATTTAAGATTAACCTATTTCACAGGTTCTGAAAGTATATTGATACAATTTGACTTTTGGTATTATTATTACTACTATTATTAAAAATTTCAGATCTTCACTAAGGGACATTAATGCCTTAAATTCTAATTTACAGTTACAGTAAGTTTTAGGCTTTGGTCAGCCTTGGTGAGTTGTTTTTTTTTAATTTAACAGTGCTATTCCTCCATCAGTGCATGTACACATGCAATGAATACAGATGAATAAATTCTGGCACAGTTTGTACTGGAGTTTATTGCTCCTGGGCGCCGCATTTGCACATGCACCCAGGACCGCAGCACATTGAGCTGGGGTGGAGCAGTCCCAGCTAACAGAGGGCTGGGAGAGGTCAGTCTGCCAACCCGGAGCTGCTCTGACTCAGCTCCATGTGCTGTGGAGGGGCTGGCTAGGGCATGAGGGTGCTTCAGTGCAGCACTAGCTGGTAGGCAGCCCCCACACTGAAGTGTCCTTGTGCCCTGCCAACCCCGTCAGTATTTACATGTGCCCTGTGGCAGAGTAAATAACTCCACCATAGGATAGTATTTGTGCCTGGAAATACTATCCTGCGGCTGAGTTAATTATTTTACTCTGTTCTACTAGAACTGCACGCATAGATGGTGCCATTTTACTGCAGAGCTAATTAGTCAACTCTACAGTAAATGTCTCATGTAGACATGCCCAGTGTCTACTTATATTGAACTCTGAGCCAGGGAAGCACTTTTGGCTGAGTATTGTGGAGCCATAATTTCTAAAAAAACTCAAATACATTTACCTCCAATATTTTCACCACCAAAGCCAGTTTTATTTATTTATCTAAAAAGAACATGTGGTCTTATTGAAAGAGACCCTCTTAATTTAAAAAAGATCTTCCCTCTACAGATATCACATTCATTCCCTCTAAACTGACCGATTTATTAATCAGTAAATCACAGGATGGAAAATAGGTTTCAGTAGAGAAATTAAAGACAGAACATCTCCATGGTCCCATTCCCAAAGCTTACTAAGTTAGTGGCTTTGCAGAAGTTAATTACTTCTGCCTAACTATGCTGCTCATCAGCCACCTGGGAGATATTGTGAGGTTTAGTTAGAATGGTGGACATAACTCTTTTGTTAGAATTGTGGACATAACTCCTAACCTAATTTGCACACGAGATTCAGGACACTTATAAAATACCAGGCATTTAATATTTCAGTGCATGCACAAAAGTTCCTCATAATTGAAGAATAAATAAATACATTTGTTTCATTGTCTTTAAATATTGTAGTGTTTTCGACAGGAAAAAACAACACAGGATCTTCAAATAAGTTCATGGTAGACATGCGAGAACAGGATACTACAGTGCAACTCAGCTTGAGCTGTGTGTGTGTTTGTAGGGAAGGGCAGAAGGGAGCTCAATTTGTGCTGCATGTCTCATGGTGATTTGTGGTGTGAAAACAGATCACTGGAAGGTCAACTTAGCCCAATGTCCACATGGTGTTCCCATTAATTTCTATGGAAGCCACTGCATACAGAGAATTTAGCTTTGAAAATGCAATGTGATTTCTGAGGAGGTCTGTACGGGAGGCTAAAACAAATAGCTAGTAATAGTGAACAGGAAGTGGTTTGAGTCATGTTGCGACTGCCCCTAGGCCTTGTTCAGCTCTTATACCAGTTTCTGAAATACAGTAATGAAAGTTATTTCTTTAGTTACTCCGACTGTATGTTTGTATAGTGACGACAGAACTGGGCCTTAACTCAAGAATCAGTTGGCTTCAGGTCCATTCTCAAGGGAGAGATCAGAAGACAGCAGTGTCAAACAAGAGCTCTGGCTGCACAGACTGCAGTGGCACCAGTGCCTCCTCTGTGAAATGCCAACATTGAGCAAGAACCAAAGCGAATTTAAGGTAGAACAATATAACGAATATTCTAATCTGACAGATCTCACAGAAATGTGCCTATCTGCAGTTCAGACCTGGTAATTAACACTGTCTGAAAGTGTCATAGTTTCATAGTTAGTAGGGTCGGAAGGGACCGGAGCAGATCATCAAGTCCGACCTCCTGCCATGGCAGGAAAGTGTACTGGGGTCAAATGACCCCAGCAAGGTGACTGTCAAGCCTTGTCTTAAAGACCCCCAGGGTAGGAGCCAGCACCACTTTCCTTGGAAGTTGGTTCCAGATCCTAGCCGCCCTGACAGTGAAGTAGTTCTTATGGATGTCTAATCTAAATCTACTCTCCAACAACTTGTGGCTGTTATCCTTTGTTATGCCAGGGGGCGCTACGAGAAACAAGGTCTCTCCCAAACCCTTCTGGTCCCCCCTAGTGAGTTTATAGACAGTCACCAGGTCCCCCCTCAGCCTTCTCTTGTGAAGGCTGAGCAGGTTTAGGTCCCACAGTCTCTCATTGTAGGGTCTGCCCTGTTGCCCCTGATCATGTGGGTAGCCCTCCTCTGGACCCTCTCAGTGTTGTCCACATCTCTCCTGAAGTGGGGCACACAGAACTGGACACAGTACTCCAGGTGTGGCCTGACCAGTGTCATATAGAGGGGGAGGATCACCTCCTTGGCCCTACTTAAGATGCATCTGTGGATACATGACAAGGTCCAGTTAGTCCTGCCAACCGTGACCTTGCATTGTCGGCCCATGTTCCTCTTGGAGTCAGTAATGACTCCAAGATCCCTTTCTGCCTCTGTGCTCTCAAGAAGGGAGTTTCCTATCCTATAAGTGTGGTGCTGGTTACTACTGCCCAAGTGCAGCACCCTGCACTTGTCAGTATTGAAACACATCCTGTTCTTGTTAGCCTACCCCTGTAACTTACCCAGGTCTTGCTGCAGTCTTTCCATCCCTACTAGTGTGCTCACCTCACCCCAAATTTTGGTATCATCAGCAAATTTAAACAGGGTGCTTTTCACCCTGTCGTCCAAATCGCTGATAAAGAAATTGAACAGCGCGGGCCCAAGGACTGAGCCCTGGGGGACTCCGCTGCCCACTTCTCCACAGGTTGAATATGACCTGTCCACTACCACCCTCTGAGTACGACCCTTGAGCCAATTTGCAATCCATCTGACTGTGGAGGCATCAATGCCACAGTTGCCTAGTTTTTTAATGAGGATGGGGTGGGAGACGGTGTCAAAGGCCTTGCTGAAGTCCAGAAAGACTATGTCCACGGCAACACCTGCATCCAGTGCTTTTGTGACCTGATCATAAAAGGGAATCAGGTTGGTCTGACATGACCTGCCCCTAAGGAAAACATGCTGGTTGCCCTTGAGCATCATCCCTGAAGCCGGCCCATCGTAGATGTGCTCCTTGATGATCTTCTCAAAGAGTTTCCCTAGGATTGAGGCAAGACTGATGGGCCTATAGTTGCCCGGGTCCTCCCTCCTCCCTTTTTTTAAAGATGGGGACCACATTGGCTATCTTCCAATCATCTGGCACCTGGCCTGAGCACCACAAACACTCGTAAAGCTGTGCCAAGGGCCCTGCAATAACCTCTGCTAGCTCCCTCAACACCCTGGGGTGGAGAGCATCTGGACCCGCTGATTTGAACACGTCCAGCCTCTCCAGAAGCTCTCTAACCCGGTCCTCCCCAACCTGAAGTCTGGAGGCATTCCCCTCGAGTCCATCTTGCATCATGGTGGGGAAGTCCTGGTCCGTGCACAAGAAAACGGAGGTGAAGAATTGGTTAAAGAGGTCTGCTTTCTCCTCCGGCGCAACCACCAGATTGTCCAGAGTATCTTGCAGGGGCCCCACATTTACGGGTGCTTTCTTTATCCTCTCTCTATATTTGAAAAAGGACTTTTTATTATCTTTGAACTTGGACGATAGTTCTAGCTCTATGTCCACCTTAGCTTTCCTGACAGCCCCCCTACAGGCCCGAGCAGAGGAGGTATACTCCTCTTTGGAGACAGCACCCCCCTTCCACCGGTTGTATGCTGCCTTTTTGGCAGTCAGGCATTCCTGGACGCCCTTGGTGAGCCAGGGGGGCTTTCAGGCAGTCTTGCCCCCCCTTGCTTCTTGTTGGGATGGTCACCCCTTGGGCCCTGAGTATCGTCTCCTTAGGGAACAACCACTCATCTTGGGCACTGAGTTCCCCTGCTCTTGAGAACCCCAGCGCCTCTCCCACTAATCTCAACTCGTTGAAGTTGGCCCTCTTGAAGTCTAGGGCTACTGCCTTGCTGCAGGCCCTTGACACCCTGTGCTGGATGGTGAATTCCAGCAAGCAATGATCGCTATCACCCAGGTGGTCAAGAACTTGGAGGCCCCTTACCAGGTCATCACCTGTGGCCAGGACCAGGACCAGGACAAGGTCCAACAGGGCATTTCCTCTGGTGGGACTGTGCACCTCCTGAATTAAGTAGCGGTCCTGTATCTTGGCCAAGAACCTCCTGGAACGGTCTGACCTGGCTGACTGTTCCTCCCAGGAGATGTCCGGGTAATTTAAAATCAACCATGACAACTACATCCCTTGCCTTAAGTGCCTCTGCAAGCTGGCCCGAAAATTCCCAGTCCAACTCCTCCTCTTGATGTCTAATCTGAATTTACCCACTGCGAGCTTGTGACTGTTATTTCTAGTCATTCCTGGTAGTGCTCGGGGAAACAGAGACTCCCCCAGTGCCTGCTGGTCTCCTCTGACTAGTTTGTAACAAGCCATTAGATCCCCCCTCAGCCTTCTCTTATGGAGACTGAACAGGTTCAGGTCCCATAGCCTGTCCTCGTAGGGCCTGCCCTGCTGCGCCCTGATCATGCGAGTGGCCCTCCTCTGGACCCTCTCCATGTTGTTCACATCCCTCCTGAAGTGCAGTGCCCAGAACTGGATGCAGTACTTCAGCTGCAGCCTGACCAGTGCCACGTAGAGGGGGAGGATCACCTCCCTGGACCTGCTTGAGATGCATCTGTGGATGCATGACAAGGTGCAGTTGGCCTTCCTGACTGCATCCCCACACTGCCTGCCCATATTCATCTTGGCATCAATGATGACTCCAAGATCCTTTTCTGCCTGTGCACTGATGGGAAGGGAGTTCCCCATCCTGTAGGTATGCTGCTGGTTCTTCCTCCCCAGGTGCCTCACCTGGCACTTGTCAGTGTTGAATCCCATCCTATTCTTGTCCGCCCACTCCTGTAACCTGTCTAGGTCCGATTGTAGCCCATTCCTTCCTTCTAACGTGCCCACATCCCCGCAACATCTTAGTGTCTTCAGCAAATTTGAACAGGGTGCTTTTTACCCCATTGTCCACGTCACTGATAAAGATGTTGAACAGTGCGGTCCCGAGGACTGAGCCCTGCGGAACCCCACTGCCCACATCCCTCCAGGTCAAAAACAACCCATCCACCACCACTGTCTAGGTGCAGCCCTCCAGCCAGTTGACGACCCATTTGACTGTCGACACCACAGTCCCCCAGTTTTTTAATGAGAATGGGGTGAGAGACAGTGTCAAAGGCCTTCAAAAAGTCCAGCAAGACTATGTCCACTGCTACCCCTGCATCTAAGGATTTGGTGATCTGGTCATAGAAGGCCACCAGGTTGGTTTGACAAATGAACCTGTGCTGGTTGCCCCTAAGCATGATCTCCCCTACTGGCCCCTCATGGACACATACCAGAATAATTATCTCAAAAATCTTACCCAGGATCGAGGTAAGACTAACTGGCCTATAGTTACCCGAGTCTTCCTTCCTCCCCTTTTTGAAGATGGGAACCACATTGGCCCTCTTCCAGTCCTCTGGCACCACACCACAGCACCACGAGTGCTCGTAAAGCCGTGCCAGGGGTCCCACAATGACCTCAGCTAATTCCCTCAGCACTCTGGGGTGGAGATCGTCCAGACCAGCTGATTTAAATATATCCAGTCCCTCCAGACGTTCCCTGACTAGATCCTCCCTGACCCTTGGCCTAGGCGCGCCTCCCCTGAGGCCTGAGGGGAGGCCCAGTGGGGGGACTGATCCAGTCCCTCAGAAAATGGAGGCAAAGAAGCCGTTAAATAGGTTAGCTTTGTCGTCTGGTGTGATGACCAAATTTCCTGGCATGTCTTGCAGGGGCCCCACATTACCTGGTACCTTCTTTTTGCCTCCTATGTATTTAAAAAGGGACTTGTTGTCCTTGATCCAGGAAGTTAGTCCCAGTCCCATCTCCACCTTGGCCTTCCTGACTGCCCCCCTGCATCCCCGAACAACTGCAGTATAATCCTCCCTGGTGATGGCCCCTCCCTTCCATTGGGTGTACGCCTCCCTTTTAGCTGGAAGGTCTTTATTATACAATAGGTAGCCTTCCTACCTCTTCCCGATGGCAGCCCCCTGCCCCAGCATCTGCCTCCCCAACTCCCCAGAATCTCTACTCCTTCCTCCCTGCCCCCAGTACCTGCCCCTCTCCTCCCTCCCCCCAGATACTGCTCAGGGTCTATTCTCTCCCAAAGCCCAGCACATGCAAGCACAGCCTTTGCCAAGCCGCACAGCAGTGGCGGCACTACTGATGGCCAGGCAGGAGACATAGTTTCCACATGCTCCATGTCCTCCAGCCTGAGCTGGAGTGGAGCTATGCCTGACACTAAGGGAGGGGAAAGGGAGCAGAGGGAGTGCAAAGGCTGTAAAGGGCAAGCAGAGCTAGGAGCACGCAGCTGCTGTCATCCAAACTCAGGCCAGGGGCAGAGTCAGAGCTACAGTAGCTGCCTGTCTCCAACTCCCACAGCTTTGTATGCAAATAAAAAATGAAGGGCTTTTCCCCACATGCTCATGGGGGGAAAAGGGGGAGGAAGACTTTGTCTTAGATTTGAGTGAACACAGTATGTAGTTGGTAGTCTAAATTTGTATAACTTTATCCCAGCTACATAGTTTGTCCAATAAAAAGCTATCACCCTCAGAAATCTTTGCCTCATGCATAAATTTCTGGATCATCACAGCTACAACACCACTCTTGCACTACTTTATTATACATAGTAAACAGGCTCCAAGTCACCTAACACAACTATCTGGGATACAGAGACTGTTCCCTCCCTGCCTTTTTATGACAACTACATTTGAATTATTAACATTTTTAAAAATTCCTTTTCCCAGTGGAAACGAAACTGTTGTGAAGGGTCACCAATGAGCTCAGTAAACAGAACATAATGTAGTAAATGAAAGAATATTTGAAAGGCTACAGCTTTGTTCCCAAAACAAAGATGGTGTCCATCTAACATTTAGCCTAATGATTTTTACTGGTAGGTGCTACGTTTCTCTTACAAAGGCATCACATCCTAAAGCAAGATACTAGTGAAGACAACCACATAACAATTCCTGCTTCTGCCAGTAGATATTCAGTCACATTTCCACATCAAACTGAACCTACAAAAAACTCCCACTGGCGGTTAGCCAAGAGGATTTTTGTGCACAACTGCAAGTTATGCCCCGTGAGAATGTTTGTATGGAGCAATGCAAGAGGACCTTTGTGGACCAGCTACAGGGTTGGGATAAAGTTAGATAAGCTTTTGAATGTAAGACTGCCTTCATCAGGTCAAGTAATTCCTGGACTATCATAGCTACAACAGCAGTCCAGCACTACCAATGGATGCAACAGTGTAAGAAGTAAGGTGAGTTTGGCAATATCTTTTATTGGGTTAACTCTTCATTCAGGGTTGCCATTGCTGGAAGGATTACATCTGCATGCAACCTACTTCTGTAGATTGGAGTATGTGCACACGTACTTGCAGGGCATTTCCATGAGTAGGCAGAATTTGACTCAACAGGAAGAACATTAAGTTGCCTTACAGAAACCTACTTGGACCACCTTGTAGTTGAATGCCAATACCATTTCTTGGTGGCTCCAAAATGTACAAAGCAAAATTGTCAGATGTAGTCAAGTAAATATTATGCACAACCTTTTGGAAGATGCATATTTTGTACGAAGGTACAAACGTAAATATGTACCTTTTGGGGGACCTTTGTGGACAAGCTACAAGGTTGGGATACAGCTTTTGGAAGATACATATTTACAACCTGTAGCCTATTTCTACATCCTTAGCAGTGATAAACTACTTCTTGGTAAACCTTCAGGAAATGTTTTCAGGTTTCAAACCACTTTGTAATGAAACTTATCACCTTCAGTGCCTGCTGTAGTCTACCTGTCAACAGTGACCACTCATCACAAAGCCAAATCAACTGCTGAGCAGCCATCACTTGCAAACACAAGATTGAAGGGATTCAAAATACAAGGCCAAGATGATGACTTTGTTCTTAAGACTTTGAGGGAGCTTAATAACTTTCTGCAAGTGCAAGAAGATGTTAGCTATGTGGCATCCAGGCAAGTGACTTCAGAAAAAGCCTTATCCTCAGTATAGAACCAGAAAGACAGTTGCACAAATAATGCATCTTTAATCTCACCATTGTTGTTATTCATGGAAGTTTGCAAATTTAGCTGAAACGCTAAACTCCACAGAACTCAAAGGTCCAAATCCAATTCCACTTTTGGATAGGTAGACAGCACTTACACTGCTAACTAATCCACATATGTAGCATTTTCAACCACTTGAGTGAATGTTAGATATTCCTTCCCCCAGGAAATCATGTAAGTTTGTGTATGCCCCAGAGGAGGCGGACTACAATGATCTGTCCACCTTTAGTATTTGTCCACAGAGTAAGAGACGCAGTTTTTAGGCCCGCTGAGCCATGGGAGTGTGAACCTGCCTGCCATTGCCTAGCACAGTGCCTTAACCAGCAAGTCATGGACTAGACATAGCTAAGGAATAATAGCACTTCTCTACCTCTTATGTGATAAAAGACTAGGATGCACTCAGGTATTAGTATCTAAGAGGTATATATGTCTATCAGATAAATAAAGGGCCCTAAAACTAATAGTCCTGTCCCAGACATTATCCCTTTATGACTGCTCCTTGCTACCATACCTTCCTGCTCTATCTGTAAAGAGACTGGAGCAAGGGCCACACATGCAGTTAGAGGCAGGGAAAGGATTCAGCCTCAAAAGCTTCTACTTCCAGTTAGATTGCATTACTTGCCATTTTGCAGCCACCTCACATTGGGCAAAATCCTGCCCTCTAATCTGCTCATTGCTTTGGTGTTCTGTTTTACCATCCATTGTGATCCAATATGTCAATTTTACCTTTGAACAAAGACACAAAAACGCTGTGCATCTTTCAGCTATCAGGAAATTTCCTCCCATGTCAAATATTAAGCATAAGCAATGTGTTAACCCCTGGGACAGCTGTCAGGTTTACATGCTGGCTGCCAGAAGATTATATGGATCTGTCTGTAGATTTCTTATTCCCTGGGAATCTACAGATTAATTCATTCACTTCGGTTGCTTGTTTAGGTTTGGATTCCAGAGGCCAAAACTAGAGAACCAGCTCCTTCCAGTTTGACTTCCCATCATTAATTGGCTCTGCAGCCCAAAGTAACATAGCAGAATCCTGCGTCTCATTTACGACGTAAGTTCTGAATTTTAATGGGACATGTGGAGGATCTTCACATGAAACTTTTTGAAACCCAGACTAATCAATACCCAAAATTCTCCGTTCTCCCTCTAACTTTGGCCTGTAGACTACAAGCTTGGTGGGTCATTATTTCAGGAGGGATATTTTTGTGGGAGCTGGAGAGCAGTTGAGAAAACATCATAGGAAAGAAGGGAGCACCAGACATAGTCTGAACAAGCACCTGGAGCAAGGCCCTGAGAAAAACCTAGGAAGTATATTTTTAGGTTAAGTGCAGGCTGAAAGCAGACTGTGAGCAAAGGCACAGTCTCTTGTTGCCTGCTGTGTTCAGGAGAATAGGACGTTGTGATTTCTCATAAACAAATAGGATTGCATCACAAACACAAGCTTAAATAAAAAATAGCACACCCAAACCCTGCACTTAAATGCATTACCAGTTTCTCCTCTAAACCAAAACTATACATAAGACCTCCAATTCATATACATGGATTGGCTTACATGGATAATGTTAAACATAAACCAGATCAGAAGCAATAGCAATATTTCTTCTTTTTCTTGTTCTACCCACATACCATTTCTTCACTAGGTATGTGAGCTATGTATTTTAAAATGTCAATATATACTTTGATTTGTAATGGTAGAAAAGGATCTGACTTTTTTCTAAGGGGGGGGACAAAAACAGTGGTTTGATATTGAGAACTGTAAGAATTGTTTTTTTACACAAAAAGTAAACACAAAATTTTCCATAAAAACAGCTGAATCGTGGATATTTTAAAGTAGTTTATTAAATATGATACAGTATATTTCCAATTCAACTTATAAAACGTGGCCTGCTGTACAAAACATTAAAAAGCATTTAAGTTTGGAACTCAGGGGCATCCACTGGTATAGCACGAGAGCTGAGAATACTAGTCCAACAGCTAGCTTGAAGCAGAGCAGATTTATGCAGTGGCTTTATGGAGTTATCTAACTTATGCCAGAATGTAAAATAAGTATTGGTGGTCTCTGATAGTCCAATAGATGACAGCACCTGAAATACCCCAGCTATAGGCTGCTAACTAGAAGCATCAAATTGTCATTAAGCAGCAACACTGGTCAAGGGAAAGGCCAAATACAGGCTACTCACAAATCACTTTATCAGGTAGCTAAATGCTGATACTCTCTAAACAATCTTTTTGGTTCTGAGCCACAAACTCTGCTTCAACAACATGGTAAAAGTTGTCCAGTTTGTTGGAACTATCAGTAAAAAGTGAAACAAAGCAGTTTAATCCCTTCTAGAAGTTAGGCATTTGTCCAGTAAAATGCACCCGTTATTCTGCCTATTAAAAAAAAGGGAGTTCCATAAAAGATCAGCAGTCTAAAATGCTAATTATTTATATAGCCTCTCCCCTCTAGAGCCACTTCATAGCTTCATATATACGCTGCAAATCATTCATACAAAAAGACCACAGTTGAAATTCAACATTTCTGGGACAAAGTAAGCGCACAACAACATTGCAGTCATCTAAGAACACTTGAAGAGCTCCATGTCATAGAATCATAGAAAATGAGGGTTGGAAGGGACCTCAGGAGGTCATCTAGTCCAACCCCCTGCTCAAAGAAGGAGCATCCCCAACTAGATCATCCCAGGCAAGGCTTTGTCTAATTGGGTTTTAAAAACCTCCAAGGATGCAGATTCCACCACCTCTCTAGGTAGCCTGTTCCAGTGCTCCACCACCCTCCTAGTGAGAAAGTTTTTCCTAATATCTAAACCTAAACTTCCCCTGCTGCAACTTGAGGCCATTGCTCCTTGTTTTGTCATCTGCCACCACTGAGAACAGTCTAACTCAAGGGAAGGCAAAATATGGCTCATGGGCTGGATTCGGCCCACCAAGGACTTTTATCTGGCCTGTAGCACCCACCAAGTTGTGCTCCATCCAGCCCTTCCACCGACGACGTGGGAGCAAGGTGTCCATGTGTACACACACCCCCAGACATACCCTGTTGTGCCTCACTCCCAGTACACAGCTTCCAGGCTGGGCTGCTGTGCAGCCCCCAGGGACCTGCTCCACTTCCCGGTCTCCTGCTGGCTCCGGCAGCAGGCAGGGAAGCAGGGGGGATGGGGCTGCAGCTGGGCATGAGCACGGAGCATGGGGCTGGTGGCAACACAGAGGCTGCATCCAGGGGGGCAGAGGCAGTGTGGAGCTCGGCTAGACAGGATGTGGGTGTGGGGGGGGGGGGCTGGGGGGACTTCCTCCTGCACACTGCCTCCATGGCATGCAGCCCCAGCAGGTGGTGACAGCAGCAGCAGGTGGGGCGCTCAGGGCACTCGTGCCTGGTGGGGTGCAGCTCCAGCCAGCACTACACATCACAGCAAGGGGAGGCAGCCTCTGCTGGGCAGTCTGTATTCCTGACGCTCCTGCTCTCACCAGGCATGGGAGGGAAGCCCCAGGTGCTGGAGCTGGCTGCCTTCCTTTTCAGGGCTGCTTGGCATAGGAGGGAAGCCCTGGAAGGCAGGGAAGACAGTCAGATTCAACACCGAGGACTTTCCTCCAATGCAGGGAGTGAGGGGAGCACTGGCGATACAGACTGCCTGCCAGAGGCTGCACCTCTCACCACGATGTGCAGTGCTAGTCTAAGTCTTGCCTCACCAGGCACCAGCACAAGAGCCCTGAGCAACCCTGCCTGCTACTGCTGCTGAGTGATGGGGGAGTGCAGGGGTCTCCATATCCCCCATCCTCCCTCACAGCCCACAAACCCCACACCCCCATACTCTGCCTGCATGTATATACAACCCCCCAACATACCCTATGTCCCATGTACAGTCACACCCCTCACAACCCCCTCCACATCCTACCATACATCCCCCACCACACACACATGCACATCCCACCACAATATACAAGACTAAAAATGTATTTTTGAGTCATTATGCAGTCACCTCTATCTAGACTGTGCAAACACAAATCATGGTAAAAGATTTTTTGTAATAAAATTAAAATATGTTATAGTAGGTGTTTGACTTTTAGTGTACGATTTGTTTTTTTTCTGGTTCTAAGATGGCAGCCCCTACTCCCAAAAGGAGTATTTCTGGTTCTAAGATGGTAACCAGGGGGTGGGGCAACTGTTAAGGGGCGGGGCTACCTACGCAGCTCTCCACAGCTCATCAAAATTTGTTAAGTGGCCCTCCACCCAAAATAATTGTCTGCCCCTGGTCTAGCTCCATCATATTTGGAACCACCCTTCAGGTAGTTGAAGGCTGCTATTAAATCCCCTCTCAATCTTCTTTTCTCTAAATAAACCCAGTTCCCTCAGTCTGCCCTCATAAGTCATGTACCCCAGCCCCCTGACCATTTTCAGTGCCCTCCACTGGATTCTCCCCAATTTGTCTACATCCTTTCTGTAGTGGGGGCCCAGAACTGGACACAGTACTCCAGATGTAGCCTCTCCAACGCTGAATAGAGGAGAAGAATTACTTCCCTTGATCTGCTGGCAATGCTCCTACCAATATAGCCCAGTATGGCATTAGCTTTCTTCACAAGAAGGCCACACAGGTGGCTCATCCTCAGCCTATTATCCCCTGTAAACCCCAGGTCTTTTTCTGCAAAGCTGCTGCCTAGCCAGTTAGTCACCAGCCTGTAGTGGTGCACAGGATTGTTTTGCCCTAACTGCAGGACTTTGCATTTGTCCTTATTGAAACTCGTAAGATTTCTTTTGGTCCAATCCTCAAATTCGTAGAGGTTTCTCCGAATCCTACCCCTACCCCCAGCCCATTCCCACCCCCCCAGTTTGGTGTCATCTGCACCATCCCATCTTCCAGGTCACTGATGAAGATATTGAACAAAACTGGCCCCAGGACCAACCCCTGAGGCACTCCACTTGATAACGGCTAGCAACTAGACATTGAGACATTGACTACTATCCTCTGAGCCCAATGATCCGGCCAGTTTTCTATCCATCTTACAGTCTACTAATCTAATCCACAGTTCCTTAGTTTGCCTGCGAGAATATCCAAATGAAACTCTAGGAGGAATCTTTGTAGATATAACACAACTACCCATGAGTTTGGCAGAGATGCTGGTTGGCTCTTGTGGAAATCAATTTGGGATTATCCATGATTGACCCAGGTAGTCCAAGTGCCAGATTTTAATTCCAAAAGTAAATACTCCACTGCAGAATATAAGATCATCAATATGTCCCTGTATCTCTGATGTTTACTACTTTAACAAAATTCTGCTGATCCATGACTGGTGATCAGTTAACGACATTATGGATTTTGAAGGTTACTTAAAATAACAACATAAGAATTGCCATTTATTGGGTCAGACCATAGGTCCATCTTGCCTAGTATCCTGTGTCACATGGTGGCAGACCATGGATGCTGAAAGGGAGAGGGAACCAGGTATGTCCACGACTTTTATCCCCTACTCTTACTTGCAGCCTCCAGCATTTAACCAACAGCAATGAATGTTCATGACGTTCAGGATGTAAACAAAAAATGTCCGAGTCAGAGTTATGCCTCTTATTCAGACATTTTTTTCAGCAGACAGAGTGAGACAAGCAGCCAAAGGCCTCCACTCAGTCACTTTAATATTTTTAAAAATATAAATCAGGACAACATTTAAGATGACATCTGGTTTCTTCTCTCTGCCCGCCATACCCTGCTGCCCACTTTCCCATTCCCCATGAATGGATTTGGCAGAAAGGCAGTGTAACATCCCTCGTTGAAAAGGCCATAAAGGATTACAGGAATGGGTTCCTTAAAATGATGAGTCTCCAAAGAGCATGTTAGTACCTGTCATGACTTACGACATGTCAGCAATGGCTCTTTCACTAATGATAAGCTCTTACAAGTTGGTGTTTTGTAGTGTGCTTTCTTACAGTCATTAGGAATGGTATGTTCTGGTCTCTGTATCATGCCTAGCCAGTGAAACAGGCTTAGAGCTATAGCAAGGATATTTTAATCAACTGCAGGTTATATACACACAAAAATAATATAAAGGGTCAGATTCTGAACTCTTATACTTGCATATGTATAAAACCTAAAGTTTGTCTTGGAACGTCTACAAGACTTGTTGGGCAACTGCTCTGCTTGGTATGCTTTCCTCCCAGCATTTAAAGTGAGTGTGATAGAGTGCTAGCATCTTAAGGGGAACTTTTAAATACCATGGAAGATGTTTCCCTTCTCTTCAACCTCTTTCAGTCATGCCCTTGGCACTCCTTGGGGCTAGTATATTTTGAGATCAACTCCAAAAATAGCCCCAGAAATGCCTTTAAGTTTTCATACTTCACAGACAAGTTCTTTGCAAACTCTTCCACTTCATGTGATGTACAGTAAAAGCTGTGTTAACCGGCACTTTATTAGCTAGAAAACTCTAATAACTGGCATCCGAGTGATGCAGCAAAAGCGAAACCAGAAGAACCACTTTGGGGGGGACTTCCCGTTTCGCTGCCACGAGCTGAGTTTTTCTTTGTCACTTTTTCAGCCCACGGCCCAGGGCAGAGCAGCCTGCACAGGGCCCCCCTCCCTGTCCCCTGGCACACTGACGCCAAGGAATGCACCAGACAGTGCATATTTGATTAACCGGAATATCTGATTAACCGGCATCCCCCATTCCCGGGGGATGCTGGATAACAGAGCTTTTACTGTACCTCGGTCCCGTACATCAACACCACTCCACGTGATCTTGCCCTGGCTGCCTCTTGACTAGGGACAGCCAGTAATGCTGAATTGCTGATCTTCTGAAAGCTCAGAGGCAATGGCTCTGACAGATCATTATATTTGATAATTCTCCCCTCTTCACTTCTCATAAAACTTCCATAGCCAGATTGCAGTTTCCTCCCATGTATTATTCAAATTCATGCAAGCTGTTAGTTATTTGTAACTACTTGGAACTGTGAGAAATAGCTACCTGGAAGTATTTGGCATTTGACCAGTATGTGTTGGTCATAGCTGGCCAATACTCACTCACATGGCTTTATTTTCAGTTTTTGATAGGACCACCCTTACTCAGTGACAGATGCAGTGAAGCTGAATGCCCAACTGAATGGGAGCTAAGACTATGGAATTTTAGGTGATTAAAACAAAAAAAAAAAATACAACACCAAAAAACCAAAAACAACCTCCCCCAACTTTTTTGAACATGCAGGCTTTCTCCAGATATTCGTTCCTAAAAACCTGGGCTACTGTAAACCACATTGCTGTAAACAATACAGCATAAACTTTATTTTCCCATGTGACAGTCACACAAGTGAACGTTGTTTTTCTCCAGAGCGTAGCCTTCCCTTCATCTGGCTTGTTTAATTGCTGCTGTAGTAAAGGTCTGAAGAATCTTTGAAGCTTATCCTACTGCTATCTAAATATTGCACCTTAACATTTCACATTTCAGTGTTCAAACAGTTTGATTTCTTGGAGCATGCATTTTGATTTTCTTCAACATCTGGGGAAACACAAAAGGTGCACAAGTGTGACCAAAGTGATTTAAATTCAAGTGACCAACATTTCAGGTGGCAGCTCCAGGTAGCAGGATTTAAATTAAGAACTGGCTCCATAGTCAGATGCAAACATCACCTCCCATGTTTTAGTGGATGTGAAAAGCACAATTCGGACATTTCACAATATTAATTTCCTCTATCCCATTGCTCCATTGATAATGATTGTTACCCAGTTCTCTAAGGAACACTTTCAGGCTATGCCACCTATTTCCTCAGTCCTCCAGATGAGCTCTCTCTTCCAGGCCTACCACATCATCTTTGGCATTGCCTGCTGCTCTCCAGACTTTGACATCCCACTAGTGCTGTCTCAGATCATGACCAAGATCCTAAAAGCTCTTATTACCTCTTTAAATAGTCTAGGAACATTTTTAAAAGGTCAGCTTTAGTTTTGTTTTGCAAACAAGATAAAATGGCAACTAAATTATTTACAATATTAAAGGGGAAAGAGAGGCCCAGACAAGATTAGGAAAGGGGAGGGAGTCAAGAGTCTATACTTATCGCTACAGAGGGTAAAAATGATGATCCAAAACTGTATATTTAAGTCTAATGTTAATCTTGATTCTTGCTTGTGGTGCATAGGGCTATTTTTATTTTTATGCAGCTACCTACGACTTTCAGGAAACAGGAAGATGCAAGATAGACGAGAACCATGAACTGGAGCTTCCCTCACAGACTGATGGCATCGCATCCTTTTTAGCCAACAGAAACGTACATGGATTCTGTTCATGCGGCGTTAAACAAGTTATGCTTATAAGTTGCACACTTTTCTGCTTGATGCAACTTGGCGATTTTGTCCACAGGAGGCAAAACAGTTTTTATCACTGGAAGCTTTAGTTAATGGGCTTATTAGTTAATGATGCTACATTTTGCAGAACGAGAACAAAGATACACAGTTCAGCTTGTATCAGGCTCTTCCCACAGCAAGTTACCTTGGATGCCACCGATCATCCACAAATCTAGGTACTGCGTTTGGATTTTTAAAGCTTTAAATGCTTCTTTGAGACTCAGAGCTCTCTTTATGTCTGCTGCTCTGTTTCCACTCCAAAATGATTTGTAACTTCATTCACAAAAGCAGGGCTCTAGGACCACTGCTGCTGCGTTCCTGGAAGCAGTAATGTCTGAGTGGAGGTGAAGAGGTCAGACAAGGGCAAAGTCCAAAGTAATTTTAAGTGGTTCAGCTAAGTACTGAGGGCTAATGGGAAACCATTTTAATTTATTACAGTCATCCCCAGTGACTATAAAGACAACATTTTTCTTCAGCAGCTTGATTACAAAGCAGTAAATCCCTTTGTGTATATAAAAGAACTATGGACAGTGTAGATCAAATGTCAGGAAAATGGTCTAGGTGGTGTTCTGCGTGTTATAGCTGTGTATAAACATTACAGAGTTACGAATAGTTTGTTCTGGATGGATACCTTCATATAGTTCGTGTCTTTCAGGGGCTCTGGTCTAATATTTATTTACACATACAAACATGTACATCAAATCTGCACCCCTGCCATTCATACAGAAGGTACTGCCACTTGTTCAGAAGAAACTTACTTGACCCTGCCCCCACTTAAAAAATCCTATGTAAAAAATGCGTTCTTTTTTTCCCCCACAAGCCTCCCAAATCTGTGATTTCTTCCACACACGTTTTTGTTGCGGTAGCATTGAGAATAGTAGTATTCTAATTATTGGTAGAATATAGACACTAACATCACTAAAAGTCTAAAAGAGTTTAATCTGGGGAAGATATTTATATTTCCTCTGCTGAAAAATTGTAACAGCTTTTTTCTGATCTGTATGCAGTTTTTCTCCAATAGACTAAATGCAGCCAAACAGCTTCCTGCTCCATGAGAGCCCCATGCGTTAGAATATTTCCCATCACTTGTACTCCTTGATACAAGCTGGGACTAAAGAGCACTGAAAACAATGAAAGTTGCCATGGTCAGCCTTTTCCTGGGGTTATGGGCAAACCTAACTTAAATGATTTAAAATGGGACAGAGAGCTACCACTTGGAAGAGTGCATCAGTTGTTATGATATAACTGTCACATCTGTGGGATACTGTAGAGACCCTGTTTTGTTCAGGGACAGACATTAAAAAAGCCCGAGCCTGAACTGATTCAATCTTTGCAGGTCAGTCTAACCTGCAGAGGTTGAACCAATTTACAAGTGGCTAGACATTAGGCTGTGCGAAATTTTGCCAGCTGTTTCAGTTCGACACTGTTTCGACTCACTTCGAGCTCGAAACAGCAAAATCAAATCGAAACAAAGGGCTTCAAAACAGCCTCGAAACAGAAGGATGCTAGTTGAAACGTTTTGAAAGTTTCAAAATGTTTGGAGTTTTGAAGCAGCCAGCAGCGAGGTGGTGGATGACGGGAGAACCAGGGCTGCCCTCCATTCCCAGCCTGATCTAGCGCAGGGGAGGGGAACCGAGCAATTGGGCTCAGTTCCCTTTCCCAGTCCCAGGCGGCAGCACCAGCTTCCCTCCCTCATCTGGCAGGTAGATCAGGAGCCTGCAGCCCCGATCTGCCTGCCAGATGAGAGAGGCTGTTTTGAACTTCCCCATTATAGCTAAATCGGCAAGTAGCATCAAAACAGTCTCATTGTTTCAAGGAAGGAAAAATGGAACGTGTTTCGAATTGAAATGAAATTCTAAACGAAATGCTGTTCTGTGGAAACCTCAAAACTCAAGTCGAAACAGAACGGTGCCACTTCACAGACCCCTAAATGACATTCCTTTTTAAATTTTGAAAGTGCAGGCACATGTCTGTAATGGTTCAGGCCAGAAGACTGGGGGTGCTAGAGCAGCCCTCCCTTCCCGTGCACAGGGAAGCTGAGCTGTGGGGAGGAGTGTGGGGGGGAGGGGCAGGCCCTGGCAGGCCTGAGTATGACTGAGGAGAGGTTTAAACCCCTACCTTGGCCTGCAGGGTTTGGAGGGTGGGGGAAGAGGGAGCATAGACAGATGGGGGCATGGCCAGACCCCCATGGCAGGGGAGGAGAAAAGAGAGGAGCTCTGCCCCCTGCAGGAGCTCCCTGACAGCCACGAGCAATCTGGGTGCACAGCTTCACTGCCCAGCCCAGCAGGGCACTCTTCCCCCTCCTCCTCCCTCTCCCCCACTGCTTTGGGGGAGGGAGGGGGCTCTGTGCAGTGCTGCTGGCCCAGAGGGAGACTTCCTCCTTCTCTTCCTCCCCCCCACCACCACAGGGTGGGGAGGGGGCTCTGTGTAGTGCTGGAGGAGGACTCTTTCCCCTCCTTCCCAGCCCCCTGCCACCAAGGAGTGGGGAGGTGGGCTCTGTGCAATGCTGCCTAGCCTGGCTCAGTCTGGGCATGGGAAGCAGCTGTCACTGAGCCACAGCCGCTGAGGAAGGCCCTGCTCTGGGCCAGCCCTGTTCAGCCCTGGCCAAGGCAGCCGCATGACTTGGCTGGCCCACAGTGGTGGGGTCATCCCCAGTGGCTGCAGCTCAGTGATGGGGAAGCTGAGCCCCGTCAGTGAGAGCAGCCTGGCTTGGTGCACACAGGTGGCACCTGGCTGGGCAGCGGGCTACATGGGCCAGCTCGGAGGCATCGCAGGGGCTTATGTGTCTGCGTGGGGGGGGCAGCAGGGGTCATGGCCAGATGCCATCCCAGCATGGCCCCATTAAGGTGAAGGGGGCAGGGAAGGGGTTAATTCCTCCCTCCATCCCTTCTGCCCCTGGGGACTGCAGCCAGGGTCTGCAGCCAGGGTCGGCCAGCCTCATCAACAGCTGCAGGAGAGGGAAGTGGAAGGAGGGAAGAATTAACCCCCTCCCTGCCCACTTTGCCTTAACAGGATCATGTCAGGGCACATTTGGCCACACCCCCCCCATCCCTGTTCAGGCTAGAGAGCGGAGGGGTGGGGCCAGCCCTGCTCCTTGGAGCAGAGACGACAGCCCAGCCCAGGGCTGCAGAGCATGCTGGGATGTTGGAGGACTCTGGTTTAACTTAAACCAGGAAGGGGTCTGGGACAGAAGTTCCATAAACCAGTTTGACCCAAATCTGTTAAATCTGATTCTACTTTAACCAGGTTTATCTTAGACCAGTTTTGACCATTTTGAAACTGGTTTATGTGCACTGAACCTATGTTCTGTTATAGGTTTAAACCAGTTTCTGATCACATAAATTGGTTTATGTGTACCTTCTGTCCCCTAGCCCAAAGGATCATGCAAATAACAGTTACTTCATAACAGCTTGTACCAGTACAATTTGATAGTAATACTATTTTTTCATTTATCTATACTCTTAGAGAACATCAAAAACAGGATTTGAAACAGAAGTGTTGATTAATTATGGAGCAGCTACTAAGCAGTTCTATGATGAAAGAAATTATAAACTCAATATTTCTTTAATCTATATAGTAACTATTAAAACAATTACCTGATCATAATCATCCCAGTATCTTTAAAAGCTACCAACTGTATCTAGTCTTATTTTAGAATGTTTAACATTTAGCACAGGAACCACCTCAGTTACAATGGTACAGCACAATGAGGAAGAATCTGTACTTATGGCTATAGGATAAATGAATACAGCCAATAACTACTGGATCAGTTATGAAGCCCATTATTTATATGGTATTTAAGTAATGGTCACTGACAATTCATTTGTACTCTCACACTTCTCTTGAAAACTCATTTGGTTGGCTTGGTATTCTAGTGCAGATTACTGTCTGCAACCACCTAATCCTGATTTGGCTGCATTATATTTGTGCAGGCAGATGATGAATTCAGAGGGCTCTTCTGTCTCTGCAAAAAAACACATGCACCTATGGTCCTAAGTTGGCTAATGCACAGTATTTTGTGCATTATACTAGCATATAACAAAACCATTAGTCTTTTCATGGACTTCTATATTAAGATTTCTTAAATCAGATGAATAATAAAGGCTTCTGGTTGTCAGTGCACATACTGCCTGTGCCAACTGAAAGCACTCCAGAGCTGCTCAGTCAAGTCAACAGCTCTTGTCCATTCAATGGCCACTGAAATCTCCACAGTCCAGTTCCTACCATCCAGCAGGGACCACTTGCATACAATGTTCTTGTGAAGTGTCTGGTGCCTTCTGGCAATAGGAAGAGATATTTTATGGAACTCTGACTTAACTTTCCTTTGTGGTAGGTAGGCTGCTGGTCACATATGGACCACATTTTGGAAAGCTATAAATGGCATTTTCAGTGGACTTTTCACCTGATAGCGAGACATGCATATGGATATTTACCTGTAGTCATTTAGCAGATTTTAAATCTCTGCATATATGAAAATAAATCCCAGGACACTTTGAGAGACACTTTTAAGGCCAGCTTCTGTTTTTATGTCCATATTTGTCAAGTGCAAGTAATTGCAGGTACTGTTTGTATCATTTATATTTCTAACTGTTTTCTCCCAGAAACTAGATACCTAGCTGTCATAACTGCAGATGTCATGATTTGTTTCCATACATTGTAGGCACAAAAATTAAGAGCTTGTTGAGACAGGTCTGAAAATTAGCTCCTAAAAGTAAAAAAAAAAAAAAAGTGTGAAACAAATGTCAATATGGCGCACACAGACATTGGCAACCTCTCATTTCATGTGGTGCTGTCTTGTGCTCATTAATAAAGGTTTGAGATGATTCAGGTTTGGGATGGGAAACTTCCAAGGATCACATCCAAGGAAATAATTTAGTAGGTTATTCACATGGGGTAGTCTGAATGGTACTTTACAACCAACAAAAAACAATTCCTCTCTCTAAAAAGTCAGCACAAGGTATAGATGAATTTACAATTTTCTCCTTCATTAAATACTGGATTTGCATCCCAACACACATTTACAGTATTATGGGTGACATAGTGCCATCTTTTAAACATGAAGTAAATCCGATTTCATAATTTATATGTAGTCATTAAAGAGCCTTTGGTAAAATCTAGGAATTCTGATACCAAGCCTTGGCCAAAACCATCTCCACTATCTTGATTGCTCATTTCAATGTTTCTTCCAAGTAACTCATTAAATAACTGAATCTAATAGGTGAGCTTCCCCTGAAACCCTTTAAATGCAAGCTTTAGGAAAAGTCCATAACTAATGGGCTTTGAATGAAACGCTATGACTCCAGTATCTTGTGCTTGACTCACTACTGGAAAAAAAAGGTCTGATCCTGATTATTAAGCATGAAAAATAATTTGAAATGTTTATGGATGGCAGCTTTGTAAGAAAAATATGCTACAACTGTCTCCTCAATCCAGCTGGAACAAGGTTTGCATTTCTCTCTCTCTTTTCTTCTTTAAGAGAAATATCATTTATTATGAGTGCTATGTCTTGCTAGGGCAGCTGTTGGCAGCAAGCTGTGAAATTAAAGTTGAGCTGGTTGTAACCAAGAGCCAAGATATAATGTGCTTTTGTTAGAGAGAAGTTTTTCTTGTGGATATGTAATCTATGCTCAGTAAATTAAAATACTGAAGCAATCAATCTTGCTAACTCTCAGTTTAAGAAAGAATTATTATCATGTAGATAAGACTATCGAAATGTAATTTTCAAACTGAATAGACACAAAAAGAAACTTAGGGAGTACCATAGCTCTTTTTGCTACCCCAGCATAAAAGTGATGAATGTAACGGTCACCAAAAAAAAAAAAATCAGTACATAAGCCAATGTTTCCTCAAAAACCAATCTATGCACCATGCATATGTATAAACAAGTCAAATTAAGAAAGTGACTGAATTAATTTAATTAATAGATTGACTAAACGAGGGGCGGGCAATTATTTTGGGTGGAGGGCCATTTAAGTTTCAGTGAACTGTTGAGGGCTGCATGGGGAGCCCCACCCCCTGATGGTTGCCCTGCCCCCTTGTCACCACCTTGGGACCAAAAGTCCCACCCCCTAACCCCTGACTTTTGCCACTGCAAGTCCCTTCCAAAACCGAATCATAAAAGTCAAACACCTATTACAACATATTTTAATGTTATTACAAAAAATATTTTTGCTACGATTTGTGTTTGCACAGTGTATATAGAATTGATTGCATAATAACTCAAAAATAAATTTTTAGTCTTGTATATCGTGTGTGAGGGGAAGTGTATAACAGGGTGTGGGTGTGTGGATCTGGTGTGCAGGTGTGCGTGTATGGTATGTGTCAGGGGTGTGTGAAACGGGTGGTATTCAATTCGGATTCGGCCCAATTCGGGGGACAGAGATTTGATTAGTTGCTTTGGATCACTGTCTGGATTCGATTCAGCTGAATCCGAATCTGGAGATTTGATGTTGATTCAGAGAATCAGCAAGTCAGGCATAGACACAGCTTTAAATGTTTTTTCTACATACTTTGAGGTACCAAGCACAGCTCGTGAACGCTGAGATCTTGGGGCCGATGGAGCGCCCCACAGGAGTGAGGGGGGGGGGCCGCATGCTTGGCAGTGGACCCGGAAGTGAACCGTAAGTACTTCCGATTCACTTCCAGGTCTGCCACCAAGCATGCAGGGGATGCCCCTACGCCCCGCTGGCTTGGTAATCAGCCCGGGTGCTCCCCCAGACCCAGGAGGCACCAGTTGCCAAGGCAGGGGGTGGGGGGGGGTCCCCCTGTGCGCTCCGGGTCTGCTGCTGAGCACAGTGGGGGACCCCCCCATGCTCCTGTGGGATGCTCCATCTGCCCCAGCATTTTAGCATTCACAAGCTGCCTGGTACCTTGAGGTATGTAGAAAAAACATTTAAAGCTGTGTCTATGTCTGAATCATCGAGTCTCTCCAAAATGAATTGGAGAGTTCTGATTCAATTCAGGGAGATTAAAGGGTCTCCTGATTCAATTTGGATTCAGAGAGTTGGCCGCCGAATTGGGCTTCATCTCAGCTGAATCAAATCAGTGACTGAAGCGTCGCACAGCCTTAGTATGCAGTGTGCAGGCGCGTGCATGGTGGGGTGTGACGGGGTTTGTGAAGGCAGGATGTGGGTGTGGCATTTGTGTGGTGTGAGGGAGGGTGGGGGGAGATGTGGGGACCTCCTGTACTTATCCCACAGGCAGCAGCAGCAGGTGGGGGGGCTCAGGGTGCAGGTGCCGCCAGCCCCCGCCCCATGCTCCTGTCCAGCTGCAGCCTTGCCCCTGCCGTTTTCCTACCTGCTGCCCAAAGCCAGCAGGAGACCAGGGAAGCAGAGCAGGTCCCTGGGGGCTGCAGCAGCAGCCCCAGCCGGGAGCTGCGTACTGGCCAGGCTGCACCCTTCTGCCCACAAGGTGGGAGCGAGGCACAATAGAGTATGTTTGGGGCAGTGGGTACACATGGGCAACTTGCTCCCACCCTCATGGGTGGAAGGGCTGGGCGGGGTGCAATTCATGGCGGGATGCCATGGGCCAAATGAAAGTACTTGGCAGGCCACATCTGACCCATGGGCCGTATTTCGCCCGCCCCTGGACAAAACCATGGCAAATGAGACAATGATTTGTTGTACATTCTATGTAATTGTTTGGGAAGGCAACAGCCTTATTTAGCGAGGAGGCCTCATTTACCTATTGGTAAGGTGACCATATTATTTTTAAGGAAATCCAGGCACTGACCACTCGTCCCTCTCCCTCCAAGTCCGTGGTGCTGCTGCAAACAGAGGCAGAGGCAGGCAGGCATTGCCTGCCTCCCTGCCAGACCATGCTGCTCTGCCTCCCCACTGGACTGCGCCCCACATCCCTGTGATTCTGGGACTTGTTTTAATTTTCACCAACTGGCCAGGACCAGCCTATGAAATCTGGGACTGTCCCAGCCAAACCAGGACATGTAGTTGTCCTACCTATTGTGCATACCAATCAGAATACAGGGCAGGTCAAAGCTCCACCAGGTTGAAGCTAATGTTAAAATTATAGCTTTGATACAAGTAAAGATGGCTTATCCAAATTACTGTAGTAGTTTGTCAACAGTCACTCTCCCCAAACATAGGATTACAATGACACATTCCAGTATAGTTAAAGTTGTCAGAGCTTGCTTGGCTGTATAATTAAATACTTGGGTGAATAATCAAATACTGAGTCCTGTGCACTGCTACACACACAACACGAGTCTTCTGCTGGCTTTTAAAATAAGTGCAAGAATCCTGAGATAAAGGCATCCCTCTTCTGAAGATCAGGAGCTGAAACAAAACCCAAGAGGTTGATGCTTTTGCAGGATGCTGTCATGACTTTTTTCAGTCAGCATCAAGAAGCTAGTACGTAGAAGAGATCAGTGGTATCAAAGGCCTCAATGTTTAATACCAGAGAACTTGTCAACTGGCTAGGGATTACTTTCTTGTAGATGTCTAATCTTTGATACTGCAGATTATTGGGTTCCTACTGCTTTACGCCCAAGTGAAAGGAAGGAAGAAGCACAGGTCTTTCTGTTGGAGATGGTGGCACTGCATAACTATTCACCACCGCAGGCAAACACACCAGAACCAAGTAGCTCAGCCCTGCAGCAAACGCTTCCTTTTCTTCAGTTATTTTAAAAGACAGTGACCTGACTGGTTACTCCCCGCTGAAACTTCTCAGAAGTTTCTTGGCAAACGTCTCATCAGCCGCTTCACTAATGAGATCAGATTGGATAATTTTTATACAAATAATTTCCTGATTCTAGTAACTTTGGACTCAAAGATTTCACAGATCCAAAAGTATACTTAAATGAGCAGATCCATTGAAATTGTGGAATTTTTGAGAACATAGGTTAATTACAGGCATTATTCTCAACCATCCTAAATAATCACCGTTCAAAAGTAACATAAAAATCCAAGGCTAGCAAGAAGTTGCAGCTGAAATCACAGGACTACAGCAATCAGGTGTTCATTCAACCATATGTAAAAAGGGACTGATACTTATAACTTCCCATTATATTTTGGCACTCAGCAGCCCAACTTTAAGTAACATTTCCTGACATGAATTTGGAGAGAAACAGTGCACCTTAACCTAATCAAAATAAAAGAAGTCTTTTCTCCTAAAAATCAGAATATCAGGGTTCAATTATTATATGCACACCTATCCTCTAGAGTAAAATACTTGGTTGTGCTACAGGTTAGACATAAACCTTTACTGACAGTACTTGTAAGGTGTTTTGAGATCTTTGAGCTAAAACAGCATTTGGAAGTGCAGATGTTACTTTTATTATAAGATTTGCAGGATCACATTTATGCAATTTGCTAGGTAAAATGTTCACATTTGGCAGATAAGCCCTAATTACTTTTTAGTGTGATCAGCTATCTAACTTGTATGCACAATTGAAGGCAAATAAGGGGGAAGGGATTTGAAAATGTCTCCCAATAGGCTAAGTCCCAGCTATTTTCCTCCTTGTTCATTTTTTATTTGTGGACCTCATTCTGAACTACAGTTCTCTAGGTCTCTAGTGTGTGATCTATTTTATGTAACAACTTGGGAATCTGTAAGAAATTTGATACAATTCAGAGCCTGATGTGTTGGGACTTGTTAAGGCCCACAGTACACTAACTTTTAAGAATGTGCACTTGAATGTTACATAAAGCCCTACAGTTCTGGTGGTGGCAGAAAACCTTTTACATAATATTCATCATATGCCCTATTTTCCAGCCGTTGTTCTTATACATCAAAAAAGTCCCCAAAACCCTTTTTAAGTGAAGACATTATCTGTTTGAGGAAGCTCAAAGGGCGTTGTGTAGACACATTGCATCTTGGTAATGGAAAGGGCTGTATTTCCTCTCATAGTCATTTCACTGGCTGCGAGACTGGCCTCAGGAGACTGGGCTCTGGACCAGCTTCTGCAATACGAGATGCTGGGCAAAAGGGGGAAGAGTGCACACGTGTCATGCAGGAGCAGATGTCAACGTCAGCCTTGGATGAGACAGAGAAACACTGACGTGGTGCTAATATAAACTTATCAGCGTGCTTAGAGACAACTTCTTGGACAACTCATGAAAACATTCTTGCCTGTCTGTAGAGTGGCAGATGATGTTCTGTTGTAGGAAATATGGCTTGTCAGGATTACATTTCTTGCAGATGCTTTTAGATTATTGCTTTTACATAACCAAGAGGAGGGTACGTAGATGAGCATTTGAGGAAAGAAGAGAAGCCCAGTTATGTTAACTTATCTGTAGAGCACCAAGCTAGTGTTGCTAGTAGATGCCATAAAATCCAAATTACCTATACTTTCCACTGTCATCCGCTGCCATCAAATTCTTGATAAGACATCAAGCCTGTTCCAGCTCTTACAAATAGTGTTCTTTTCTCTTCACATTTCACATGTACAGTGCCTTGTAGGGAGTGGAATGGCAATCATACTCCCTTTGCAAAGCAAATCAGAAAGGAGTGTGTCAGGCACAATTCTGCATGCATGTTTCTACCTACCTTAAAAGTTGTAAAAAAGTCCAGTTCCTGGAGACTAACCCAGACTATGCAGGATTACGTACTGCATCTTTCCTATTTCTACATTTGACACTACTAGTTAAAAAATTGAAGGTTTACTGGAAGGAAGGGAACTAGTTCTTGCAATGTTCTCTTTCACATACTTAGATTGATCACAAGAGAAAAAAAAATAATAATTCAAGTAACCCTACAATTCTCTCACCAATGAGACTTCATGCATCATGGAAACAAGGTGAGAGAGGGGAGAAGAGAGAGAGAGGGGAAAAAAAGCCAGGTCGGGCCATCATCACAAAGCACCTATAAACATTTCTGTATGGCAGCATGTTTTAATAAAAATAACCAAGATTGACTGATGTTAAGGGCCAAGACATCTAAATATTCACACACAACTTTATGTGCATGATCAAGGGGGCAAGCTGAGGGATAAGATAACAAAAGAAACAGAGAGCTTTTGATGGGTACAAATGAATTCAAGTCAGCAGGGTCTGATGAACTTCATCCCAGGGTATTGAAGGAATTTTCAAAGGAAATCTTGGAGCCTTTCACAATAACTTAAGAGTGGGAGATGGGCCAGGTACCAGAAGACTGGAAAAGGGTGAACATAGTGCCCCTCTTTTGAAAAACGGGCAACAAGGAGGACCCAGGGAACTGGGATAGGCTGGTTAGCTTTACCTTGATACCTGGGAAGTTACCGGAGCATATCACAAAGAAGTCCATTTGCAAGTATCTGGAGAAGGAAAGGCTGATCATAAGCAACCAGCATGGATTTACTATGAACAAACTGTGCCAAACACATTGATCTCCTTCTTTAAAAAAAGTAACTAGTTGGGTGGATGAAGGGAATATTGTAGATATAGTGTATCTGGATTTCAGCAAGGTTTTTGACAAAGTCCCACATGATGTCCTCACAACCAAATTGGAGAAACATGGGATAGGCAACTGGCTCAATACTTGGAAATGAAGGGTAATTATAAATACATCCATATAAGAGTGGCAGAAGGTTTCACGCAGAGTCCCACTGAGGTCTGTCTTGGGCCCAGTATTGTTCAACATGTTTCTCAATGATGCGGATGCTGAAACAGAGAACCTCTTGAGCAAATTTGCAGATGACCAAAAAAAAAAGAAAGAAAAATCAGGAAAGACTGCAAATACAATGAAGGATAGAAATGTAACTCACAAGGATCTTGACAGATTGGGAAGTTGGACTGGAGCCAACAGGATGAAGTTCACTGCTGACAAATGTAAGGTGCTACACCTAATAGAGAATAATCAGACACACCAATATAAGATGGGTGATACCTGGCTGGATGGCAGCACTACAGAAGAGGGCCCAGGGGTCTTCGTGGATCACAGACACAATATGAGTCTGCAGTGTGATACAGATGCACAAGAGGCAGATGTGGCTTGGGGCTGAATCAGTAGAACCATTAGATGCAACACACAAGAGGTTATAGTACCTCTTTTTTTAACACTGGTTAGGCCTCATTTCAAGTACCATGTACAGTTTTGGGCTCCATTTTTGAAAAAGACATGGAGAAGTTAAAGCGAGTCCAAGTAGGTAACAAAAACAATGAAGGACCTGGACCAGTGGCTTGAAGTTGCAGCAAAATGAGTTTAGATTGGATATCAGGAAAACCATTCTTTACTGTTAGAATAGTAAGGCAGTGGAATAGAGTGACTACGGAAGCTGAACACCTCCATTGATGGAGATGCCACAAGATGAAGTTAGATCAGCATAGGTCAGAGATGAACTTGGAGTAGCGAGGCTTATGCTATATTATGGGTATGTCCTTTGCTCCTGGGCTTTGCTGGTTGCCATATGGGGCCAGGAAGGATTTTTCCTTCCCCCCCACTCCCTGCCCATTGCTACATGTCATAGGGGTTGGGTTTTGCGGGGTTTATTTGCCTTCCTCAGAAGCATTAAGTGTTGGCTGAAGCCAGGGCTGGGGATTTTGATTGGAGTGGGCCAGTTCTCCTGCTAGGACTAAAACCCAGAGGTTCTTGGCTAAAAAGTCATGCCATTCTGCTCAGGGTCAAACCGTTCACTACATTTGGGGTCAGGAAGGAATTTTACCCCGTAGTCAGATTGGTATGGACTGTGGAGGGTTTTGCATTCCTTTGTAACAAAGGGCATCTCCTTCTTCCTTGGCTCTCTAAAGTGTATTTTAATAACCCTTGTAGGAACAGGGCATTGTCCACCATTGTCCACCTGCTTTACCTGTATAGCTTTAGCAGCAGGATAGGAAAATGTGTGTGGAATGGTTTGGATATGATCCTGCCTCAGGCAGAGGGTTGGACTAGATTATCTCTAGAGGTCCCATCCAGCCCCACTTTTCTATGGTTTTGATTCTACCGTCTGTGCATATAAGACACTTGAAAAGCATTTGGCATGAACTCAGAGAGTTCTGAGAGGGGGGTCTAGTTAACATTTCAGAGATGAGGAACTGCTCTTCATTATTAGGCATGTCTTATATTTCAGATAGGATGCAAACAAAAAAAAAGTAATGAAAATAACTTTCATAGCTTCCCCCTTTTTTGTTTGCTTCTTAAAATTCTTTGAAACAGCAGCTATTCCCATGATAAAGGGTGTGCTATCCCTCCAAATCGTATAATCTGATATGAATTAACAAACTGCTGATTTTCCGTATAGAATTTATTTTTCCTTGGTGTCCTCACTGAAGAATTTATTAGAATTTTAGGAGGAAAACATGGCAAAAAGTAATCACTTCCTTTCCAAAGACTTGCTTTTCATGGAACATAAAGTTCTTCCCCTCCCACAAATAACAACTGAATGCATTAGATTAAGTCTACTGTCTCTAACAAGAAGCCAAGGACTGCATTAATATGCGAGGGTGCACTATACACCAAAGTTTTAAAACTTTCAGTAATACATTATTGTATTTTAGGGTTGTTGGTTGTAGCTGTGTTGCAGGACATAGGCAGACAAGGTTTTTTGGGTAGACGTGATATCTTTTATTAGACCAACTAAGTAGTTGGAAAATTTGTTCTTTGCAAGCTTTCGGGCACAGACACCCTTCTTCAGACATAAGGAGAGTCTGCTGGTGTTTGTGTGCTCCCATTCCTTCAGATCCTAAAATACAATAATGTATTACTGAAAGTTTTGCTAAGGAGGAAGAGAGAGTGAAGTCTCCATCCCATTTTTTCTTGATACTATGATAATCTCATATTGCTCATTCTGGTTCCTCATTTGTGCTTTCCTGAAAACCATACTGCTGGAAGGAGTGCAGAGCAACCAATCCTTTGGTGTTGCAGGAGAGCAAAATAAAAGGTGTTGGGTAAGCAAAGCGTTTAGAGCTATTCCAACATTCAAAAAATCAACTACAGGCAACCCCCACTTAGTGCTCTTAATTGGTTTCTGAAAAACCGAGCGTTAAGTGAAACCAAAAGTATTTGACAACCCAACATGGTGACCACAGTTGTTTTTAATGACCCCAAATGGCGACTATGAGCATTACAACAAAACTCACTGAGCATTAAGTGAAATCAGGTATCAGTTTCAAATGAGCATTATAGTGAAGTAGCGCTAAGTGAAACAGCATTAAGCAAGGGTTGCCTGCATATTAAAACAGCAGGATTGGCCAAAACATGTCTGGTCTATGATACGGGGAGTTGCTCTGGGGCTGGGATCTTGCAGCAGTAACAGCATGGCCTGGAGCCAAGGCAGAGCTGCACGCCTCTGCCCAGAGCATGCAGGCAGCAGATCGTGGCCCTGCCCCAGCTCCGGACCACTACAAGATCCCAGCCCCGGGTCCAGAGCAGCTCCACACCCAGCCACATACCCTGCCAGTGCTGCTGGGGCCAGTCTCCATGGAAACCCTGGTCCCATGCTTTCGGCGCTGCCGCTCCTGGGGTCTCCATAGAAACTGGCAGCAGGGATGCGAGCAGGGGCTGCTGGGAAACGGAGTCCAGCCACTGGCTGGATCCATCATTTTGCCCACCCCTGTTCTAACTGCATTTTTTATTTGAACCACAACAAACGTGCCAACCCTTGTTAACACTGAGGGCTAGCATTTAAAAGTCTTTAGTTGTTAGAGACACTGATGTAGACTTTCCACGTAAACCTGGACTCTCCCAAATGCAGCGCATGCAGCTTTGCGGGAGCTTCGCGTGCATCTGGGTACTAATGCTCACAGAACTCGTTCTGGAGCGGTGTCAGGTGCCTTGATTCCTAGCACATCCTAATTTGATTCATTCAGAACTCTGCAGACAGAATACTTCTCTTGACATTTTGCTCTTGACCAGTATTTTAGAACCTTTCTTCATGTAAGTTATATTGCTTCTAGGCTCTTTACTTTCCTCCTGTTGGCAGCCATGCAACAGAAGTCACACTCTGTCTTTCTCTATAAGCTTCTCTTGGAATGAACACCCCTACATTTGTTACAAAGGAACCCATGTGGATTGATGACAAATTTGTTACTAACTGAAGAATTTTCTCTTTTCATTCCATACCAGGTGGAAGACATTAATACTGTCAGAGTGCCTCTGATTCCCAGCTAGAATAAGCTGCCACACTGTTTTCTTTTTAAAGTGATAAAATTTACCATCTCCAAAAAGGCCACACAAAAGCCACAGTTATATAGATGTAGGATTAAAGGTCTTATAGATTTGATCAAGGACAACACTCCAATGAATGTACATCCTACATTTTATCATTACTCTTTTTTTTTTAAATTATCTGGAAAAAAAACTGTATTGCGAAATAAATACTGTCAGCATTGGTAGAGGAAATGATATTGCAATCTGGAAAACAACTGTGTTCACCAAGGTTTTTCTAACTTTTCTATAACTGAAAAGTTAACAGAAAATGGGTTTTCCATTCTTTATCCTAGCAGCTTACTAGTGCCTACATACAACATCACTGTGTACAGTCAATGTAATTTTCCTGCGTTGCCTGTACAGAGAAATATGGGCATTCAGTCAATTTGTTTCCCCCAGAACTGGAGCAGGGAACAGGGAGGTGGGGAGAAGGGGAGAATCCAACTACTTATAACATAGCCCCAAGGGATGACTAGGTTGAATGCGAGACCGTTTCAGGCTGGACATAAGGAAGAATTTCTTTACTATTTGAGCCTCCAAAGTCTGGAACAGCCTGCTATCGGGGGTGGTTCAAGCACCTACACTGAACACCTTCAAGAGCAAATTGGATGCTTATCTTGCTGGGATCCTATGACCCCAGCTGACTTCCTGCCCTTTGGGCGGGGGGCTGGACTCGATCTCCCGAGGTCCCTTCCAGCCCTGATGTCTATGAAATCTATGAAACACTGTATGGTCACGTCCTAGTCCCAACAAAGTAAATAGAAGTAGTCACAACATACTGTTTTAGGTACTTTGTCAGATGGTACTCTTCAACTTTGCATTTTTAATTTTAATTTATATATGTAATTTTAGTCGTGCTTGCCATTTCTGATGCATTCAAAACCTTCCACAGAATGTGTTTCATTTAAAATGTTGACTTACTGCAGCATTTCAAATATGATAATGGTTAAAATATCCATTATTCCCATTTCTGAGTTGTAATAGAGAGGTTAAATGATTTTCAGGACAATAGAAGAAACTGGTGTTAGAACCAAGACGAGAATTGAGCTTCTGCCTTTCTGATTCGATTCAAACAGAAAGAAACTAGGAATTATACAGAAGACACTTAAGGTGTGAAGTGTGCATATAAACATCACATTATTTATGGTTCACTTACCTAGGAAAAGCTGTGCAGCTGAAGTACATTTTAACTGAAGAGAGATAAAACTGGGGCAGTGAACACCAGTGGCACAGCTCACAAAAGTGACATATTAGCACCATTTATCCTCACTGAATTCCAGTTCAAATAATTACATGCCATGTATGCCAACTTCAAATAGTCAAAGTTGGAAATTATATTATTTTACGTCCTGTCCTAAACTACTGTGCCATATTTCTATGCACTGTTAAACGAGTGTTGCATGCCAACACCCATTTAACAGTCGGTACGACCAAACTGCAGTCTGGTCAAAGCAATCCTAACTGTGTCAACTTTGTAAAAATCATAACATGCTTAAGATTGAAACAGTTATGATACTACTCAATGCTGCTAAAATAAATTCTATAAATGGATTCAATTTTGAACCCAATATATTGGGGTATAACTTGCTGTTAAATAAAAACAGATCTGCTTTCATTCTAGACTTTGCTAGACTGTATATTTTGAATGAAATATTTTACAAACAAATCAGTTTGTTCTAATAAGTACTGTCTGCTCATCCCTTCCATTCCACCCTAGACAACAATCAGAGTACATATGAGTACTTTCATGATTACCCTTCATTAAACAAAGAAAAAGAATTCAGCTAGAACCTAGAAACAACAGGCCGTAGTGCCTTCTGATGGTTTTCTGTAACTGCAACCAACATTTAAAGTTTTGCAGATACTGAACTGGGTTAATTGTTTCAAAAAACAGACGGCAAATACTTGGCACAAAGACCATATGTTGTTTAGACTGTAAACATTTTAGGGCAGAGAACATCTCTTATCCTGTTTTGTGAAGGGGCTGCCTACACTCATAGGACTGCAAATGATTAAGTTCTTTGCTATACTTCTTGAACTGGCCCTTTATTCTATCAGTGCAATAGACTACAAAGGCTCCTACAGTCTAGTAAGAGTTTTTATCATTTTAAAAAATATATTAAAAGAAAAATGGATACCCCTACAAAGCCACACAACCAGCTCTACACACCCAGAGGATTAAGTCACAAGCTTGACTGCTCTTTCTAACTCACTACTGTGAGTTAAAGCACTATAGGGACTTTATCAGTGTCTGAGATTACATTCAGCATCACCATAGGGTCTGTGGTAGTTTTATGTAAAAAAGGCCAAGAGTAGGTAAGGATGTCCTGTTAATCCTGTACCAGCTCTCAATTTGCAGGCTTCTCTTCCTTTGTGTCAAGTGAGCTTTATGGGATTGTGCACACACATGCTTTTCTATATGCATAGTGCATACTGATGACAGTCCCTACTTTTACTTGCCTTGTAATTCTGGATGCATAAAATTGAAGTGAACAGGACCTGTGTCTGTACCAAGTGCAAAAGGTTTGAGAGTATTCTGAAAAAGGCCTGATCTGGTTATATTGAAATAAGCTGACAAAAGTTCTCATGGACTGCAGTGGAACGGAATCAGGCCCAAACATGCTAAATCTGTCCCAAATTAGACATGATGGAAGACAGCATATATAAATGATTTCTGTGTTTTGCCCCAAGTGTCAGCAATGACTTCCATCCTTACCTTAATTCAATGCCTCTGAGCATTTAAAATATGAATCAGGGTAGAGTTAGTTTGAAGTTGTGGACTAACTATAGTATTTACTAAAAAATACATACACACACAGCTTCAGACCCAAGCTATTTCCAGAATTCACACAGAATTGAAAGCCCCCCAAAAGGGGGGAGGGGAGTGGGGGGAGGAGCATTTCAGACAACTCTGAAGAAGACATTTTCATTTGTAAATCATTTTCATTTAAAAACTTGATAGCTGGATCCAATTTTTAAAAGGGTAAAAATAAAAAAGTCACCTGAAAATAAAATCATTTCATTTCCTATCAAAGTTTGTATTCAACGTTAAACACAATGTCTTTGTTTTTTTGCTTTAACCACTGAACCAAAAAAAAAAAAATCAATTAATTATTCACACAGTCCTACTTCAGTTACATAGACATTTATAGAATAGTTTAGATCATGTTCAGTAGGTATGTTAAGATTTTTTTTTCAAAGAACAGCAGCAGCCAAAATCTTACAGATTGAATTCAGCGGAGATAGTTGTGGCAGAAACGGAGGTTATACGGCTGGCTACACAGTTCTACTCCGTTCTGAATTTAAAGCTATTACAAAATACTCGAGGGGAAGTGTAAGAGACAAAAGAAACGGGTTACATCAAAGTGCTGTTCAGAAAAGAATTTTCCAAACAGAGTTTCGCAGCCCTGCACAAACAACTGATGGGTGGTAGGTTTTGGGGTGGTGCAAGGACTACGATGTAAACAGAGGCTCCCAAGCTGCTTTGCTTACTTAAACTAAAAATGACTTTTTTCCAAGTTCTTGCTCCATTTTCTCCTCATTGGTTCTGTTTCTTGTGGGTGCCTGAGTAATCCTAGAGGTATTTTCAGTTTTAAAGGCATGTGCTGAGTTTTAAGAAATTCTCCTCACCTCCCCTTGCCTTTGTTTGGAATATAATGCTTTCCTACTCCGGTTAATTTTTTGGTGGAGTCTGGCCTCTCCAACAAGCAGGGAAAAGTATGAAGCATACTCTAACATATCGGATTCAACCAGTAATAACTTCATTTCCATCCTCCAGTCACTGGGCTGTTCTTCAACTTCTCAATACAAGGAGGGTCAAAGTCTACAACCACTTGCCAATTAGTATAAATTCATCTATTCTCTTATAAGTATATGTAGGACTAAAAGCAGATAAGCAATCCTCCTTATGTGCTCTAATTCTATAGGCTTATAAAAGTGTTCATACTGGGGAAACTGAGACCTGGTTTGGAGGAGCCTTCATGCAAATAGTTGAATCTTGTCTACAGAATGACTTTGCTCTAAGCCAATTTTTCCTATAAACCAGTGTTGCTATATATTTTGATGCAATGAAGCAATTAAAAAAAAAAAATCACTCTATTGCAGTACTAACTGGAATTTCAGCAAAGCCAAGTTCAGACTCTACCATACATCAGTTTCCTTCTCTAGGGGGAAAAATAATGACACCGAAAACTTAGAAACTATTTCAATCATATTTCAGACTCTGCTTGCACAGGAAAAGAGAACCTGAAGAAATCCCAGGTTTGTAATCAAGTATTTCAAGTGTCAATTTCCCTATGAGCAAATCTAAACAGGATAGTATCTAGGCACGAACTCTCCATGAGGAAGGAAATTTTTGACATTTCAAAAATAAAATCCAATCGATTCCAACCAGTTTCTAGCCGTATTGTTGTAGAAGTCTCACCTGCTTTTAGAATCCTAACGCTGAAACCATATCCAAGGCTTTCCCTGCCATGAGCTCCATTTTCAGCCTTTGTACTCAGCCTGGCATCAGCAAAAGAGTCTCAAACAACAAAATACCCCACACCCCAACAAAACACACACTCCACTTCTACTGAAAATGTCAGTCAATAATTGGGCACAAACTTCACAATGGCTGAGGTCATTCCCTGCAAGTAATTAGGGTTTGTGGGCGAGTTTTGCTGGTGGTTTTAACCTTGGTTTCTGTGATCACAGTTATGCTTATTTATGCATTTAGAGCATATGATCTAACACACTTAGGTTTAACTACTTCATTCTTTTGACATTTTTTCCAAATTATAAAAGGATTCCTGGTGTTTTCACTGCTTTGGTAAAGAAATAAAATTGCTGTCCTCATAATTTTTTAAAGATACAGAACACAGTAAGTACTTGTTGAAAGTAAATCAAATAAAGCCACACACTGAAACCCTACACACGGTATACGTAAAACACGGCAGTTATTTTTGTCCTGCTCTTCATCCACCTGAATTAATCCTTCATATTTCTAGAGGGAAAAACCCTATTATATTTCAGTGATTGTCTGAAAAGTTAAGACTTTAACAAAGTAGGTTTGAACATCAGGCTCTTAACAACTGCTGATTTTTTTAAGACCTCTAAATTCAGACTTTTACTTTTTCTGAATCACTCGTGTACTGTGCACTCTCTCATCCTCAAAACACTTTCCACATTGGGCCCAATTCTGTAGCCCTGGGGCAAAACTTCCATTAAACTCAAAACATTTTTATCTTAATAAGAATTGCAGAATGCATATTTATTATTCAGTGTTCAGCGTAGCAGAAAGCATCTACAACCACAATCTAATACAGTTCCTTCCATAACAATATTTTTAATTGCCAAAAAACAACTTCCACCAGTTTCAGAAGTACTGGATTCTGCTGAATATACCAGAAAAGATAAATAAATAAGAGGAACCAAATTCTCTTTTCAGCACATGTACTTCAGTTACTTTTTCTTTCTTTCTTTAGTATCCTGATACATTTTAATATTACAATTTTGTGTTTCCTCTGACCAGATGAAATGTGGATTGCCAACAGGCACTCTTAAGATGCCTTCTGCTATGAAAAAATAAAATGAAAATAAATCAGTCTTTAGACTGCAATGTACTCCTCAATGTATTTAATGTTTTCCATTGTAGTTCACTAGTTAATTATCCTTGCTTATTAAGAAATACATCATTTAGTTTTGAATTTATATTGACTTAGAGCTAGAAAAAGAACAGAAAAGATCACTTTCCTCCAAGGTAAAAAATAAAAAAAAATAAAGGTAAGGCTATTAAATGCCTACTCATAAAAGCACTGGAAACCATAGATTCTAAGGAGCCTTTCATTATGGTCTGCACCTCGCTGTTTAGTGTGTATGCATGTGTGTGTTCACATATGTATACGTTTTAGTTTGTATATCCATATAAATATCAATTTTTTCTGTTTTAAGAAATCACCCTTTCACATTCAGTATTATTTTATAAAAATATTTATACATTTGTGTGCCAAGCTTGAACAATTAAGTAGTGGTCACAAATTTGGATCGTACTTTCAATGCACCACAAATACGCCTGGCAAATAATGAATAGGAGGTCTTTTTTTTCCCCCCCAAACTAAATCTCTTCTTTTGTATGGACTGTTGAGTGTTAAAATCAGGTACGCCCATTTTAAATAGAAGATTGTGAACCAGTTGTTTGAGTAACCATAAAATGTGTGATGCTAACAACCGACTATGTGGACCCATATCTTCCTATTTACCCTAACTAACCTGACTTACAGGTAAAGGCAATGTCCCAGTTGCCATAACCAGGTGTAATAGGGCTAGGTAGAGCCATTAACTCTGTATGTGTTCATTCTCTTTTTCCTTACCCATTTTTCCTTAATCGTTCTCTGACTAAATAAGTAACCCATAAAACAGAAATAAATGCAGCTTCACGTTCCATACACAAGCTTTCCTAGAAAGCCAGAAGCCTAGCCTGCTTTAGCTATCCTGATAAAATGGTATGGAAGAATCAAGTGAAGATATCGCCTGTATTTCACAACAAACAAACAATCTCTAATGACCTCTGGCATCTCCCATAATCTATTAAGCAGAAATTATTCCTTCTCTGGTAATGAACCATGCACCATGTTAAATAAACTAGTACTAGGAATTAAGCAATTACATACCGGTAGTTTACATGGGAAGGATTACCCCGTATAATTTTCTCTCCTTTTAATGCACACACGTAAACCATCTATCTTTAAATAAAGCGCAATGATATAACTAAATCCAGAACATACAGAGGGTGTACAGTGCGTCCAATACATCTCACACACACAGTACAGCATAAAAAAACCCCCAAGAAGGATGCAGCATGTGACAACAGCTGGAACTAGCTGTGCAGTGACCGATGTTTCGGATCAGATTCTCTTTTCACACTGCTATTAATACCAGTGCTCCTTCAGTAGAGTTACTCCTGGTTAACAGCAGCCTGCTAAAGAGAAGAGAGTAAGGTCCCTCTTATCTGTTTTAAGTCTCATCACCACACATTAACAATCTTTTTGCAAAAAATGAAGTAAATAGAACTGCACAATCTTGCTTGTTTTTTTCCCTTCCAGTTCTAACAAAACTACAGCAACATAAGACCTTCATAAGGGGCAGCAGCTCTTAGCCCGCAGTGACGTTTTGTCATCACCAAGATGTAGTTGCAGCTATGTGCTACCTAATTGAGGGGTTTATCCTCACCTGATTAAAACAGACTGTTTGTTAAACACCATTACCCGAGTTAAGATCTCTAAATAAAGATGAGGTATTGTTTTACCTGAGTTAGGTTGCCACCACCAATTGTTTTCTAATTGGACCTTTCAGGCCACTAAATGTAACAAACAAAACACAGCTGACCAGGATGGTCTTTCCCTCTTTGTGGAGGGAGAGGGGGAGAAAATGAGATTTCTTTTCTATTAAGTGTTCCTGGTTTGCTCACCTCCAAATTCTTTTCTTACTAGAGACAACACTAGGTAAAGAGGTTTGTTTGACTTATTTTTTTTAAGGACAGCACTATGCTTAATAAGCCAAATACTGAAAAGTAATTATGTATTTAAACACTATATTATTGTACATGTGCTAGTTCCATTATTCCAGGTCTTTAGATATTTAATGGTTTATTCTGCCTTTACTTTTTCCTTCCTCTTTATGTTCTTGTGGTACAACGTAGCAAGATGCATCGGATCGGCATACATGAGAGTGATATCCTATATTTATTCATATAAAGTGGCAAACGATAACACAGGTTTTCCCTACACCTGCCAAATGTCCCCATGACCTGCAGTGTACATTTATTTATAATCATCATATAAAAATATTTCTTTGATTAGGTTGTACAGTCTATGAAGAGTTAAATTCAATTGAAAAGTCAGATTTAACAGTTTTTCCACTCGGTCAAAATTCGTTCCAAAATAGTTTCTTGGTATTCTGAAAACATCTTTATTTTCATACAACTTTAAAAGCATTTTTCCACTGCAGAAATAATCCTAACAGTCATTTCCACATATTAAGTATAACAACCTGTAAGTTTATTGCAGAAGGAGTTTACAGCAAAGATTAATTAGTCTTCAACACGGTTCTAGTTGGATAGTCTGGCTGAAGACACCTTAAAAACATCTGGCTATTGCACATTTTGGGAGAGAAAAAATTAATCTTATTGAAAAGAATTAAAAATGATATCAGAATAAATCTGTACTACTGCATCGTCCAAAATAGTAGGTAAAATGACAGCAGAAAATGATGGAATTTTATTTAATGGACTTGCAGTTTAATGCGCACGCGGTGCAAGCATATAAAAACACACATCGATGGAGCATACAAGCACGTACCCTGCTCATGTTTCTTGAGCGCAAATAGTTTCACGGACTTTATTATAAATACTCATGTACATAAAACATATGCATAAGTGTTGTAGGACTGACTGCTATATAGAAAGCTATTTAATCTTTAGAAAAATCTAAAGTACCATTCACTGCGTTATTTAAACACTACGCAGTGGCTCTGAGCATAACCTAAATGACAATATTTTCACAACATTCCTCATTCCTAGTATGCGTGTATCTGGGTTTAACTTGTCTGCATAATAAAGATGCATTTGCACACGTACTGTAGCTGCGCACCGATTCTTACTGATAATTCCCCCTCCAACAAAAACATTTTTATTCCTCCCAAATGAATCTCTCATAAAAGAAATTTAGGATTGTAAAGTTTGAAATATTTTAAACAGCAGCCCATTTGGAGCATTTCAACCAAATGATGTTGTTGTGATTAGTGAGTCATGGGGATCCAGTCTCACTATAGTATTTTAAAACAAAATATGCAGGGAGAAAAATAAAAACAAATGGAAAACTAAAGCTGAAAATGCCACCTGTTGTTATTCAGTCATAAGCATATTTTGATTCATGTGATTTTTACTTGACAGTTTGATTTAATTAATGTTATGGCTCAAGACGAAATCATTAAGTTAAGCAATTTTTTGCAAGGGTGCGTGCTTTTGCTTTCTGCGGAGATACTAGCTAAGTAAAAATAATTACTAACATTATTTGTGGTAACATAATCTTACTTCACACGAATTTTAAAGGTGAATTTAAAAGGTATTTAAATATATTGAATCCTATTACAGTCATTACTGTTAGGACAACTGTACTGAAAGTCACTCATAGTCGCACACAACGCAGCATCATGCTGTCACTTTTAAGCACGAATGAAAGCTAATAGTGTTGTATTAAAAAAAAAACCCATGATAGTGCCACAGGGCCTGAAGGAAGGATGAAATAATCTTTTCTCTGTTTTTGAAATCTAATTAGAAAAATAGAGGAAAACTAGCAGCTTGAAAAGAATTCAGAGAAGTTGGTTTGGAAATAAACCAAACATCTTTCTGGGATCCCCATGCAGGAATAGATCTGAATTACAGTATCCAATACATCTGGAGAAAAAAGGATAAGCAAGCCCTCCACGTACAGCATTCCAGGGGAGAAAATCTCTCAGTAAACTAGCAAACTCCATTAGGAGGATTAAACAATAAACCATTGCTGCCAGTTACATTAACTGCATTAAGGGATGTGCGCCCGCCTGGTACTCTACTGAACAAAATGCCTGTTGATAAACGTGGTGTAGACCAAAAACAGGTTTCAGGTTAACCATATGCGTTTTAACAACTGCAGTTTCACCCAGGAGAAATGTATCATTCAGTCAACAGATTAAGTTTGAAACACAGCAGTTGCACACCGGCAATAATTTCCTTTGGAGGCCACTGGCTCTCACTCCAACATAACTTAACACTCAAAAACTTTAAATGAAGTGTGTAAATCACACTGCAAAGCTTTCCCGGCTGAACAACTGCGGACAGAGGTTTGCCTGCGAACTCCGCTTGGCGCTCGGGCTGCGCGGACTAGCGCCGGGCCGGGCCGGGCCGGGCCGGGCGGGGATGGAGACGGGTTGAAAGCCCGGCTCGCTGGTTGAGACGGGGACTCGGTAAATCAACGGGCGGAGGTTTAAAGCAGAGTTGGTTTTCGGGAAGGAGCAGGAGCAGCCCCGTGTCCCCGATCGGCCACCGCCAGGTTGTGGCCCCCGGAGCTTTCTCCAGTGTCCAGCCGCTCCGGGCAGCCCTGGCAGGAGCTCCCGCTCCCTGTCCCCGCCAGCCGGCCGGCCGGCCGCAGCAGCCCGGGCAGCGGCAGGCAAGGTGCCCGGGCCGGCGGACAGCGACCCCGCAGACTCCAGTCCCAGCTGCCCCCGGCCGGAGCAGGGCACCCCCGCGGGGCCGCCCCGCCGCCCGCAGCAGGGAAGGAGCCCCGGTGACAGCTCCGGGCCGGGATGCAGCGAGCGGCGGGGGAGGAGGGGGAAGCCCTGCCCTGCCCTGCCCTGCCCCGCGCCCCTCCGCGGGCACCGCTGCCCCGGGCATCCCCGGCCGCCGCCGCCGCCCTCCCCGCGCGGCGCTCACCGCGGGCTGCACCAGGTGCTGGCGCCGGGCTCTCCGCTCCGCGTCCCCGCGCCGCCTCCGCCTGCGCAGGGAGGCTGGGGCAGCTGGTCCGGAGCCGGGGCTGGAGCAGAATCCGCCGTGCTTCGCAGCGTGCCCTCCGAGTCCCGGCGAGCTCGCAGTGAGCATGTGCAAGCGAGCCGCACATGCCCGGTCGCACCGTGAAGCTTCTGCCCTCACCTTGCCCTCTGCCCACACTCCGGCTCCCGCCCAGCAGGTGGAGGGCGCGGGGCTTGGCCCGGAGGCTGGGGAGCGGCGGGGTCCCGCCCGGCTTCGCGCTGCTGGAGCGGGGTGCGCGCGCGCGTGCGCGGGGGGAGCTGGCGTGACCCGCAACGCGGAGCTGGGCTGAGTCGGTCTGAATAACTCTGGCTACAAACAGGAGTTGATCTTGACATATCATGAGACTCCCCCCCCCCCCCTCCCCTCAGAAAAGCAGGTAACCAGGTGGGAAGGCGAATTAACCCCCACACGGACCCTGCTGTGTTGCCTAGCTGTTCTCTGCGCTTATTTATTTATTTATTTTTAAAGAAAACCTTTCAAGATGCTCGCGTGAGAGCGCATTCCTCAGAGCCCGGTCTCTCCAGTCGGACACCAGAGGCTGGGAGACTGGCAATAAAAATACTAGAGCTGGCAACTCCGCAAGTTCCCACCTCAGCAGTGATTTCATCCTGACTTCTCCCGAACCCTTCGTATAGGATGAATTATTACCAGGCTGTTCATAGATTTAGCTCTCTAAATACATCTGCTAATATATTGACTCTCAACTGACCTTCACATTTTGATTTCCTTTCAAATTATGACCTCCTTTGATTTTTTCCCCCCTCTCATTTGAGCTCTGAGCTTGATAGACTGACTTTTTTTCTCCCCCTCTCTTGAGTTTATATTGCTTTTATAACAATCTGCTTGTTATAAAATGTTAATTGTTTGGCTGAAGAAGTACTTTAAACAATGCTTTCGTATTTTATAACAGAATCCAGTAAAGTCTTTTGATGTGATGGTGTGTAATACTACAGCATGCTTTTTGTGACGGCTTCGTCGGATACACGTTGTAGCGTAGGGTGGAACCCGAGTTTTCAAACCAGATCCAGCAAACATATGAGAGTATCTGCTCCCCTGTGTCATGCCACCAACACACATGGAGCTGTCATGGAGCAGAGCTCTTCAAAATCTAAATTATGCACTTTTCCACTTACTAACCTCAGATTTTGTCTGTCTTCCTCTGGGGAACATCTGTCTCTGACAGGGGATCTGCCTACCCACATTCAGTGAACATTTGCAAACATAGGAAACGAACAGATCCACTTTTACTGTCCAAATACATAAACATACTGTATTTTCCACACATCCCCCCCGCCACTCCATGTGTGCAAACACGTACGCTCAGCACCCACTTCACTCACTTCCCCTTCATCTGCCTACGCACAGACTCATACACAAACGTGTGCACACACATATACACTGATACACACTACCACATATATAGGCATATAAATATATGTTCTAATATGTGCACATTCCCAGGCTGATGGTATTTGGGAATGTGGTCTTTCAACATGCAAGTCACGGGAATCCTAGGGAAATTAAATTTCTGTGCCTTTTCTTTTCACCTTTTCCACCAAACTGGGTAGGTATGGCTACCCAATTTTGACGAGGCATCAGAGGACAACAGTAAACCCCGATAGCAATAGCTTATATTATCTACCTCCCTTTCTATAAGAAGAAACTTCAGGAAAATGAAATCACATGAACTGCAATGGAGGGTCCTTGTGGGAGAATCCCAGGAAGCGCAAAGGGTGTTGAGTTCAAGATCTAAACAACTTGCAGCCCTCATGGATTTAACTCAAGCTTTTGACAAAGAAACAAAAACATCATTTCTACCAGACAGCTGTTTTTACTATCCAAATTACTTAGATCAGTCTGAGTGCGAAGTGCGTTCCTACAATCCAAAGAGGACAAAGTGCCTAGAATCAGCTGGCAAACTTCCTAGCACGAACTACCTCTTGCTGCCCTGAAAAAACCCCAACATTTTTTCAGTTGTTACTTTCCATCAATTTGCAGCACTAACCCCATGATTTCCCTGTGGTTTCTCTGCAGTTCTGAACTCAGGCAGCTTTCACACGTTAAATCAGCCTAGATCACCAGCCTGGATTAACTCTTCTCTGGCTTTTTTCACCTAGAATTTCTCATTTGGTGACTGGTCCATCAATGTATCGTTATGTGATTGTGTTTCTAGGACTTGCCTCTGCAGCAGTTCCTCCTTCCCAGTCATCTGACTACCATATTAGCTCTGTGAAGCTAACTCTATAACACTGGTAAATAAGTATGGATAAAGCACTCAAGCCATGATTTAATAATGTAGTTATTTAGGTGCTTGACTTGTGCACTGAGTTGTCTGGATATGGTCAATGATATTACTTGTGAACTTAAAGCTAGGCATGTGCTTAAGTAATTATTAATATTTGTTTTGCGTAGTGCCTGGGGATATGTCTGTGATACTTCTGTGCCGTTTCTGATCACAATGGTGAGAAGTATGCTCCATGCATTTTCTCCTCTGTGTCAAATGTGTAAATGAGCACATGAGAGACAGAGCATGTCACAGCAACTGTGCTAGGCACTGTACAAACTGGGAATCTGCTCCCGGTTCTCAGCCACAGGGCCAGAGAGAGAGTCAAAATTTAAAACTGGGTTTCCCTGACACCCCATCCTATGCTTGTTCTGGAAGGGTTTGCTGCTTCTGTTGATTTCAACAACAGATAGAGGTTTCGTGGAAAAGACAGATGTAAGAAAGGAAATGAGTGAATTAGTAGCAATCAGAATCTATACTTACAAGTTTTATATACCAGACAGTCTTTTATGCTTGAAGCAAACAAGAAAAATACTTTCTTTCCCTCAAAGGGCACAATTTCTAGAGCTTTTCTTCATGTTGTTGGAAGAGAGATTTGTTTACTGCAGCACTACCTGGGAAAAGGATCAAGTCTATGAGCTCGCACAGCACAAGTGGGACTTCTCTCTCTAGTTTATGTATAATATAACATTGAAATGGAACCTGAATGGCATCCTCATTTAGTTGTCCACAGATTTTATTCATCAGAATTATTATGAAAAATGGGTAAATACATCCTACTAAACTGTGAGAAACGTGGAGCTGTATATGCTGCTTTCCTTCACTATTATAGCTGTGTCCAAGCATGCGAAATTGGTTTCTTATGCATCTCCAAGATGTGGGTGGCATTTAATTTGGAACTGGTCCCGTGTCTTCTAGGAATTGAAAGAGATAAAAATATTATTCAAAACAGAATTGAAGGAGTGCAGTGAATTCAGTATTGCACTGCAGGAACTGGAATTTCTATCCCATGGAAAACTTCACACTTCCAAACAAATATTTTTGTTGAGAATCTAAACACAAATTCCAGCACACCAAATTTTCAATGGGAAGGGAATATGTAAAATGAGCTATTTAGGGGTTTTCTAAAATGGATTCCTTTTTTCAAACAATTTCACTCAGCAGCTATGTTGCCTCTATGGTTCATTGGCTTCCCAGCCAATAAGTCAGCTCAGAGAGACTCTTACATACATAGCTCTTACATGGTCCCAGAGAGCTGAGTAAACAACTACTCAGAGACCTGGGTAGCCAGAAAGCCTTTTTACCTCCTAAGCAGGGACCCAGTCAGCTAGGGAGCTGCCTACCTAGAGAACCCGGGGAGCCTCTATTGCCTGATAGCCCACCAGGTAGGATTTAGAAAAGATGGAAGCCCGGAGGCCCCAGCTCCATGGCAGCCTGCTGGGTGAGTAGCTGAGGACTGGGGAACTGGAACAAAACAGCGTGATTTGTAGAAACAGCGTATTCTGTGAGGATGGAAAATTAACAACTTTCTCAGAGGCTTGCCTGATACTCAGGAATGACCTGACACTTAATCAGGACTAACAGGTTTCTCCATTTTATCCAGCTCTGTCAGAAAACAGGAACAATGTTTACATGTTTAAATTAGGATCTTCAGCCATTTTCAGATATACAGCTAGAAAGGTGAGAAGCCCTGCTAGCCCAGAAGGAGATAAAGAAAAATATAATGGGACCCTGATTGGTTTTCTCTGGAGTAATGTGTGCTTTTCCATATTTAAACATTATGAATTATTATGATCTTTATTATAACTTAATTCATTTACACACTATGCTAAAAATAGAGAGGCATCTTGTCCCAAAGTCTTTGCAATATAAGAATGATTATTTTTTGTTCTCTCTGTCGTATAGAAAAACATCAGGTGGAAGTAAAAAAGGATATTGCTGGCTAGCAGAGTGTAATCTTGCAGGACTCTAAAGTCACTGGCCCTAATCCAGATAAGAATTTAAGCATGTGCTTAACTAATACCAGAGTAGACTCAAAAACTGTGAGACAAAGCACTTCAGTACACGCTTAACTTTAAATTCAACCTCAGTATTTCAAATTTAGGCATGTGCTGAAGTGCTCTGCTGAATCAGTGCTTAGCACCTTGTAGGAATTAGTCTTCAACACAACAACAAAGCTGTAACAAAGGGCCCTTGTGCTCATAGCTCACATTCATCATTTAGAATGGGAGGAATCCATTTTCTTTGTGTAGTTCTATTTATTTGTCATGAATATTTATTTATCTGTAAAAAGTAAAAATTGAGCAATATTAGCATTAAACAAATTGCTAGCTGTTTCTTTAGTACTGATGAGGGACCAATCTGTGTTGCTTAGCCTTCTACTTCACTCAAATTCAGAACATTTGTAACTGATAAACAAAGTGCATGTTAGCTATTAAAGCTCAAAATTAGGCAGGCAGTAAAAAGTAATCTGAGAGGAGGACCATAGCTACTGATACTATTGAAGCTGTTCTTAAAACATATGGTTTCCAATTTTTAACACAATGCACAAAAATAAAACCCTGCACCCGATGAGTGCCTGATCTTTTCATCACTAAGTGATCAAATATGCCTGCTTGTTTTTTAGTTTTATGTCCCCTTCTCCTTTCTGCTTGTTTAAAAGGAATCTTGAGCTGAAAATTTGGTCCCTGGTACCAAAACAAGGAAGGCTGCGTGAATCCATTTGTAGTTCTGGCTTGAAGGGAAAAAAAAAGCACAACAGAACTTTTGCCTGGTGTTTGAAAATGCATTTTTTCAGTTTAGAAGAAAGATAGTCTTTCTTTCACAGTGGAAAAGCTACTTGCAGTGTGAACATAGTTACATTCTACAAAGATAGTGTGTGAAATATTTGGGTGCTTGTACACGTGATTTGTGATTTTTTTCAGGGTGGAATGCTACCAAACTTAACTGTGAAAAACCACGCTTGTCAGTAGAATAATGACATTTCATTTGTGGCTATATTTGCATAAAAGTTAGTTTTGCATGTGAAAATGAATTTATCTTTTTTTCCCCCACAAGCCCCCCCGCCACTATTTTAAAAATGTAACAGGATGCAAAAAAATGCCCAACAAGAGGAGACTCCTCCTTTCTCCCCATCATATTAGCAGGGGTTGGAACATTATATGACATGCAGATTCACTCAGGTGCAGTCCACTCATCACATACTGATTATAAAGGAAACGAGTGGTTGCTGTGCCTGAAAGGATTTAGGGTTTGAAGTAGAGAGATGTGGAGGAATGTGTAAGGTGGATGGGCACTATTATTATTACATTGAAGTTTTTATGTTATTTCAGTGACTAGTGAGGAAAATGTCCCAGATTTGGGGCGTTAATTCAGCTTTTGTATTCACTTGTTCTGTTTGAGAGCAGGGTTGGGGACTTGGTCTAGTCACATGCATAGCCAGTAATTATAGAGTATTTGGAACGTCATCAGTACATCTTCAGCGTTGGATTGGTATTATGATAGTTGTATTAATCTTTACTCAAAAGAAGAGGTCTCTTTGTAGGATAGGCCTATTCCTTTAATCCTAAAGCAAGTAGCAGTCCAGTCAAGTTACAGGGATTTTACTGTGAGTACAGATGGAAGGTAAATGCGTAGCTGACTAGCTTTCTCAAGTATTGGTGGGCTTTGCTTTACACCCTTCCCTGCCCCCTTTTTCTCTCCTCCTGTAAGTCTCTCCTTCAAACTTGGCTTTATGTTATGAATATTTGGTCATTCTCAACCTTGTACTGTAAGAAAACTGACCTCCACATATTGCCAAACCCACTCAGAAATTATCATTTTGGAATCTATTTCTTCAGGAGTGGAACAGTAAACCACAAATACATTGTAGCTTTGGAAGGATGACTAGAACTGCAGGAGTTGAAGACAGTAAACTAGTCTAGCTTCTATCTTCTTACCCATGTAGTGCTGTGTCTTGCTGTAGGCCAGCAGTTCCCAAACTCTGACAGAGGTTCACAAACTGACAGATTGCGCACTGCCAATTTAAAATGATACAACCTTAAGTACAACCAGCAATTTTTTGTCATATAAAGTAATTATAATAAATCTGTTAATGCATATCACTAACAGGTTGCCTGCATTCTAGTGGTGGCACCCGTACCACAGATTGGAAACGGCTCTTCTAGGCTGTTGCCCCAACAGCTGGCAAAAGGAAGAGTGCTCTGATAGAGATCCTGATTAAGCGGAGTTTAACCATCAGATATAAGAGCACCAAAATCCCTGTAGTTGCTGTTAAGAGATTCTGCCACAGAATGGATGACTGATATCCTGAGATTCTTTCACATTGAATGAAAAAAGACATTGAATCCATAAACAGTATGAGACTCTGCTCATACGTGGACTCTTCCAGAGATGGTTCAAATCCAGAGAGAGAATTGTAAAGGCAGGTTTGGCTTTAGAGAGATGAATTAAATCAGCTTCAATTCTTTTTGATAGGATGTTCTCACTCGGCCTGTCTGCATGTGATACCAGGTCTCACTTTTTCATGACTAGTAAAATTAAATAGTCTGAGACAAAATTCTAAATTTGATCTTAAATATGTTGGAGATCTATACTTAAATATTATTTCCCTCATTTTACCCAGCTCAGAAACTCTTGTCTGGTTCTCTACACTAATCTGTTGCTTAACCTAACTTCTGTCTAAGTTACATTATGCTTCATGGAAAAACTAAGGACAAACTCAGTTGTACTTACTCAGTAGTAATTTAACTACACCATAGAAACAGGCTTTCAAACCTTTCATCAGGCTGATTTATGAGCGGAACTAAGGCTTGCTTAGTACAACATTTTCACAGTAAGAGTTACATTCCCACAAAAAGGAACAGGCAGGTAGAATGAGTCAATCCTGCCAGACTAATTGTTCCATTCAGATAAGCAGATCTGGCTGTTCTAAAGGTAGAGAAATACTCTACCTTCAGTGTTCATTTCATAAATACTCTAAAGCATGCTAAGTTATTACAGAAAGATAAGTTTAGAGGAATTCCCCAGAGCAGAAACTGAATGAAACACATATCTGAGTTCTCAGAAATATTATAACTAATTTGATTTTTTCCACCGTTCATTTAACCTATTTTAAATAAATAAGGAAAGAATACACTGTGAACTGAAGCCATGAAGCACCAAGACAGGTATTCTGACATCTGTTAAAAATACCAATGAAGTGAAGCTCCAGAGAGCCATACAACAGCCCGACTAATTTCAAAGCAAGTGAATTATTTTCATGTGCTGCCATACAGACACAACCCAGTGTTAGTAAACACAGACCTTCTTAGATAGCAGGTGTAAAAAAAACATCAGCACCGTAAGTCTGTTCTAGCTTTTCCTTTTGTAGTGCACCAGCTGATAAAGCTGGGTGATCACTTGCCTGGGTCAACTTCTCTCTCTAGGTCGAGAGTTGCCCAAGCCCTCGTTCTACCTGTGCAAAAGCCCTTAGATGATTCACTGAATAACAGGTGAATAAATCAATATGATTTAGAGGTCAGGAACAAATCTCTCTTTTGGGTTTGCTGAAATAAATTTACCTAGCAGAATGTCTTCTAAAGCTTCTTCTAATAAAATGTTTCCTTTTCATTCGATTCTCAAAACAACCACCCCTGGTTTTCCTAAAAGCATGATTTCTTATGTTCTAGCTTTTACTTTTTTTAAATTTTATTTGTAGCTCATTGCTACTTAATGATGTAGTCAGTAATTAGTTAAGAGGCTGGACTTTCTGTATTTCCACTGTAGAGAACAAGACAAAGTAAACATCTGCACTATATGACATAGCTGAGCCCTGACCTGGGAGATTCACTTATCTACTATGTTACAAGGAGAATAACTAGGGGGTTTCAAAGCAAAATGATCCCAAATGGTGGGAGGTAGTGTGATAAGATCTCTGGTTAGCTTCAGGCTATTTAAGTACTTTTACTGGTTTGTTCGTACGTCTTGAAATATATAATGAATACAGTATGCTGTCTAAAGAATGATTTTATATGCATGGCCTATAAACTTAGTGTAGCATGTGTTATAACAGTGTTTAGTATTTTGCATCTTCAAAGTGCTATATAAATGTTACCCAGTTGATCCTTGCAACACCTCTGTGGGGCTTCTTTTATCTCCATTGAACAGATGGAGAAATGGCAGAGAGAGGTGACTGACTAATGCATGATCAGAAATACAGTTTGGTGGCTGTAAGTGCCTTTCATACAACTGTTCATTGTTGGCTGTGTTTATGTGGAACAGTAAACATTTTTATACTGGGTGGACATCCTGCTAGGGACTTCAGTTAATCTGTCCAGTGGTTTTTGCTGGGGCCGAGTGAATATGTCTGGGTGACAAGAATAAGCCCAGAAGTCCAGTTTGACTTAAGTCCAGTTTTTTAAAACAAGGTAGTATATAATTGTACACTGCTTCATGTCTGTAGAGCCATGCAAATAGCCAGTGCTGGTTTTATGCAAAAAAGGCAAGTGCCACATGGTTACACATGGAACTGAACACTTGACTTGCTTGAAATCTGATCATCAGCACTGTGGCTCTAGTGAGTTTGGTTAATGTGTTTTCTTATTGTTTTGAGACCTTGCTAAATCCTGGCTTGGATTAAACAAAGTTTAATCAAGATACAGTTCTAAAAGTTGTGCTCCTGACACTACACACAGCCTAATTAGGAGCCAAGAACAATACAAATCCCACAAGGAAAAACTATTCCTGTAAAATTTCTAACACAACTTTGTAACAAAGTATGTCTGGGAAGTACCAAGTGATCCTAACATTTGAATGGTACAGGGCACGTCTACACATTCATTAATGCACAGTAGTTACTGGGGTGTAGTTTTTCAGTTTTGGTAAGCCTGTGTGTGGAGAGATTGATAATATTTGTGGGTTGATTGCTGCTTTCGGTTTTATCAAGTCTGAGGCTGGAATGTTGTAAGCTGTTGGTGTTGTTCCTCTGATGGTTGTTTTGTGGCTGGGGAACTGCACATTTAGTTACTGCACATTTAGTTTAGTATTTGCTTAATGACGTACAAACTAAATGCACAGTAACTACAGTTACTGCACAGTAGCACTAGCAAACAGGTTTTCTGTGATGCTTACTGCACAGTAGCATAACACTGCGCAGTAGTGTATTAGCACAGTTTTTGACTGCATGCTACTGTGCAGTGTTATTAGGCTGCTGAGGAGTAAGCAACTCATGTAGACACACTTACTGCCAACCAAATAGATATCTCCTCCAGGCACATATGGGAAGTCAATGAGACTACAATTGCAAGTAAAATTATGCACACAGTTAACTTTTTGCAATTGAACAGTCCCTGACCCTCAGGTTCTACTGTATAATACTCTGGAAAAATACTCCCTCTGTGGTGTCCACTTTCCTCTGTTTAAGTATATGCACAATTGCAGGTTCTTTGGATGCCTCTGAAAGTCTGTAAAAAATATTTAACACTCCATATTTGGAGGTCACAATTGGTTCCCCAGTCAGATTGCAGTAGCCACTCCTCTAAATATTTTAGATGTTGCCCATTAGAATGCCAAACCATGTCCACATGAGTGCAGATGTTTGTTTCCCCAGGGACAAGTAACAGCATCACACCTTGTGCCGCTGCTACTTGTCCCTGGGGAATGCTGACCCCAACATCTAACTATCCTGGCCCCAGCACCCTTACCTGGGGTCCTGGGGGCCATGGGGAGCTGCAGTTGCAGCACTCCTGTAGCAGGGAGTCTGGCCAGCAGCTGGAGCATGACTCTAGTTGGCCAGACTCTGGTTTTGGGCGGTGTGGACTGCCATCATGTATGCTGTCCCATTTTTCTTTGGCATGGGGTTTTTTGACCTTGGGATCTCCTGGGGTCAAGAAACCCCCTGCACTGCTAAGGAGCAGCATGGAGAACGCTTACATGTACAGTGTGTGGTCTCAGCGATGGGTCTGTGGCACCGCATACTGTAGGTCCTCACTCGTCTGGATGCAGTCCTAGTGACCCAGTATGTCACTACAGTATAGACCAGAAATACTAGGGCATCACAAGTAGCAGGTTATATTTCAAAACCATTGGTTCAGAGTATTCAAGATCATGAATCATTTTTATTATTCTAAGGACTGGAAGAGCTTAGAAACTTTGCCTAAGAAGCAATACAGATTTTGAACAGCTGCACTGCAATTCTTGTCCACATTTGATTTTGGACAGAGCATTGATTTGCAGTTAATGTTCTCCGTGGCCAGGAAGTGCTGAAACTGGCAAACCCTCTCTCACAGGATTTTTGCTTTTGAAACAAAAACCGTGTTGGCTATTTGGATTTAGATGATCAGTATGGATGTGATTCACTACCGCATCTCATCATCAGAGTATCACAGGAGGTTAGTTAACATGGATCAGACATGATCAAGTTCACTACAAAGGACATACTCTTTTTGTAAGGGTTTTTGCAGCTGTATAAATGGATATTGTGTATATGGAGCAAATTTTATGTATATTTTCTTTATATTTACATCAAATGTTCTTTAGGAAAATAGTTGATTGAATATAAGTACATATACAAATGCAGATTTTTAGATTAACACAAACAAAACTACACTTAGAAAAATATGCACACATCTGTGCATCTAGTTACAAGATATATAAGTATCACAGTTGCACATGCAGTCATAGTAATTATACGTATGTTAACCTTACAGTAATAATATGTTAATTTACATGTATTTTGGCATATATAGTTCTGAAAGAGATCTTAATATGTTATATCCGGAAAGATCACAGAGCTCTTTTATCAAAGGGATGCATGCCTTAAAGTGATGTGCAAACTCTACTTTGATTACTGATTAAATGCAGTCTCCTCTGTTCTCAATGCTACATGACAGTTTAGAAAAAGTAGCAAATGCACCTGATTTAAACTTTTCAGATAAAACATTATGTTGAAAATGAATCCACAGGGAAATGCCAATTTTAATTGCTTTTACATTTTTAAACCAATTTTTTGATCAGCAATGTCTAAGAAAAATATTTTGATCTAATATTTTCTCCTGCAAAATGAGGAAATAAAAATAATAATATAAATGTACACAAAAAGTGTGTGAATGTGGGTAATAACTTTAATAACTTGATTTTTTTCTGAAAAAATCTCTATATTAAATAGTAAAAATGGCTTTTTTCACACTTTCATATACTTTCCCTTTGATATATTTGCAGTGGCAAAGAAAGGGAAAAAAGAAAGCAGGGGAGAAAAGATAATAAGAAATTAAGGATGAAAAACTGAAATGATATTTAAATTAAGGAGAAAGGACAACTATAATTTTGAAACAAAAATACTAATTTTGGATTGCCATGCTGAATTCAACCGAAATTAGAGTTCTTAATTTTTAAATGAATTGTGTCGAAAACACAACTGTTTTCATAAGAATATTTAAATGTGATTTTTCCTGAGCAAGTTACATTTTCTATGGAGAGATATATATTTTCCAACTTGTGTTACTAATGAAGTTGAAATGCTTTACTGAACTGAAAAAGCAGGGGAAATATGGTTCAGCTGATTGTAAATTACTTTAGTTGGAGAAATGGAACCATTTTTAGTATTTTGACAGTTTTGGTATTTTGACAATTTTGGTTCTATAAAGATCCTGAAAATGGGAAAGGTAAATTAAACGGATCATTTAATGTATTGTGTCAAATATATAATATAAAAATTGGTCTAATTTCGTAGTTCAGTGAGGCTAAATTCATTATTGCCAAATGTTGTGATTGTACCACTTCTCAAATGATTACATGAAAATAGCTTGAATTAAAAAAAATAAAAATAAGATCCTACCCCCTCACAGTTACAGAAAAACCTTGAAAATGTGAATGCTTGAGGATCAAAAACCAGAAAACACAGGGAGAGAGAACTGAAATATTATTATTTTTCAAATCTCAGTATTTTAAATAGATCATACTTTGGGGGAATGACAGGACTGAATTCCTATGATTTTAGATGCCTGTGCTTGACTAAACTGTAAAGTGGAATTATAAAACAACAACCCTGTGAGTCTTACATATGGAGAGAGGCACTTTCTCTGCCTCTTTCTCTGTCCTTTTAATTGTTTTTATTTCCAGGACAGTGACACACTGAAGCCCCAACTGAATCAAGATCCCACTGTGCCAGTTGTTATACGTACACAGAATAAGAATAAACTCCTTGCTTTGAGTAGCTTATAGTGTAAACCTGAGAAGGAAAGAGTGACATGCACTCCTTCCTCTTGTTTTCCATTGAAGATCCTAACTGGAAATTTCACATCTAGGATGCATATAGTTCCATGGATTTAGGATTGCAGGGATTTTTTCAGATAACAGTGCTTTTGGATTGTATAGAAATACAGTTCCATGCAAAACACCAAAAAAAAGTAAACTCATGTCTTGACAATTTTCCACTGAGGCATGTATAACTTCCAAAGTTACTGTTCGTTTGTTGCTTTTGGGATGAACGTTGCTTTCATCACAGAGGGCTGCCTTCTTTGTTTTTAAAGGCTTTTTCTGCCAAGGAAAGTAAGTGTTTTTCTCAAGCACGGTCCTCTGAAGGGACTGAGGCATGTTGAATAGACAAGTAATTTTTGTACCCTCAGGCTGTATATGGCCTATACTAAAAATTACAAGAGGGGAATCTGTAGGTCTGCAAAGAGTGTTTGTCGAAAGCATCTTGCAGTAAGAGAACAGGTTGTGGCTAATCTCATTCATTTGCTACAGATAAGAGACGTGCTACTCTTTTTGTTTTCCCCTGGCAAGATCAAATCCTATCTGTCTATAAATGTGAGCCATTGTTTCTAAGTCGAGTGCTTTGATTAAAAAATGATATGGCTGAAAACACTCTCTTTGCTGAGAAGAAATGATTAAGAAAATGGCCCGTGTGAGCTTCTGAAGAGAAACCGTCTGCTCAGCACACAGGCCAGTCAAAATATGCTTTCTGGCAGAGACATTAATAAATAGACCTGCTTCAAGAGATAGAGATTTAAAGGCAAGAGACTGTAATGTTGTTCTAAAATTCTTCTGGGCAGGAACTTAAATCCAATTTTAATGAGGTCATAGCAGAACATTAATTTATTTTCTATCTTCCAAACAATATCTTCTTTGTTAAGCATGAAGATTGGAAAGATTTTTTTTTTTAGTATATGCTTAAAAATGTGTAAAAGTCTTCTCCTCTTCTCTCATTTCCTGAGGACAACCATGTGATATATCCCTCGCTTGACTCCATAAATATATTAATCTAGCATCCACTAGTACTATGCAGAATTGACAAGCCTCCATCTTTCAGCTTCCCTTTGTATCAAGTGTCAGGAATTAAGTGAAAGGAACAGGTTTTCTTTGGTGAAAACACAGAACTGCTGAGTAACAGCAACACGAACATAAGGGGATCTATTGTGGCATACTCCACAGCGAAGGCAGTGGAAGCCCCGTCATTCAGAACATTTCAGTCTTGCCAACTGTTGTGATTTTTTTGAGTTTCTCAAGATTGAGTGCTTTTCTTTTGATTTCAGCTCCTGGATTCGTGTGAATAAGTAGGAATTCTCTGCTTACATTGAGAAAAAGGGGTCTAGTCCTCCTGGCTATAGAAAAAGGTTGAAAATATGAATCCTAAAGAATCAAGCTCAAGATAAATAAAAAGGACCCTCAATTTATTGTTTTTAAAATCCCATGATTTTTTGCATTCTTGGGTTTGACAGTGCTTAAAGAAATCTTTATGGAAAACACAGAAGCATCCTGCATTACATGAGATACATGTAGACTAGATAACTCACTATGTTCTGTGCATCCCTTTTTGCCTGTGGCTCTTTAAAAACGAGTACGTGTAGCTTTTATATATCATTTATAAATCAATCAGGAAGTACAGCATTTATAAATCAATCAGGAAGTACAGTCTGCATGCAGTACATGTACATATCTGTTTTGCAAGCCCTGTCTTGTGACCTGAGTCTATGTCTTGGCTTCAAATCTGTCATGGCTACGGTAGGAGTGTTACCATACTTTTTAACTACTGGTATTATAAGCACAATGCTCTTGAGTCCACATGGGGTATGAATGCCCTGCTGACCAAAACACAGATTTAGCATCAATGGACCTGGCAGAAGAAGATAGCTGTTTGCACATGCCTAGAACCCTTGCTGGGAGGCAAACTATCCACTCATTCAAAATCACATTGAGTTGCAATCTGTTAGGAACAGAAAGCGAGTACAGGGAATGGCTGAAAGACATAGTGCAAGCAGAAGGAAATAAGGCACGTAGACACTGTCTAAACATCAGGAGGACTTGAATTCTATGCAGAGAAATAGCATCTTACAAAAAATCTAAGATTTATCTGGATTCCAGAAGGAAGTGGATGTGAGAGAAAGGTGGGTGGAGTTGTTACATGAGATCTGGGTAAATCTCATTATCCAGGTTAAGAACTTTTCATCCCATCAAAAGCATTGCAGAGTTGCTGTAGCTCTGTTCCTACATGTACATCCAAAAGACATCAGAGATAATTAGAGTTAGCTCAGGCCCCTCTGCAAGCACGGCCATACCAGGAGTAAGCAAGAAACAGCTCCTTCGACAGCTACCACAATGCCAGTGCACATGAAGCATGTCATTATCAGGGTGCCACGGACTCCCGGTGACTGTCGAGAAGAAAATGTGTCTCAGATTGAAGGTGGAAGGAGCAGTCATTTCATGCCAATTAACATAAGTTTGCAAGCAGCGATGTTAAGTTTTCCCTTCCAAACAGCTGAGCCAGTCCTGCTGGGTAATCTGTGATTCCAAGGAATGTTTCAAATCCAATGCTTATCTACTAAGCCACAATGCGTACACTAAGCAAAAAAAAAAAGGTTCTTTTTATGCATGCAAAGCTTCTCCCCCTCCACTACCCTGCCTATCACCTGCTAGTACAAATTAGCAGGTTTTTTTATGAGTTGCACATAAACCCCATGCCTCTGGTGATGCATGAGAAACCACTGAAGGAGCTCGATTCAGTCTTTAAAGTATTCCATTTGTTTTATGGACAAGGCCATTATCTGCTCCACGTAGGCACTCGCAGATACTAAATGACACACTTTTGGCAGGAAATCCAACTGACTAATTATCCATACAAATTACTTACCCACTGACTTCAAAAGAAAACCAGGTTTAAATGATCCAGAAAATGAAGTAATGGTCAGTGGGATAAACCCTCTCTGCCTTGCCTGTCCCCCTGAATAAAACGAATGGTGATATTCACAACAGGCAAGATGAACCAAAAAGAGGAAATTTCTGGTGTGGGCTGGATATTTTCAGATGAAAAAAGAGAGCCTAACTTGGCCATCTGGTCACTAGCATGTATTACATTGGAACTCATGCATTTTGTATGTGGTTCAGTCCTCTGTCAGTCTCTCCTTTCTTCAGCTTGCTGGCAATAGAAGGGACAGCTATATTATTTACACAGAGTAAACCTCCTCTGCAGGTCTGCCTTCATTTGCTATTCTCTCTGCCAAAGTGGAGGTTTATGGAAGAGTGAGAGTATTAAATACTGAAAGATATTGATGGTATCATTATATTGATGGTATCATTAGGATCTGTGAGAGTCACAAGACAAATTCCATGGTCATTCAAAACAAAGTGCTGTCATCTTGATTAAAATAGATGTCTTGGGCCATTAGATTCTGATGCCAAAAGAAGCCACAGATTCTCAGAAAGTTATACTAGATGAAATGGTCCCATTTTATTTTCATTCTGTATAATATCGTCATGGTACTATTCACTTGAGAACAGAGCAGTATAAGCAGTCACCATTAGCATTTGGTCTGGCCATTCACATAATTGCTCTGCATTTATTTTTGTTTTTGCAATCATCATTTCATTTCTTTTTGTTCTTAATTTTTAATGCAAATTGAAAGGATACAATTATACTCTATAAATAGTCTCATTAGTGTCATTGTGTACAAAGACTTCAGAATCTGGTCATTATTCTGCAGTCTCAAAGTTTGTTATAGGTAGATTGATGTAATGCAGGTTGTGATGATCTGCAGAATTAATTAGACCTTTTCATCATTTCCTATTCTGTGAATTGAACTAGTATCCCCCCCCCAATTAAGTAGGCAAGAAAAAAAAAAGAACATTTATAATAGCGAGTGAGGATCTTTCAGAATTTCTCCGAACCTCATTTTAGAGGCACATTTTTAATATAAATATATGTGGTCAGATTCTTGAAGAACTGAGTCTTTAATCTTACATCTGGCTTAAAAATGTGCTGGTGCGTAGAAATTTTGTAAAGCATATGCAAATGACAGAAGTGGCATACAAAACTAGATAGTAATACTCACTTAAAAAAACGTTCTGTAGGCTTTTGTGGGAACAGGTTATAAATAGGACAAAAGCTGGTATGTTCCCATTCAGATTTGGGGACCCCTGCCACAAGGGTATGTTAAACTAGGTTCTCAGCTGGGCCTTTCTTTTCTCAGGTTGAGAGTACATTGTAGGCTGCCTGCTCCTCTTCTGCTTGCTTTAGAGTAATATAAGCACCCTACTGTCTATATAGCTCAATATTTCAGTCTGTATTACATGGGGGTTGGAAGCCAGGCACAGACTTCAAGTGACTGCCTCTCACTGTCCCGTCTTGGTGTTGATGAGCTGAGGGAGCCATACCAAGCTCTCTTTGTGGGGAAGAGTCCTTCTGAAACAGGACTTGAAAGAAGGGGAAACCAAAGCCCTTTTTGTGATGCACACACAGTAAGAGCTGCCCATAATGTCATGTGCATTTGACAACATGAGTGTTTGGGCAAAGAGTTTTTCCTTCTGGTGCTTATAAAATAATTGGAAAAACTTTTTAAGGGGTTTGGGAATGATTTCTGGAAACTCTAAGGCAAACTTCATTCTCCAAATCACTAGTTTTGGTTAGTGTCTTACACAACCCTTCTAAGTCCTAGGTAATGGTATGCATAACCCCAAAGAGCAGAAACAGAAAGACAGGAAATTATGGCTGAAAATGTGTTTTCTTAGGGCGTTTGTGCTCACTGTTGGAGAAGTCAGTGCCAGCTATTGTGCAACGCAGCAAGAAGTCCCTTTTCAGCTGAGTTCTGCTAAAACTCAGCCAGATTGTAGTGGGATTCAAAAATCTCCAGAAGAAATACCCTGTGAATAAAGGCAGCTGCTCAGCTAGTGTCATGTTAAGAATACTAAGAACACTGTTTATTCCAGCATTCAAAAATCGCTAGACAGACCCTCTCCAAATGATGAGATTTGCTTAAAAATCATGATGTGCTTAAAATGAGTAAGGAATGTATTGGGTGGGGGGGTGTTGTTGATGAACCTTGGGGATCACATTCTCTCCAAACCCATGAAGTCTACCATTCTGCTAGGTAGAAGCTAGGGCGGGAGACACCTTAGAGACTGATTCAGGGAGGCATGAGCTTTCATAGGCAACAGCCTATCTTCATCTGATATTTTCATCAGCCTTGAGGATGCCTTCCCTGTCTGTTTTGGGAAGTTGGGGGGACAAATATGTTGAGGCTATTCAGGGCAAGGAGGTAATTATGAGTATGACATTGCTTTCCAACAGACAAAAGGGAAGCAGAAGGGGAAACAAGAGGCTTTTGGATGATCAACCTCCCTACCCCCAAATGACACAAAATACAACCAATGGTAAAAGTGATAGATGCAATTGTGCTGGAAGCGAGAAGCAAGGCATTATCTCAGCTAGGGACAGAAATCACACATAAACCAGTATAAGTGACTGGAAACAGGTCTAAACCTGTTACAGAAGAGAAGTTTGGAGTTGAGGCAGCAAAGTCTCTGCCCCCCAGCCCAGCCTGTGAGCGGTCTGGTGGGGCTGGTGAGGGGGACCAGAGCCCCCAGCCCTGGCCCCCCCCAGCTGAGGTCTGCACAGCACAGGGGGAGCCCCAGTGGTGGGGGCTTTTCCTTCCACAGCCCAGCTTTCCCTCCTCCCCCCTGCCCAACTCCACCAGCCCCCCCCCCCACCAGACCCGGCCTCTTAGCCACAGGGGGAGGTGGGCAGGGGGGAGAACATAGCCCCCATCCCCCCCAGCAGGGACTTCCCCCCACCAGCTGGATGATCATCCCAGCCCTGCCCCCCCATGCCAGACCGGGCCTCTCTGCTGCTGGGAGGACAGGGTGGGGGGCTCTGTTCCCCCCCCTTAAGCCCCCCCATGGCTGAGATGCCAGGTAGGAAACAGGGGCAGGCGTGAAGTGATTGCTCAGCCAGGCTGCAGGGGGGAAAGCCAGGTTGTGGGCAGCCCCCCCACCTATGCTGTGCAAACCCCAGCTGGGGGGGTGCCCCCTCATCCTCCCTGGGGCTGCCATGGCAACCAGCAAGCCTAGGGCTGTGGGCAGGGGAGGTCCGCAGTGACAGTAGGTGATTGGGGGTGCCTGCCAGTCAAGGATGGTGCTGCTTAGCTGGGCTTTCCTGTCCTACGTGATGTCTGGCATGCTGGGAGGCAGGCAGGAGTGACCCCCCCGCTCTCCGACCTAGCCAGTGCAGGCATTTGCGTGCCTTTCCCTCTGGGCAAACCTGAGTTGCCTTTGCTCTTGATTCAATCTTTGCATCTTAGTGAAACCCATGAAGACTGGATCAATTCTGCCTTGCGGTTTTTTTTGACTGTCTGTACTTAGCCATTGTGTTAGACATCATCCTGGAGTTCCCAGTAGCAGGCTCTTTCCCATTTATTGTGACACACGGCTAATCATAGCCTTCTGCTGCAGTAAGTCTTGAGATATGAAGTATCAGCGAAGGCTTTTGCTAAAAAATAAATAGATCTCAGGTAGAAACTAGTCTGTCTGAGTGTTCAAACAAATACCTGACATGAAGTTTAGAAAGTGTCATACAGACTAGATCCAATATATAGGTTCACTGTCATGGGCTGTGCATTCATACTTTGCATCACACACAGCCCAGTAGTTTCATCACAACCTTACATCAGAGTCCTAGCCAATGAGCCAGATTCTCCACTGAATTCTTATATTTTCACCCCAGGACAATTCCACTGAAATCAATTCAGGGACTGAAGTAACAGAGTGGTTTTTATGCCAAAGAAATCAATGCTACAAGCTTTTGAGCTTCCGGACCTGCTGTTTTTCTTTAGCCCCTCACTTCAGTTTTTTTTATGCTACTTGGGGATGTTGATGGGTTCGCATGTGTAGGAGGCTCCTCTGTCATCTCAAGAGACCAAGTTAGGTGCTAGTATTAAATACCGAATGACAGATTTTTCATAGCTTGAGAAGAACAAAACAAAACAGCTGTCTGAATAATACTGAAGGAGCAGGAACTAAGTTGCTCTTTGAAAATAAACTCAACATTGAAGATGGTGATTGAGATAAACTTATGGCCCAAAATGTGAATATTTAAGATACTCAGAAAAGGTTCTTATGTTAGTGGTTTGCAAATGTAGGAACAGTATATTCAATCTTTATTTTCTCTGGTATGTTCTTTAGCTTAAAGTACAGTTCCACATTAAAAACTGACCATTTTAATAAAGAGATCTGCTGCTTTTATTATTCAGTTAGATCTACTAGCTTACCTTTTGTGTCAAAAAAGCTTTTATTGCATTTTTTTTACTCCTGTTAACCCTGCAGATCCATTACTTCTGACATTGATTGAGTGGAAGATTCTTCTTTTGAATCAGGTTTGTGAAGTTCTTCTGTTTAAAATCATGAAGACGTTGGCTGTTACCGAGGGCCTAATTCTATGGAACCCTTTATGACTTGTGAAAAATTTCACTGAATTTGGCTTTCAGATTTGGCTTTCAGCAAGTCAGTAGTTATCTAAGAAACCAGCATTTTATGGGGAACTAGCACAACTGATATGGAAGACACTGAGAGGTGGAAAACATAAAACTCCCATGATGGCATCTTTAGAAAGAAGCTTTTCAGAACAGACTCATATTTTTACACTGAACATACAACACAGAGGAGAAATATGACAATGTTAGATCCTTGAGTTCTCAGCACTGCACAGTGCTCAGAGCAGTGATTCTCAACCAGGTGCCTTGAGATTCTTTCAAAGGTGCCACCAGGTGTCACTCAATGTTACACTGTTAAGTGTGCAAGCATGATTCACAAGATAAACCCACAGATCTCAAATAGGAATCAATAGTGATAAACACATTCTGACCTGTTGTAGGCTTCCTTGGTTCTTTGCAAAAGCTTTGCTTTATTATTTTCTGTCGTCAAAAAAAAAAAGAGTGAAAACTAGAAGTGGTATTTGCTAAGCGGTGTGCCTCAAGTCTGTTGAGAGATGACTCAAATCTAAAAAGGTTGAGAACCACTGGCTCAGAGTATAACATACTACTGGCTCATGAAGGTGTGCTAGACTGAAGGCCGCAAACTTGCCTTTTTCTACATAAAAAGACCAGCATAAACAGCAGCAGCACAACTTTCTACCTGCTTTTGCTGGCCTGCCCACATACCTCAACTCTGATGAAGGGAAAGCAACTCTAGACGTGAGAATATAGTTCAGTTTCAATGACCATTTGATCCCCACTTGCTCTGCTGAGATTGCAAAAAGCAGTGCTACATGTGACAGGGCTTTGTGTGATATGGACGCTTTTTCCACTAGGAACTGAAATGAGATCTGCCAAATCTATTTGCATTGTCTGCTGAAACGCCATCAGATGGCATTCATTTTGCCACAGGCTTCATTAATTAGTGCCCAGACAGTGAACTGCGCTCTTTGCACAAATAAAATTAGGAGACTCTACAAAGGTGTCCTACAGGGACTTCAGGATTTGCTTGTTCATTAGAATTAATATCTTCAAAACAGTAAAACTCTCTTTTTTTTGTATTTCTAGGCATGTGCAAAGCAATCGACAGGTCTGCTCAAAGACCAGTGTACACCTCAGAAGCTTAGAAGAGGACATACAGGTTACAATGTGTGATAGATATCTGGATATAACTACAAAGTAGAGCATGTTTGAACTGTTTCTTTTCTTTGGAAGGGCAATAAGAACAGGAAGAGAGAGTTTTTCTGGATTTGCCAAAAGTTAAGTCATTACTGATACAAACAATATCTCAGGTTACTGTTTGGGTTTAGAAACATTTATGAATTGCACTGGATTGAACTCTTCAACTCTGAACTTCAACCCCAACTCCCTCCCTGACCAACACCAAAGGGTCATTTCTATTCTTTGCATTATGTCAGTGGGGACACCCCAGAGCTGTTGCATATATGTTTAGATGGTGGTGGCAAGTTGGAGGCCCTGAACTCCTTTGGTCTGGTGCTGCTGAAAAATGATTTCATTTGGAACCACTGTGAGCATTCAAGATGTTTTACTGGAGGTGGATGTAAAGCCAAATTCCAAATGCACATGGTTAGAATTTAGTTGCAGACTATGTAAACACACAGAAGCAATGGAAAACTCTTGATATACTATTGCATGTTGTTTGACCAGTTTTAAGAAAATTGTCTTTGTGAGCACAGGGGCTTTGCACACAAATTGTTAATGCTTTATTCAGCCTAACATTTTATTTTTGGTCTACCAACATTTCAAATCTGATGAACAAGATCTGCCAAGTATAGGTACTCATCACTGCTATTCTCTCTCCAAAAGTTCACTCTAGCCTAAGATGCTATTGATGGGTTGATAGTGTGAAATGCTGCCACTGGCTCTGAACTAGCAAAAGGCAAGTAGCAAAAGTTATTTAGTGGATGCATGCAATTAATGCTGCAAAGTGATAAGCTCCAGAGTACTTTGAGTCAGACTATACTGCTCCTGGGCACAGCGTCTGTATGTGTGCCCAAGGCAGCAGGACTTTGAGCCAGGGCAGAGCAGGCCCAGGCTGGCAGCAAGCTCAGGGGAAGTCAGCCCTGGGCTCTGAGTAGTGGCAGTGGGTGGAAGAGGGGATGGCTAGAGTGCGAGAGTGCCAAACATGCAGAGCCACGTGGCTAGGTGGCAGGCAAGAGTCTGGCTCCCTGATCCCTGGGGTGACTGAGTGCAATTTCCACCCATGGTCCCTGTCTACATGAGTGTTTGATCTCAGTTATTTACTTTGCCATAGGATAGTACTGTCCCTGACTAATTAATTAGATGAATGTGTCCTAATACACATGTAGACTGTGATGCTTTACTGTGGAGCTAATTACTAATCTTACAGGAAAGTGCACATTAGGGCTGTGCAAAGCTTCAGGTGCTGATTCGATTTGGAGGAAATTCAGGCTGATATGGTGGCCAAATCTCCAAATCTGAATCAAATCAGGAGACCAATAAAAAGGTCTGAACTAATTAAAAGCCTCTGAATCAATTCAGAAAAAGATTCGGAGGAGATTTGGAGATTTTCTAATTTGGCCAGTCCTTGCTTGCCACTGCAGGGAACTGGACCTGGACTCCGTACCAGTAAGTAGGGGTCAGACAGGGGGGCTGGAGGAGGGTGAAGGGGACCATGGGGGGACCCCTGCCAGGCCCCATCCCCTGCCTGTTCCCCCAGCCCTCCTGAGTGTCCCCCAACCCCTGCCTGCTCTCCCAGCCCCATCAATGGCTTCCTCACCTGGCCCCAGCATCCTGGTTCTTTAAAAAAAAAAAAAAAGCCCCCCACTCACTGGCTCTTGCCAGGTGGGGGAAAGCAATCCCCACTGCCCCCCACTGCCCCATGCCCCAGGCTCTGCCAAAAGCCCCCATCCCCTGCCCACTCTCCTGCCCCACCCAGCCCCAGTGTCCTGGTGCTTTAAAAAAAAAAAGCTACACAGTCACCAGCTGCTGCAGCAGCCATTGGGGCTTCTGGGGGCTCATGGCTGAGCCCCCCCCCCCATGCAGCGTGGAGCAGTGGAGGATAGCGAGGATTGTTCCCCAACCTGGCAGGAGCCAGTGAGTGCGGGGCTTTTTTTTTGCTTTTTTTTTTTAAAGAGCCGGAACGCTGGGGCCAGGCAGGGCAGCCACTGACAGGGCTGGGAGAGCAGGTGGGGATGGAGCCTGTTTGATTCAGAGATTTGGCCAGTTTGGCAGCAGCCAAACCTTTGAATCAGATTCAGCCAAATTGATTCGGGACAATGATTTGAATCACCGAATCGAATTACTGTCCCCCGAATCAGCTGAATCTGAATCCAAAGCAAATACTAGCTGCTTCACACAGGCCTAGTGCACATATAGATGCTCCCAAAATGACATAATGCCCACTCTCAGGAACATCAGTAGAGCCATAAAAGGTAGAGGGGGAAACAGTGAGATAAACATGTGGATTTATCATGTCCACAAGTTAGAGAGGCTTTGTTGGGAGGGCTGAATCCCAAAGTAACACTGAATAGTCCTTCGGGAGAGTATGGTTTTGATTGCTAGTGAGAGAGGAAGATTCAAGTTGTTTAACAGTGGACTGTATGCAAGTTGGATGTTTCACTTTACAGGGATTCATGCAAAAAAACCTCTTCACTTACTATTTAGAAGGGATGTATATTCCACTTAACACTCAGATTCAAGCTAAAACAAACCCAAAATCCCAGACTTGAACTCATCTGAAATAACCACATGTACTTAGCTTTGTTTCTAAGGCATCTGTTCTTAACTTTGACTAGCTTTCAGTGTAATGCCAGAACTGGCCGCAGGTGCACAAATCTTTCAGCAGAGTGGTACTTTAGTTTTGGAGTGGTTATAACAAAACATAAAACCAGACGAGTTTCATGTAGTATCAGATTTTCTCGCAAACGTTTTGCAGGGCTGTACTTAGCAGCTATAAGAAAGCAGGGAAGTATCCGGGAGTCAGAGTGCTGCACAGCAAGAAAATTATGCTTCCTTTGCTCTGTGTATGATGTCAGGCATGAATGCCTATTTGCTTGTTTGGTCCACAAATCTCTCTGTGCTTCCCACCCCTTGCACTTACAAAGGTGTCCCTAAGCAACAGGGCAGATTTAGTTCAGCTTCTGTAGGACCTTTACCTGCTTTTGCTTGTGACAAAGCCGTATCTAATTTTGCTGCTGGTGTGAACATCCATATCTGTTCTGGCAAACCTAGCGGATCACTCTGCTTTTCTGCAAATCCAAAAAGGATCTGGTCTGACTTTTGGAGTGAAATCTGTTTATATTGCTCTGATTAAAATATATCTCCAACTTGAGTAGAAGCCAGCTATGCACTACATCTGTTTAATTCATTTTTGTAACTGCAACATGCTACCTAATTTGAAGCAGCACTGCTGTTATATCATGTCTGCCCTGTTTGTAAATTGGAAGTGACCAGGATGCTTTTGGTAAAGTAATACCTTCTCTATAGCCACATGTATACTTGGGCTACAAATGCCTACTGGACACGTAACACAAAATGATGTTTTCAACACACATGTGAAGAAAGAGAGAAGAATTAGCCAAACTGATATGAATTTCCACTAAGAGCAAAACCCTTGCTACCACTCTGAATCTGGCCTCTGTTTATTTTGTGTGAATCAAACTGTGTAAATACTACAGCATAGCATATAGATTACATTTACATTAACTATACTGTGGCTGTGTCTATATGTGGACTTTACTGCGGAGTTGACTAATTGCTGCAGAATAAAGTGTCACCATCTACATGTGCAATGGCATTAGGTCACAGTAAACTAATTAACACCACCATAACAGAGCAGTCAGAGATAGTATTTTCTTACGGTGGAGTAATTAACTGTTATTAAACACAGGTGTAGATGCCGACCACAGGCATAAATTGTGCCCAGTTAGTCCAGGCAGCAGGGGGTCAGGCTTCTGCCTTCTGGTTAGTTGCACAGCTTTGCACCCTTGTGCCTCAGCCAGCTCCTCCACTGCCTGATGCTGCCTCCTGGAGCAGAGCACAGCAGGAGCGGCCCTGGGATAAACTGTTCCACCTCAGCTCAAATTGCTGCTGTCTCAAGCACATGTGTAGACACTATGCCTGGGAGTAGTTTACTGTGGCTCAAAGTACTCCAGAATTTATAGCTTCAAATTAATTATACATGTAGATACACCTTGCAAGAAATAAATTAGCACGTAAAGGCTCAATTCTTCTTGCAAATGCCTTGTTTTTCCATACAGTGCTTTCTCCCAAGTGATGGTTACTACCATTAATGTGGTAAGACTAGTGGGGTATCAGGGCAGGTCTATAAGTAGCGCAGTTAGTATTCTGGGAGCCATAGTGTTGGATCTTACAGCAGGAGAGATGTTTTAGGTAAACAAGTTAAGTGTTGGCAAAGCTTACCAGACCTGAGCTAAGTAGACTAGCCCCTATATATGGAATAACTTCCTTATCCAAATATAGTATGCTCTCGCCGTCTGTCCTAGCCAAGCTATGAAATCTGTAGGGTAGGGATTATCTCCTTCTATGTGTTGGTAGAATACCTAGTGCAATGGGACCTTTCCTGACGAGGGCATTGTGTGACATCAGACAAAAATACAAATATCCCATGCATATCCCTGTTGAAGACCCATGTCTTTTATCAGTGCAAAATGGTGGAAAACCCCCAGAACTGCTATTTAAAATGATCTCAACATGATTCTTCTCTGGATCTCCCAGTGCACTGTCTCTCTCTGTCTGTCTTCCAGCTTATACGTTCTGCCTGGGCATTTGTGCCTTTGGTAGCACCAAGCATCTTGTCAGCAACCTTACAGAAATCATTATAGACAAGCATTTTCCTGGTAGACTGACTTGTTTTGTTCATTTTCACTGTCACTTATTGGCATAACTGCTATTGGCCATTCTAAGCCAAAGCCCTGCTCAAAGTTTATCCTTTTTAAATACATAGTCATTCAACATTTAACTATGACTTCCCCCATTTTATCAACATGTTTCTGATATTGGGCTGCCTAAAAATGGGTGCAATATTTTTAGCAGAATTCACAGTGCCTCTGTAGGCTTGTTGAAAAGTAAATGCTGTAATGTATTGCCTCTTCATCACTCTCTTTGGTGAAAGGATACAGAACTGTGATTCCCAACTCCCAATGAAATGCATTAAGAATGCACTTAACTTGCTCTAACCCAAGTGTTGACTTCTGAGAATAGGCTAGTCAAAGAGGTAGGATGTTCTTCTTATATGAGTTGCAAGATAATCCTTCATCTGTGTCATATATTAGAACAGAAAGATAGACACCTGGATAGACACCCTTCTCCATTAGAGTACTGTACCTTGAGGTGAACATAAGTACTGGAAGAGCATTTACAATGCAAGAACAAAGATGAGATGACCCCTGACATCATTTAAAACTACTTTATGCCAAGGACTTCCTCACTTAATAGGGATATTGAAACAAGTCATGGAAATGATGACTGATCTCAACCATATGGAAACAAAGAGATTAGCTGCTAATATGGAAAGTTACCTGGCCAGCTTTTAGATCAGTCATAAGGGAAGAGAGGAGATTACAAGGGGAACTGCCTAGATTGTGAGGTAATATAACCCTTATGAACACTGGGGGAGTTAAAACACTAGAGGACCCAGAGGTAAATAATTTTCTATGTAAAAGCCAGAAGCATATGTAATAAGATGGCTGAATGACAGGTCTGCATTTTCTAGGATGTGCTTAATATTATTTGAATAATAAATATGTGAAACTTAACTAAGAGGCTTTCAAACATGAGGGAAATATGGGGGAAGGCAACAAGGAAGCAGGGCCAGTGTAGAAAGCATCACCTGAGGGGTCCGTTGCAAAACAAACCATTTACAGGAGAAGGATTGGGAGGGCTGGTGCTAATCAGCAGAAGCAAGTTCACTTGCAAGTGGGGAAAAAAGAAATAACAATGCATATTGTGTTATGGAGGGAATACTTCAGTTACTAAGGGTGGTTCTCAACTATATCCAGAGGTGGACAAAGGTAAAAAAAGAAATAATTGATTTCTCTAAAAGTTGGGCGGTAGGGTTGATTTTATCGAATGGACATAAGATGCAACCAGGTATTTGTGTGGGTAACTAACGTAGTAAATGAATTGTTCAAATACAGCAGCCAAACCTTGAGAGCTAGCACTGCTGTGCATACATCTTGTTGATACCCCATCAGAAACTTTGAGAATTGCTCATCCCCTTTTTGTTTCTCCTCCTCACTCTGGCTTGTAGACAAAAAGTAAAAAGCGAATATTGGGGAAGTACTTAATTACTGAAGAGCATACATGATCTGGAATCCAACTTTTGCCTTGAAGAAATGTCCATACCCATAGATCCATTCTATAACTGCAATTTAAATCATAAAGTGGTGATTAGACTACATCAAGACGATGGTTTTTTTTACCGAATCATAGGCAATATTATTATAGACAGAACTGGCTAATCCTTATTTGGAAACTTGTTACTGTTTGTATAGGATGGTTTGGATAGGGAAGATCCTACCTGAGGCAGGGAGTTGGACTCAATGACCTCTGGAGGTCCCTTCTAGCCCTACTTCTCTATGACTATTATTGTCTTGGAAAAGGGTGACATATTGTTTGTAGGAAGGTAAAGTGTTTATGGGCATTGGCTAAAACAGAAATGCTCTAGAAGCTTAGAAAAAATGTAAATAAAATCCAGGGCAGATGGTTTTTACACACTAGAAATAACCCCAATATAAACTCATTGAGAGTGACCCGACAGAGGCATTGAAAATGCAGAAACGGTTTTGATAAAATGGAATAAGTTATATATATATTGTTGAAGTCCTATGGCACATGGCCTAAAACCAGGAAATTAGGAATTAACATGGAGTTCAGGTAAAGCCATTGACAGGAAAGTTCAGAGAATATAATGCATGGAATAATATATTGTAAGAAATCATCTCTGCTCTTGTTATGACTTCAGACTCCGCTAGACCATGTCTGTCTGTCTGCCTACCTACCTAACATGGAATCTATGGTGAAACTAGATATTGAAAGACTTTTTATAGTGAAGTTGGTGAAAGTCCAATTTTTTCCCAAGTGTATCTCCTTTGTGCAAATTTTAAGTTTTGTTCAGCTGAATTGATATTTAAAGCAATTCCTTTAAACCAAGATCTTGTCTTCATCAGGGGTTCACTGTTTAGAGCTCATAAAAAAGGCCATAAGAAACTGATAAAGAGTGGAAGTGGAATTGAGATATTTGAAGGACGCAGACTAGTTTAGCCATGAACTCATCATTTTCTTTTTTCTAGTTTTTTCCCTTTCACTCTTTTATAATTTTATAATTTCCTGGATTGTTTCTACCTTTGCACATTGACTTATACATTTAGTACATACAGTATGTATTTTGTTGGCTTAGTATTTTGGTAGTTCTTACGGAAATACGCTGCCATCAGAGCTGCCTTCTGGTTCCATTCTTGTCTTTGACCTTGGTGGCTGAAGTTTCTTTCAGTGTCATAAAACCTTAGGTTGTAAAATTCATATTGTAACTTTAATGGCCACATCTGTTTTAAGCATTTTTGTTTTAAGAACTCAATGTGAATTTAACGACAAGGCAATAAAAGTAAAAGTTGAAGGAAATTATCACAGATTTGTAAAGCCGTAAGATAGGTTTCTGCACTTATGTGAGCCATCAAATTACAAAGAACCAACCCAGTTGCTTTTATTGTAGTAAACTCTATTCCTTAAACATTTCTCATTTCAATCTACTGACCTGAATTAACATTTCATTCGTACTGGTATCAATAATTGCAATTTTAGCCAGATATACAAATGTATTACATTTACAAAAGTCTCTCTGAAAATGCTGAGACAAAGTATTCTCTCACCATTGCTTTTCCTGTGTGTTTGATATCTGTAGAATGTAGGAAACGGCTGAACACGGATCATGTCATTCTCCTTTGGTCACTTTGCATGGCCCTCCAAAGAGGTCATTAGAAATGAAGGTCCTGGTTCTTAGAAGATGAAAATCAAGGTAGTATAGATGAAGTCAGTTGAGCTATCAAATTTTGGACCAGCTGAAGATCTAGCTGAAGATCTAGCCCAGTTAATGACTTCATCTTATGTTTTGGAATGGGCTTTGTATGATATGAACTTCCTATTAAGACTTGAAAGGTCTCAGTAAGTCTAAAGTCTGTCAGTATCCAACAGTGAAACTTCCTTAGTTCACAGTAATGTATGAGGACACCATTTAAAATGTAGTTAGGCTACTGCCTTAAGGCAATCCTGCATCAGATATCTATTTGGCTAGGGACAGACATAAACTGGTTTAAGTGATCAGAAACTGGTTTAAACCTAAAACAGAACATAAGTTCAGCGCACATAAACCAGTTTCAAAATGGCTGAAACTGCTTCACGATAAACCTGGTTGAATGTAGTATCATATTTAACTGACTTGGGTTGAACTGGTTTATTCAACGTCTGTCCCAGATCCCTTGCTGGTTTAAGATAAACCAGACTACCCCAGCATCCAGGCATGATCTCTGGGCTGGGCAGGGCTCTCTGCTCCACAGCAGGGCTGGCCACGCCCCTCTGCTCCCTGGCCAGAGCTCTGGCAGAGGCTGCAGGTACAGCAGGGTCTGCCTGGCTTCCCCCTGCGCTACACCCCCACACTGCTCGCTGCTCAAGCAGGGATCCCTCCCTTGCTCCCTCCCTCCCATTTCCCACAGCATGGACCCAGTCCCAAAGACTCTAGGCATGTTGTATGTAGCTAATGCTGACAGGTGTCTGTGTGTGTCTCCAGTTTCACTGGGACAGGCAAACAGAACAGTGTCTGCTTAGGGCTTTTTGGAGCTAATCAGCAGATCAGCTGGTAACAGCCCTCTGTTCCTTCTGTGGAAAAAGCTCTTAAAGAAGACCTTGAACTAATGGAGAGAGTTTGTTGTTTCACTGATGGGGTGATTATTGTTATTAGCCCCCTGCTGGCTTGCTTGCCTGTCAGTTTACTGCAGCCAGTATAAAGAAGCAGGAAGGGAGATTGAAAAGCTCCATATCATCAGCAGATGCATACACTGCACCCCCCACCATGCCTAAGAGTGCTAGCAGGGGCCTGGGGGCTGGCAACGCTCCTCCCCCTTAAGCAGAGAGCAGGAAAAAGCCTGGGATGGTGCAGGCAGACCTCCCTAATCAGAGCATCCTTCCTGGGGCCTGGGCATACCCCCTCAGCTCAGCACCGTGGAAAGAAGGGAGGGCTGCTCTAGCAGCCACTGGCTTCTAGCCTGAACCACTGCAGGCATGTGCCTGAATTTTCTCCATCCAGAGAGAATGTCTGTGTGGTTACAAGCTGGTTCAGCCTAGCCAGGTTAGACTAACTTGCAAAGGTTGAATCAGTTCAGGTTCAGCTTTTTGAATGTCTGTCCCTAGCTTTCTAGTTTGGGCCAGGTCTGGGACCAATGTGAGTCAGCTAACTTTATTTTTCCCAATATACAAAATGTTCATGGTAAGTACTGGCCTCAAAGGCAGGACCTGAAAAATGGGCTTACAAAGAGAATTAGCCAAGCACTATCTATTTAGTGTTCCCTGTACCAAATGGGCTGAGGACAGCAAGATGACTATGACAGTGTGTCCTACTCAGTCCTGCAAACAGAGGGTTCATCTTAACCAGAAGTATCTAAAGGCTGACCAGGTGTTGATAGGATTGTCTCTGGATTGCTGCTCCTACCAAGTCCCAGGGGGTTATGAGTCCATCTTAAAGTTCTTAACAGGGATTCCAGCAGACACCCAAAAGGAGGCACTGTGTTTATTTCTGCTGCTGGTGGAAGCAGCCAAACTAGATAACTGATTGCCACAGAGCTCACAAAGGAACTTCCAATAAACCTCCCCCAGACGCAACAGTCCTAAGCCAGCATGAGGTGCCTCCTACACTAAGTCTCAGGATTCATTTGTCACTGCTCTGTTCTGGGCTTTTCCACCATCTGATTTTACTCTTCACTAATGAACAGGGACCAAATGCAAAGCTAAGAACATTTTCCAAAGCGTCCATAAATGTTGCATGGCATGTATATCAAATAAGAATTACATAAACATTTATGTAAATCAATTATAAATGAGGAGCTAACATTTCGAATTGCCTTTAGTCTAATTTCATACTTAAAAATCATCATAAGAAGACCTCGCATACTCCGGGGGAGGGGGAGAGGCTAAATTATGGCTAAATTATGCCAAAATGTATAGATATTTAGAATTTATTTTATTAAAGTGACTGAGGCACTGGTAGGCTTTCAGATTGCTTAAAAATTGTAAATATATCAGTAAAACCTTGTATTCAACTGATCTTTCTCTCTCTCTCCATATATATATATATGTATAGTGGCATTTCATTTTAATTGTGGATTTTGGGGGGTTTTAATCAGAGAATTTGTGGTTTTTATCAGAGAATTTACAATTTTTAAACGAAGAAAACCAGGATCTCTTTTTACGAGTTATGGGCCTGACTTTAGTGCTTTTGTATGTCAATGTTTTATTCAGAAGGACAGAAGATCCATTAAGGAACATTGCCAGCATATGACTAACATATTGATTCTGAAAAAATTATGACAAAACAAAAAAAAGCACACTTTCCTATCATTAATACCACATTCAGAAATAATTTCCCTGTGAATTCTTTCCTTTCATGTTCCTTTTCCCTTCAAACTTTGAAAATATCAGGTCTGGAAGTTCATAAATATAATGTGAAGGAAGCCCTTTTTCTTACAGATAGTAGCAAGTCAGTGTTTATCATTCTATCTTTGCATAGTTCTTAATAGCAATGTAGGGTTTTCTGTATCCAGTTTATTTTTCCCTTAGCCATAAATAATACTGTGCCAGCCGAGTCTAAATTTGGAGCTATATTCATGTCTGGTACAACTGTGTTTGCTTCCAGTGCTACACCTAAGGATTTTTTTGGCCCTTAGATTGAGGAGATTAAACTATGGATTTCAGATGTCTTAACCTTTTGGCTTTGTATGACAGTAAGTGGGCTGATTGCAATAAATTTTTTCCAGTCTCAGCTGATAAAGCTATAACATTTTTCCACTCCTCCTCAGCATTGGGATGACATCTACTGCTGCAATGTTAAAGGAGAAGAGGTGAAAACACTGGCTGAGCTAACTAGTTTTAATGAATCCTGGGGATATTCAGACTAATTTTCCTTAGTTAATTCTTTGCCTAAGTAATAGACTAAAGCCCATATTTCTTTCTCAGATACACTCACACAAGTCTCATGGGTTCAGCAGATTTTCATTCTAGCTGGTTGAAATTTTTGAATTTTGAGTTTTGAAAAACAGTGAGAAAATTTAAAAGGAAATGTTTTCCACCAACTCTAGGTTTGTTGCGGTATAAATGAGGGCAGACTTTGGACCTAATTGTGTAATTTGTACTCTTATTTCTCTTTTCTGTCATTTTCACTGAAAAGACAGACTTATAGTACCCCTTCATGTGCTTAATGCTATTGCTAATTGCTCAGCTGGGACTCCTAGGGACCATTAAATGTCTATTGATTGTAATTAGCTTGCTTTTGACAGACAAAGTTGGCTCTGGTAGTTTAACCCTGTCTGGAACTATAAACAAAGACCTTTATGCTTTTGCTGACCATGGCTTGCTAGCTTTACTCTTGTGCAATGTTATAGTTTCTAGCTAGTTTTTAGTTAGTCTGACTGCAGAGGTTGTTAACTGGGATGTATTATCACTTAGGAACTCTTCCTTTGACCTTTGAATTGTTTAACTCTTGAGCATCTATGTTACATGGTTGTTGTTCTGGTGGCATAGCAAATTTATTCTGTGTGTTCAAATGCACTGAGGTCCAAACCCAAAAAGCTTGCTTTTCAGAAACAGTTAATTCCACACGTTTTAACATAATATATGAAGATTGGTTAAAATACAGGCTAGGGACAGACATTCAACAAGCCTGAGCCTGAATTGATTTAATCTTTGCAGGTTAGTCTAAGCTGCAAAGATTGGACTAGTTTACAAGTGGATAGACATTCCCTTTTCATTCCAGAAATGAAGGCACATGCAATAGTTCTCCATCGCCAGGATGGGAAGACAAGGGCCTCAGTAGGAGGACTCAGGTGCCTATATACTAATGCCAGGGGCATGGGGAACAAGCAGGCGGAGCTAGCCCGCCTACTCTCCAGTGTGCATTATGGTCTAGTAGGGATTATGGAGACCTGGTGGGACTCGTCACATGACTGGAGTGTAGCTATAAAGAGCTACACCGTGCATAGAAGGAACCAGGCAGGGAAAAAAGGTAGAGGCATTGTTTTCTATGTGAAAGAGCAGTACAACTCCTTGGAGGCTGACATGAGCTCCAGAAATGGACAGCTTAAAGCCCTCTGGGTCAAGTTGCCGGGGGGGGGGTGTGCACAGTGAGAGAGACCTAACTGTAGATGTATACTACAGACCCCCAAAACAGGGGGAGGAACTTGATCTAGAGTTCACCTGAGAATTGACTGAGGCCACATGTGCATGTCACATGGTTGTCATGGGCGATTTTAATTATCCAGACATCTCCTGGGAGGAATATTCAGCCAAGTTGAATGGGTTGCAGTCCTTCCCAACCTGTGTCAAGGAGCTCTTCCTGACTCAGGAGGTGCATGGGCCAACCACAGGTGATGCTTGGCTAGACTTGGTCCTGGCCAAAGGAGATGACCTGGTGACCGACTTAAATATAGAGGAAAGTCTGGGTGACAGTGACTGTGAAACAGTCATGTTCACTGTCTGATGTAAGGCAGACAAATTGAAGAGCAGGATTGAAGTCTTGGACTTCAAAAATGCAAATTTCAACAAGCTTAGGTCACTAGTAGGGCAAGCGCTGCGGTACCAGGGACTGAAGGTGAAAGGTGTGCCTGAAGAGTGGTTGTTCCTTAAGGACATGCTCCTTGAAGCCCAAAGGAAGTCCGTTCCCATGTGGAGAAAAGGTAACAGAAGGGCTGGGAAGCCCTCTTGGCTAAACAGGGAAATCACTGTCCTTTTAAGAACGAAGAAAGAGGCTTATAAACCATGGAAGCCTGGGGTGGGCCCCAAGGAGGATAGCTGCACAATGGCCCACATTGGCAGGGAACAGATAAGAAAGGCTAAAGCGGTGACCAAACTTAGATTAGCAATGGGAATCAAGGACAACAAGATGTCCTTCTTTAAGTACGTAGGGAACAGTAGGAAAACAAATGGGAGTGTGAGGCCATTGCTCAGCAACTCAGGAGAGTAACTTTGGTTACTGTGCATTCATTTAAATGAATGCATAGTAATGAGTGTGCAGTAGTGTCTCCTGTATATGCACCCAGTATTTACTGTTTTACTACAGAATCATCTCTGAAAAAGTGAGTTCAAGTGGCATCGTTTTCAGATGCGACTGTGATTGCTTAACGTATCACCCAGAAGTTGAAGAAAAGGTGGCATATTTGGACAACTCCTGGTTGTGTAAAGGGCCTTTCAAAACATCTCTGGTAGACCCCTAGCTGTTGGGGAAGGGTTTGTAAAGAAATTTAAATGAGAAAGGTTGATGTATTAAGATACAAAAGTCTACTTTGAAGAAAAGGAGGAGATGAAGAAGTGTGTAACCAGCACAGAGCTCTGGAGAGGATCAGGTAAGGACACAGAAAAGAGAGATGCAATATAGAGGAAGAAGAACGGCAAAAGAGAATACAAGAAGAGGAACATATGGGAAGAAAGGGGAGGGGAGTAACCAAGCTTATAAGGATGAAATGGAAAAGGAAGTCTGGGAATGGATAAAGGCAAACATATGTGACAAGTGGATGCACAGTGGTAGATTTACTGTTAGTAGGGGTACAGGGACCCACCTCCCACCCCATGGGACACCTGCAGAGTATTAGCATGGCACACTGGCCAGAGGGGAAGGACGGTGGCTGAAATTTCCAGCCGGAATGGCTGAAGAAGCCCACAACCCACTGGGTGGGAGGGAGAGCCACAGACAAAATGTGGGAGGCTCTCTGGCAGTGGTGGTGGCAGCAGGACCCCCTGTTGTTGGGGACCCCGTGCCACCACATAATTTGTTTCATGGTGAATCGACCACTGGATGCAGAGGTGTTTCTTCATAGTACACCTATACTCGTCTATTCTTAGTCATTGAGCAGAGATGTAACTACCAGAGCCTGTGCCCTGGGAGGTGGCAGCAGCAACAGGGGCCAGGGTGGTGGCAGTAGCAGCAACAGGTAATGCTTTTGCACCCCCTCTAAGTGGGTGCCTGGGTTGGTGCAGAACTAACCCTTCCAGAGGAGGGATGCTCAGAATCAGAGGCATTCATGGGGCTCAGCAGGGTTAACTGGAAGACTGTAGCATAACAACAGATTTAAAACCCAAACAGCAACACAGTCAGAGATACAGACAACTGTGAAAGCTTCAGCGCCCGCTGATGCAAAGCCTTCAGCTTGACACTAACTGTACAACAGGCAAACACGGCCAAGGGAGAGGACATCTTGTGAGGTGGAACCCTATTCATCTCCTGGTGGCACCGTTTTTATAGCATATCATTGCAGACCACATTCATGGCATTTTCAAACAGGTTGTTCAAATCTTATCCTCATTTACTGACATTGAGGATCCCCTTGCACAAACCTTCCCCCTCCTTGCTGTTTCCTTTGGAGGAATTTCCATGCTTTTCCCTTGTTTACAATGCAGTTGAAAAATTGTTGTAACACACTGAACTGCCAGATCAGATTTCCTCCTAGTTCTGTGGCCTGAGCAGACTCTGGTGGGATGCCTTATTGATTCAAAGCACTTACAAAGACCTACTGGACTATGTGTAATATAAGGTCTCCCAATGTCAAGGAAATGTTCCATCTGTATGCTCTTCCCCACATAATGAGATCGTGACAAGATCACCCATTTCAAGGTCAAAGTTATGAGTCAAGCCTGCAGAGCTACAAGTTTTGGACTTTTCTTTTTGGCTCTGTATAAAGAACAGTGGGCTGCAGGAATGGTTCACAATCACATCTGCAAGTCTGCAGGACAAGTTTGCTTGAAATGCTTTCTTGTTATCTGTGGTCTCTGACCGGTCCCTGTAACAATGATCTGGAGGAATGGGGAGAACCATAGCAATGAAGTATGACATCCGGGGCAAAGCCTGCAACGGCAGCCTGCCCTCGCCTTGCACACAGATCTGGGGGGCACATTCCCCGCCCATGCTTGCCTGGGAATGCATGCAGCAGGAGGAGCCACCCTTTCCCCATCCCTGTGCCCCCCCAAATGAACTACTTGCAGCTCCATCCCACACCCCACCGCGGCTGGGCAGCACCTGTTGGTGCCCCTTCACTTCGGCACCCAAGGGGGCCACCCCGCTGGCCCACCCCTGCTTGCTACAGCAATGCTTGGCTCAGATTCTGCCCTAAATTCCATGCTGTGGCATAGCTTGGCTTCAAGAGCTTCCTTCTCAGTGGGTGTGTCTACATGAAGCACACATATTACTGAGCAGTAGCATCATGTGACAAAAACCATGATGCAACACTACCGCGCAGTAGTATTAGGCTACTGCACAGTAGCATCACAAAAAAAGGTGTTCACTGGTGCTACTGTGCAGTAACTTGGGTTACTGTGCATATATTTAGTACTTGTATAAACAAGTCTTTGTATGAACAAGTACTAAATAAATGTGCAGTAGCATCTCATGTAGACGTGGCCAGTGAGGTTGATTTTTTTTGTCCCCAGAGAATTGTGAGAGCTGGAACTAGTGTTTGGACCTTCCTCTTAGTGCAGGGTTTGGCAGCATATGGCTACATTGGAAAAGGCCAGCTGGAAAGGTCAGATCCAGATTCCTCTACGTTGGCAGAGTCTACTGCTTTGACTAGGGGAAGGTCAGCCAGGGTCTTTGAGCCACAGATATGCTGATTTATAAGAGAACTGATTTGACAGTGAGAAATAGAAATTGTACTCTTAGGCCCTGTCCAGACAACAGAGCTATGCTGCTAGATATCTGCTGGTGTATTCTTTCCCCAGGAGAGAAACAGCCTCTGCTGACACAAGTTGCATTTTCCTCCAGATCAGTAATATTCACCTCCCTGAACAATCTAAACCAAGCCAACAATAGCTCTCCTCTATCAGCAGAGCTCCCTCTATGCCAGGGGTTTTGCCAGGACAGCTATATCAGGTGTGATCTCTGCACACCCCTGACTGATGTGGCTTTGCTGACAAATATTTGTGGTGTCCTCCTCGCCTTGGTCTGCCCTGTGAGAGAGTTCCAAAGTTGAATCAAAACTGGCCAAGCCTACATTATAACTTGGCTTATCCTGAAGCTGGTTACTATTAAATCCAGCATTTAGATATAAACACCAGCTCCGTGGGCTCTCTCCCCGCTATGGTAGACACTCAACACACTGTGAGAGGCAAGGAGCACATTTACCATCTGTACAACGCAGGTTTGGGTCTCAGTGCAACCATTCTGTACAACCTGACAGACTCAGCACACTGCACCTATTGTTCTGCAAGGGTGCCGCTAATTCAGTGGACAGCTGCTCAGAGACAACCATCTGCATAATCAAAGCGCATGGGGGGAGGGTCAGCTAGAGTGGGCAATGGACAGACTTTAAGCTTGGGTAGCAGGCATTCAAAAGCTGACATGAACTAATTTATGAAAAATTGCTTTTAGCAGGTGCTAACCTGTCTCAACTGCAGATAATAGGATAGTTGCTGTTGGGAATCAAACCAAGGAGCCATAAAAACTTAATATCATTATACAGTTTGCCAGAGAGCACAGCTGTTGCATTGTCATCATTGCTGTCTATGGAGGATGCACCAATTCCTGTTGAATCTCAGCCAACTAAATGCCAGGAATAACAGCCACATGGCTGGAGAATAGGAGTTGCCTTTACAATGTTTTTCAAGTGTCTTAGGGATGCATGTGCGTATTTACCCACCAGTCAACTTCCTTCTTAACGGAGTGATGCTACTAACACCTATTGCAAATCTCCAGTCTCCTCTGTGCCAGTTGACTCCTATTTCTTTCCTAGGTCTAAACAAAGACGTGACTTTTTTTAGCCCCAGTCTCACTACATATACTAGTAATAGGACTTCTCAGAACTCTCTCAGTCTCCTTCTGTAACAGTCTATCAAATCCTGTAGGGATTTCACTAGTAGCTGGATACAGGATATTGTATTTCTTAGTTTGTTCAGTTGGGTAATTGCTTTGAGTAGCTTTGTAGATTTGTACAGCAGTTGTTTGGAAGGAAGAGGGAAACCAGTTGGGGAATCAGCATATTTCTAAGCTGACTTGCAAAAGAGCTGGGTTAACATCAGCAGGTTAGGCCTTCATTAAAGATTATAAATTTCCTGCCTGGAAAGAGTTTGTCAAATGAAACAAAGTTCAGTACATTGTACTCATTGCCTGAACAACTCCTGTTCATGATGCACTATACTGTTAAAATAAGGACTTTTTCGTTCAGCTTTTAACATTCACTGCATTTTTATTGCAGGTTGTTTTTGGGAGCAAGGTAAAAAGTTATTTGGCCCCCTTGGTGGCAGTATTATGACAGACTAAATTGAATAAAGCTCCCTCCTTTCTGTATATCTGATTTCTCCAGCAGCACCTCGGTAGAGCTGGGTTAGAAATCTTACCATGTTACGCTTAGAAGTAATCTATCTAAACCAATGGTTTTCAACCTTTTTTTATTTGTGGACCCCTAAAAAATTTAAAATGGATGGGCAGACCCCTTTGGAAATTTTGAATGGAGGTGAGGACCCCTTTGAATTGTAAGTGTGGATATTCACATACTTTTGATTGATCATAGTCATCTTCGTGGACCCCTGAGACAGTTTGTGGACCCCAGGGGTCCACAGACGACAGGTTGAAAACCACTGGTTTAGATCAAGTTGGGACACTGACTGTATTGAATCTGGTCCTTTTCACTAATACTAATTCACTTTAACGAGAAAAAACTGAAGCTAAATGTGGTCAAGAGAGAATATATGATTCATAGATTCTAGGGTCAGAAGGGACCTCAGTGGGCCATCTAGTTTGACCCCCTGCCCCTGGCAGGCAAGAAAAGGGTCACCAAACCTGGGATCATGTGATCCCAGCCAGGTGTCTGGCCAGTCTCCTGAAGACCCCAAGGATAGGGCAAGCACCACCTCCCTTGGAAGCCCATTCCAGATCCTGGCAATCCTGACCGTGAAGAACCTTTTTCTAACGTCCAGCCTAAACCTTCTCTCCGGCAGCTTATGGCTGTTGTTCCTTGTTGTTCCATGGGGTGCCGTGGTAAACAGATTGTCTCCTACTTTATGTTGCTCTCCCCTTATGAATTTGTTCGCTACCACAAGGTCCCCTCTCAGCCTTCTCTTGAAGAGGCCGAAGAGGTTAAGTTCCCTTAGTCTTTCCTCGTCAGGTCTTTCCTGCAGGCCTCCGATCAGACGAGTGGCTCTTCTTGTACAGTGAAGAACTGGACACAGTACTCCAGCTGTGGCCTGACCAGTGCTGCATAGAGAGGGAGAATCACTTCCCTGGACCTGTTTTTGAAGCACCTACGGATGCACAACAAGGTGCAATTGCCTCTGCCGACTATTTCATCACATTGATGACACATGTTCATCCTGGAGTCAACAGTGACTCCAAGATCTCTTTCTGCCTCAGTGGTCCTGAGAAGGTCGCCCCCCCAGCCTATAGGTATGATGGTAGTTCTTTCTCCCTAGATGCAGCACCTTGCACTTGTCCTTATTGAATTGCATCCTGTTGCTCTCTGCTCACTTCCCCAGCCTGTCCAGGTCAGCCTGGATCTGGTTCCTCCTCTCCAGGGTGTTAGCTTCACCCCATATTTTTGTGTCATCCGCAAATTTGGACAGGGTGCTTCCTACCCTTTCATCCAGATCACTGATGAAGATGTTGAACAGCACCAGCCCCAGAACTGAGCCCTGAGAGAGTCCACTGCACACATCCTTCCGGGTTGACACTGACCCATCCACCACCACCCTTTGAGTGCAACCCTTGAAAGTAGTGTTCAACTGGATTTACCTAGGGCAATATAATAAACCCTTCCAGTGTGGATTGTCTTCTTGTCTAACTAAATCCTCACAACAGCCCCAGACTATTAATTTTCATGGGATTTCCCCCATCTTCTATATCTAAGGTGGTGTCTTATGTGATATTGACATGAAATCATCTGTAAGACCTTGTCCATATGTGCAAGCCACTTAATAAAATGAGAAGCAAAGTGTAAAATAACAACAGTATTGATATAAAGTTCTCAAATGGTCAATGCTAGGATTAATAGTTAATGGCTTATTGACACAGAATATTTATTGATGAGCAACATAGGGCTCCAATAACACTAATATGGAGTTGTTTTGAGTGGCTGCCTGCTCTTAAAAAAATGATCATCATCTTACCAATTGAAAAGCCCAGTGTTGTTTAATGCTTTATGTTAAAAAAGTTTGTCTGACCATGAATACGAGTAACTTTTTAGTTTATTTGAAATGAACATTTTAAAAGGAATTAAAAAACAAATAGCATGGCAGGTTTTTCAAAAGGGCCTGATAATATCATTATGGTTAATAACTCTTTTAGCTGGGCTTGATAAGATAATTATGAGGGTAATCAAATTTTGTGCTTCAGGGCATAAGTTGATCAAAAAATCTTTCCCATGCACAGCACTACACAGCTGTCTAGTTAAGTATTTAAAATGCAAATGTTGTCTGTGGGGGGTGGATGGGAAGGATTTCACCATCCTCTGAAGCATCAGGTAACAGCCTGTGTTCGAGGCAGGATGGACCACTAATCTGATCCCATATGTAACCGTCCATGTTAGTCGGATTATGCAAGCTACTCATACATGTCCTGCAGCACTCCACCTATCAGAATTGTGGGGAAGGGGCACAAAACAGGAATCGGATACTTCTGAGAAGAATGGCACATCTTGTCCCTAGTGCCTGCTCTTTTTTTCCCCAAATCTTGCTGCTGTACATAACGTGGTTATATTGACAATGAAGACATACTCTAGAGTGTGAACCCTCACCCCACTCAAGCAGATATCACAGTGCAGAATAAAATGAAGTCACTTCAGTGTCATCAAAAGCTGAGGTCTATGCAAAATTAGTGCTACGATTAGGAAAAAGGTAACTCTAAAAGTCATACCTATAAAGATACTTGACAGATGGCACTATGGGCTCAGCATTTGATCTGCTCCATGTGTGGCTAGAACAAAAGTATAATGGATTTTACTCCTGTGAGCCTTATGGAGCCCATACTGCTGCAGGAGAGTGAGCAGGATCTTATTCTGCCTGATTTATCCCCATGAGAACTGCTAACTAAATTCCAGACACAGAATCTCTTCCTCAAGGTGCTCCAAAGCAAACCTGTCAATCACTCTGCAACCACAGCTATTGTAAATCTCAGCTGGATCAGGATTACTGGAGAGGATGTGTGTGTTAGAAACAACCCAGCACGACCAACAGATCCTGAACAGAACCTTAAAATAATTCTATTTACACTTGAAAACTGAAGAAATTTGATCTGGGCTTACTGAGACAAACCTGGAGCAGTGTCGCTGTTTCAGAATCACTTTGCAGTTAAGCAGTTTCCTCCCAATAGTTCTTCTAACAGTGCATCATGTGCTCCTTAGGAAAGCACTCAGGACCTCATTTTGCTCTCATTTGCATCAATGTAACTCCACTGAAGTCAATGAAGTTGCTTAAGATTAACCTAGTGTGGGTAAAATGATAATCTTGCCCTCAATGTACCTTTGTTATAGGCTCAGTGCTGCAGTGAATGGTGTTGTCTGATTGTGAGGAAGTCTGTAGGAACACACAGGAGTTGGAAAAGTGTGGGGAGATTCAATAAGAAGCAAAGCTGCAGACAACAGCACACCCTTTTTATGGTTGCCAAGAGCTATTTGAAAAATTGATAGTTTCCTTTTGTTAGGGCCAAATGTACTGTCTTGTATAAATCCTCTGTTCACTTTAGCTGCTCTCCAACTACAAGTACAGTACCTTTGTTTTGAAAGAGGACACAAGGGGAAGTGATGCTAAAGGAGGGCAGACTCTTATACTGTGGTTGCAAATGTGTATGCTGACATGAACAGGCAGGCAGATATGAATATGAACGTTCAGAGATGCCCAGACACATACACACATGAGCATGCATTCATACACAGGCATGCATGTGCCCACATAAAGACATGCACAGATATGCAGATCCAGACAAACTCATCTGTGTACATACAGACATAATGTAAATGCAGACACTTCCATACGCAGACTGAAAAATACGTATGCAGTGCGTGTGCACATACAGACATACCTGCACAGGAATACAAACACCTAAAGAAACTCCATGTGTTATTTTAGACAGCCAAGCACATATGCACGCAAAGACTCACATTAGTAAGTTCTGGGCAGTGTGTGTGTGTGTATACATGTGCATGGACTGACCTCTACCTCTATAAACACACTGAAACCTAGCAGTAGTTGGGCTGGGGCTCTTAATGAAGTGAATGGTAAATGAAAAAAGAGAGATTGAAAGTGCCTGGTGCTGTGATACATAATTGATGAGACTCTTAGCAAGGCTTCGGTGTCTAATAAATTATTAAACACTGACTCATTAGGGAGAGATTTCATTATGGGATAATTTAATTAAATGACAGGCAAAAAGAGGAAAGAGCTTTAAGGGACCAAATCATTCTGTTTGCTCATTTGTGACACTGCTGATTTAAAGAGAGAGTAGTAGAAATGAGTCTGGAATAAGGACATTATTTACTGTGCTCTGTGGCCAAAGAGGCACAGTTCTTGTCTGCCTTGCATCTTGCACAGTCATTTCTACATGGAAATGCTCAGTAGGCATAGGTATAAAACGCTTTCAAACCAGAATGGTAATTCTTCTGCCCACTTTGTACTGATGCATATGATTATATAAATGGCAGAGCAGGTCCAAAAACAAGCCCTAAATGATGCTGGTAGCAGAAAGAAAACCTATTTAAAGCTGAGGCACCTTGGTTGTGATGGCCAAACTTTGGTCATCTGAATGGACACCTTGTAATGTTTCCAAAATTGTATGCACTAGAACTGATTGCAGTCACCGTTTTTCTTAATAAGGAGAAACAGTCCACTAAGATTATACAACAAGCAATGCTTCACTGAAATCTAGCCACAGGGGGCTTACAGAGCCTAATATATATTTCCTTTTGATTCAACTGGCCTTGAGACAAACCAGATACTCCTCACAGAGCATAGCAAAAAGAAAGGTAGAGCTCCTGCCAGCTGTTTTACAAATGCTCTTGGCTTAACCCTCTGGCCAAGGGGGCTTCTAGTCCAAGTGTCCTCTTTCTGGTAGTAACCTATACTTGATACTTCAGAAGGAATAAAAATCTCCATTAATATGACAGGCCAAATATACAATGCAGTAAAGAGCACCTGGTTCAGGTAACTTATATAGGGTGTGCTATAACCATAGATGGAGATGAATTGATCCAGACCCAGGTGCAAACTGGTAAGGTTTGGTTCTGGCCATTTATAATGACCAACAATACCACATATTATTCTCAGATCCCTACCCACAGATTAAAGGCACATGGAAATCCTCTCCTGAAAATACCTAGAAGTAAAAAGGCTCTTCTAGGCAGGCCCTGTGTACTGGACTTTAACTTGTGCAGCGAGGTCTCTAGATTCTGCAGCGTATGTTGGAGATTCTACTGCCACGTCAGGTGATTTTTTTTGTATAGATATTTTTACTGAAGTGAGTAACAGCATCAGGACAGCAGCCATAGGACATTTTATTTTGATATTAGTTCAGTTTTACCTTGTCCCCACTATTTCATTTTTTCCATATGTTGCAGACTGTCAATGTTAGGTTTCTGAGCTAACAGCCAATTCAGATGCATGGGACAGTTTTCATCCCTTAGCTATTATTTCAAGCAGCCTTCAAACTGACAAAGACATCACTGCTTCCCTTTGCATGGTGCTGGTATTTTAAAAGATTTCCCCATATATTTGTTAAAAAAAAAAACCCTTACTTTTTAAATGAAAGCTGAAATTCTGCTAACCAGTTATGCTGACTGTGGTGAATTACACAGCGGTATCATTGTGAAATAAACTCTCTTGTTCATAGACAGTGATTCCTAGTGGGCACTAGGTGATGTAGGGGGACTTGTTCTAATGGTTTGGAGTCTTTCTTGTATTTGACGTGTAGGAAGTATTTATTTGTCATCTGCCCTTTCAGTATAAAAGTTTTCAGAGAGATAACTATAACTTAGTGGTAGAATCTACTTGGTAACTTGATGAATCGTGAGGTTTTCTGTCACGATTGACATTTTATTTCAGTTTATTCTGGCTTGGGTTAGCAAAGGCTATTGAGCTTTCTCTGAGCTTCTGGCTGAATAATATCTTGAATAAACATATCAACAAAGTTGTGGGATTTCCTTAAATCTATTTGCTTGGGACCGTGACCTGGAATGGGCTGTTGACCAGCTGTTCATTCATATAAGAAATATTTCAAGATGCAACAGACAAGGTCAGGTGCATACAAACTGGTACAAACAGCATGCCAGGAACATTCAAAATGACAGGCATAACAGGACCAGAAAATCCTCATTTTCAAGCAGATACATTAAGTATCTGTTTTACTTCTGCACAGAAAGATGCATGCAGCTGTCTAGCATTTGCACAGTCCTGAGCTCTAGGCCTCATTTCATTTTCTTTAGGCCTTCTGTGTCTGCATGGCTTAAAGCAGGTTTACTCATCACAGTTTTGCAAACACTGAGATATGCCTAAAGACCAGAAACCTCCTATTTTACACCTCAAAATGCAAAGGAATACAGATACCACTACCAAAAAAAAGAAAGTGTTAGACTTATTTTGGATTAAGTCAAACTTCTTGTGTCTTGACATGGAAAACCATCTGATTATCATCCAGAGGAGACAGAGGAGAGGTTCAGATGCAGCCATTATGTAGAGTGACAGAACAAAGCACATTAGATTAGCATCTCCTTAATTTTGCCTTCAACCAACCATTGTAGTGAAGGTAACTTTATCCTTTCAGTGTTATTTATGGCAATGCATAAAATGCAGGGCTAGACACGGTTCTTAGATACTGTATAGGAAGCAAGAAATTGTCTACCTCCTGTCATCACAGGGACTGAATCTCTAATAAAGAGAAGATTGTATATATAGTCACAAGACTAATGATGTAATCATTAGACACCTTCAAATACAAATGGCACTAAGCCAGAAATCCCAGCCTCCTTTAAGGTGCTTGCTTGCTAATTGTTACAGAAAAACAGAAAATGGTTGGGATGTCACACTAGAACACAACAGTTTTCAATTTGCCCCCCCAAAAATGGGAAGTTGCCCAGAAATGTTGATTATTTTTTTAATTTAATGATTAGATGAAGAGAGAGCCAAGAAAAAAATCCCCTGTCAGAAAGAGGGAAATCTGACAGCATCAAAATCACCCCTAATAGCCTTGGGGAAAGAAAACCAGTCCAAAAAGCACTTACAAGCACTAAGAAAAGAGATCATCCTGTCTGGAACCGACCGTGTCAGATTTAGGTTTAGCGTCTCATTTGATGTTGGCATGAAGCTAAGAATTTAAAGAAAATGATTAAAGAATGGTCCTTTCTGTTGTATTTTTTTAAAAGACACTTCTTTAAAAAAACACTTGACAGAAAGCGCAGCACTCTGCATCTTGGAAGAACCTTTTCAGGAGGTGGCTTGAAACAGTCTGGCAGCTGCTTCTCTGGGGGGAAAGTGAGATAATATCTGAACCCAGAAGTGGGGGCTCTGGGGTGAGTTAGAAATAGCTGATGAATGGATAAAGCTCTGAAAAGCAGAACTAAAATTCTGCGCTAAGGACTCACTTGCCATTCAGAGCTGCCCTCTCTAGCAGGTAGTCTGTGTCCTGGTTGCAACGCTCAACTCCTGTAATCAACCCAGTCAAGTGGAATTGTGCCTTAAGACGCTGAAAACGGATCCTTCTTCGTCTTAGCTGAGCCATGGTGTTTGCTACACAGCATCTCACAGCTCCTCTTCAGGCAGCTTGTGAAGTGTAGCTGCAAACAATATTAATGAATAGAAACAAATGATTGGCTACATATTCAAAGTGCTGTCTGTGGCCATGCCATTTAGACCTGTGATTTCACCCTTTTGAATAAAGCTCCACACCATCGAGTCTGTGCTTTGATAAGAGACTTCCAAGAACCCCAGCAACCCTGCATTGGGTTAGGAGGCAACGTTGAAGTTATTGTCTTTAGTAGGCATAAAACCTGGTGCTACTGGAATAAAAAATAATAATGGTTTTTTCCACAGACAAATAGGTGCTGGTTTTGGTGTCCTGATTGTACTCCAGTCTAGGTAATGAACTACCTAACACAATTTCTATATAATATTGTTGAAAGCCATGCCAGAACACTTAAAAAATGATACCCACCACACAGATTTTGAGGCACGGTAAGTTTTGAAGAGGTTTGGGATGAAAAACGTAGGTTCAGTATCTTGTGGCTGAAACACAATGTGTAGAATTACAACGGGCAGAGACGACTGGCTATTGGAACCTGTTACCTCTTTGCTTTTTTCGAACTCTCTATGGACCAGTCTGCGTCCAACATGATCTCTGAGCCCTGGCACTAAGTGTTCATGCACCACAGGGTGGGGTTTCACTTCAGATGTCTCAAAAAGAGAGGGATCGCTGGGGTTCTGTGCAATATATTAGAGGAAAAAAGAAATAAAACAATTTTTGCCTAATTCCTACACTACAAACATGTGAAAAGCAGACGTTCAAAGCCATGATTCAGACATTTATGGAAAAATAATTAATCTTCACTTTTTTTGTGTGTGCTATACTTGATATAATTCACAAGTTTGTCTAAAATGGCCAGATGTAAAAGGGACAAAGGGAACAGAGAAACAAAGCTCCTTAGTGACTTGGGAACACAGGTTCAAACCGCACATGAGACCCAGACAAATATGACCAGGAAGTAGTTTGTTGCATTATCTGCTGCAGCTCTGAGTTAGGGAAAGACTTTCAAAATGCTTTGTTGCAGGAACGGAGGAAGGGAAGGAAATCATTAAATCAAAAGTGCTAGGGGGATGGAGACGAGAGAAAATAGAAATAATTCCACAATTGCTGGGGTTATTGCTGTTCTGTCACCTCAAGAAAGACTCAGTGGGTTTACGATTTTCCATTTAATACTCAGCAGCAAACTTCCTTAACACCCCAGTTGGCAATATAAATTTAAACCAATGTTTCTAGTACAGAAGCCAAACTGCGGGGTAGGTTGTGGCAGCTAGAGTAGCTTCTCTACTTTAAACACACGCACTGACCCCTACTGCTCATAGACCCTGTTTACACAAGGCATTTTTTGAAAACCTCCAACCATGCCTCTTACACTGTGGAAGCTTTGGGGATACAAGTGCAGGCCACTGGCTGACATTTTTATCCCATTTTGTGTAGGGTTAATGACATAGTAGGAGAAACTTCAGAAGCTAACTTTTGTCCACTTACCCCATACTTCAGAAAGACAGAGAGCCTGTGTGTCTGTACAACTCCACCTCCTTGTTTGTTTTTTCATTTGGAGGCAAGCTTTATCCAATTGACTTAAAAAATAATTCAGTAATTAAGCTGCAGGTCTTACCTATTTTGCAAGTGGACAAAATAAGAACCTATCATACAAGAGGAGCTGCTAAGGGCATAGCACTTAAAAGAAGGCTCTTATTTAGGTGTATAAATGGATACTGGGCTTTCTTGAAAATCTGTCGTCATGGTAGGTGTGGAGTACGTATCCAGTTCTTAACTCCCTTGAAATCTAATCCCACATAACTTGTCTGAGGCCACAGAGACAGTAGAGTAGAAACAATTTTCAGAAAACAACATAGTTGGAATCTTTTCCTCTTCATGAATTGTCTGTGAGCAAATTACAGTAGTCTCATGTGTAATCATTATTTGTTAAACATATACTGTGCCCAGAACTGGGGCTGCAGTTCATTTGTGAACTTGCTGGTATTCAGTATTTGACATTAAAGTTGTGTTTGTTTTTGTTGATGGGAAAAATAGGAACGTGACATGTTTTTATTCCCTGAAGAGTTGAAACTTAGTGTCACGTACTGCATATGGAGCTTCCTGAATTAATTCAAATTTCACTTTCTGTACGTATTCTCCCTTGGGCTTATCAAAGTGGTACATGCAATATGGAAGCAGCCCTTTCCCAGAATACCATCCATTGTCAATACTTAGCTCGTACTGCCATTCGACACTGGCAGATTGTCCTCATGGAAACGTTTCTTTTTAGTGTTTCTTAACAATGCAGAACAGAGCAGCACAGAAGTGATCATTTTGCAACCAAGTACCGCTTGTTATATTTCAGTATCTTTAAGCTAACAAGGACTCGCAGCTTCTATTTTGTTTTTTCTTTCCTCTTTCTAAAAAGAGGGTACATTCTCCCAGTCCCACTTTTGCTTAAATACGACTTCTCTGAATATCCCACTTACTTCTTCCAAATCACTTACTTAAAACAACAGGCCACAGGGGTGGAAATATAGATCAGGAAAAAGTTATTCAATAATTCAAATGGCATTCTTGCAGTTCTCACTGAACAGTTTTAATAAGTCAGTATCAGAGCCAAAAAGAGAACCTGAAATTTCCCAGTTCCATGCTGTAACTATTAGACCACCAAAGTTATGGAAGTTTGGCTCAGTTTGAACAGATGGTTAGAAGATGAGATGCTGCTGTCTGCAGTTTGCAAAAGGGAGCAAAAAATGTTTTCATGCCAGATCTCCAGGTGGGCCAGAAATAGTGTGGGAGCAGGTTGCCTCTTGGTGTAATCATCTCTTTCCCTTTCCATCTGCAGCTAGGAAGTAAAGAGGTACAGAAGTGAAACATAATGTATTAAGCAGGCTGGGGCACTCAGAATGTTATCCAGATGTTACCCAGTCTTTGCAAAATATTAACAGTCAGCTCTATGCTTAAAAGGCCAAACTCTGCTTTCTGTTACACCATTGTAAATCCACCAAGGTCCACTACTTGAAGAAACATCTGGACCATTGCCTTCAGAAAGGTTCTCTCCCTGTTTCCCTTTTACTCTTCCATTGCTTTTGGGTCTTTCTTGTGTAGCTTTTTACTGCTGCCTGATTAGGCCCAGCTTCTCTAATAGTTAAAGCAGGATTAACAAGAATGTGCTGGCACTCCTCCCCAGGTTTGATAATTGTGGTAATGTTGGCATTAGGGTTTACAGACTACATTTTTCCTGGCCATCATGATTACATTGGATTACTGTAGCAAAGCTGGATTTGGCACGAGACTCCTGCAACTTACTGCAGAGACAAGCTGGCAGGAATGGATGGCACTTTTAGGCTCCCATGTTCTTGATTGTTGTGGGAAGTGTGGCATTTCAACCTTTCTGGCCTATATATCTCTTCTCCCTGTAATGGATCTGGAATTTGGACGGATGGTTATTTGAGAATATGTCTTTTTAACACTATGCTCTGATGAGGTTACTTTCATGTATATATGGATTCCCTCACTTCTCAGTTGGAATAGCAGGACATCACTCTATTCCTAAAAAATATGCATGTAAGAGACTGAATTAATGGTGTCTTTCATCTGAGGACCTTGGGTCAAGTGGATGAAACACAGCCCAATGTTAAAAATGCAGGACTGTGGGCCAGGACACCTGAGTTGTGTTCCTGGTGCAGTCATGGTTTGGCTGTTTATCCTTTAGAAGTCAGCTAACTGTTTGATGCTTCAGTTTCTGTAAATATAAAATGGGGATAACAACATTAGCAGGGACAAGACTTAATGAAAGTCTGGAAAGTTCCTGGAGATCCTTTAATGCAAGGAGCTACATAATAATTTCTTTGTGCTTCTGTTGCATTTATCATTCATGGACCCCAAATCTCTATATGATCATTAATTAAAAATGGCAATAGTTTGGAAGGCAGGCTGGGAGCTATTACTATGCTCATACTACAGACTGGTGATGTAGACACAGAACGTTTAAGCAATTAGCCCATGGCCAGTAATGAGTCAGTGGCCGAGCTTAGAGAAGAACCCTCCAGTCTTGGCCTCTGGTTACCTACTATCCTCAATAAGTAGGGATGCTTTCTTCATTTTTTTAGATGCTTACCAAAGTTTTGACCCTTTTGGTTCACTCATTACTCAGTGAATATACCTATACACACTCTATATGCAATTTTACATAGCCTGGGTGCACAGAAAGACATGCTGTAAATAAAGTATCATGGTTAGAGCACCAGCTAGACTTTAAACCTCTTTCAGTTTTTCTTAGCTGAACCTCACTGGGGACTAGTTTTGCAACGTTTAGCTTGTTTTAGGTGGGCACACACATAGACTTAGTAGACTGGGACTCTGGGTAGCAGCCTTCCTTCTTACCATCTCTGTTAGTGAGACGGGTTCACATATATGGAAAACTATCTGAAGAGACTTTTGGTCTTAGAGTAAGCCTGAGGAACGAGCTAGAAGTTGTATTGAAGCCTGACAAGCCTGTTTACATGTGCCATCACTAGAATGAACATAATGTAGCTGCCTTAGCACAGTGCAGAGCTCACCAGAACTTACTGGCACATCAGCAATGCTGCATGATGGTGACTATGTGACATCTGTAACATGTAGGGCATGCCGCACGTCATTATGGTGCTATTGGGGTCCTAAGATGTGCAGATATACTCTCCGTGATTGCTGAACCTTGCAGTTCCAGCTGTGGTTGTCAGCAGTCTCTACATTACACTTTTACCAGTATAAGTGATTGGAAACTGGTCTATACCTGTAACAGAACAGAAGTTTGGTGCACACCGACTAGTTTAAAAATGGTGGAACCCGGTCTAAGATTTGTCCCCCTTCCCCATGCTAAAGCCAGATGTAAGTTCTGTTTGCTACTGATGTAAACTACGGTGCTTACAGAAAACTCTGTAGCTTAGATCAATTCTGCGTTGGGCTTTTTGCATGTCTCTACCTAGCCAAGAAGCCTGTGACCAACATCTGATTAAAACTACCCAGCTTTTTCAAAACAAAGTATTATTTATTCACCCAACGGTATATAGCAAGCGGAAAGAAGGAATAAAAGCCACCAGAGGCAACATGCCTGGGTCTTATCTCACCTTTTTTTGTTTCCTTGAAAGCTTGGGGCAGTTCTGGTCTGCCCAGAGACCTGAGCTCCTGTCCTGGGAGAGTCAGAGGCCAGCTGCAGAATGTCTTCCTGGCAAAGACTCATTTTAAGCTCTGCTGCCTGTTTGCCTGCCTTGCTCTCCAGGCAAGGGACTTCAATAGTTTAGTACTGGTACCCTATGGAAATGAGGCTTCATCATTGCTAGCTGAAAACTTTTCCTGTTTCCTGGGCTCCTCTCTGGGAAGAATGAACGGTCTTAGAATGACTAGAGCCAAGAGAAGGAATTTCCCTGTTAATGGCGGCCCCGCTATTTTTATAAGGATTCTTGACATACTCTTTTTCTATGTTTTATCTGTCTCATCATTTTGTTCGTGATTTGTTTCCTTTCAGTAGCCATTGGATTTCACTTCTGTAGAGAGGCAGACTAATACCAACCAGGTAAACTGAAGAACATATGCTATTTGCCAAATAATACTGATTAGGTCACTGTAGGCTGAAAGGCACCCTAGAAGAATAGGATTGATTATAATTTTTAAAACTGTTGTGAATTTTGGCAAAGGGTTCTGGGGACTGTTTTTCACTTAATTTTCCTATCTGAAACTGAGAAAAACAATTAGAGTGAAGCATTGAAACAAACCCAATTTTACCGCAGAACAAAGACCAGCACACTCTTATTTTCGGGTCTGTTTTTTAACAAGCACGTGATTCAAAAGAATACAAAGTCCCCTTGTCCTTGGAAAGAGTCTGTCAGCATAAAAAAATTGGACTTTTTCTTTGGCTGTTAGAAAATTGGACTTTTTTTTCTCTCTGACCTCGAATAAGTTTGGCAGAATCCAAATGTAAGTTTGGCTCAAGTTTCTTTTTTTCCCCCCAATGTTTTGGATTAGGCCACACTTGGCATCCACAACAAGCTCAGATTTTGTCAACATTACCCAACCGCTACATAGTTTGTAACAGCTAAGCAGAGATGGGAGTCTCTTCTGAAGTCCAGATTATAATAGCAGGGTCTGCTGCAGGTTAATGTGTTAGGGTAGGAACCTCAGGGCTGGATTTCTAAGTGGTGCTGCACGTCAGGATAGAAATACTTCAACAGTGCTGCAATATTCAGAAGTCTGCTAAAAGACTGTGCTGCACCTTTCTGGGAACAGTCTTTTTCTCCTTCCAAAACAGTCAGTTTTTTAAAAACTTCTCTTCAGAAATCGTAAAAAGCAAACACATATCCCCAGGGAGAGATCTGTCTGAAATGATTGCATCTGATATTAGTGTCCTAGCTGATCACAGATGGACGGATTAGCTTTTGCCACCTGGGCCATTTCAGTATCTAGCCACACCACGAAGTCCAAAAAAGGCCCCACAATTTGGTATTTTTGACTCAAGAAAAGAACATAATCTCTCACGTGCCCTCCACCTGCACACAGTAGAACTTGATAACTGTGTAGTTGCTGCGTTAACTCATCATGCAAAACTCTAAGCAATCTCTAAACTCTTTAAGCAATACCTTTCGTTCATTTTTAATATGTTTCCTCAGTTTCTTTGAACTTGTCAACTGTATGGTTTTTGAGAAGTGAAAATGCACACAGAAGAAAACATGTAGGAATTAAGTGCCACGAACTAGCCGCATGAGGTGCCACTACCACGTTTTGAGGAGTTAAAGGTCATTGGTCATCTGTTTATTATTTTATTAGGGATGTTAGGTGTCAAACCCTTTAGGCCACTGGAAAAAGAATGTATGCGAGGGTCAGATACTAAACTCATATGTGCATATACTGTGCAAAGCAGCTAGTATTTGCTTTGGATTTGGAGTCGGCTGATTCGGGGGACAGTGATTCGATTCAGTGATTTGAATCACTGTCACAAATTGATTCGTCCAAATCTGATTCAGAGATTTGGCTGCTGCCGAATCTCTGAATCACACAGGCCCAGCCCCCACCCTCTCTGCCAGCCCAGAAATGGCTGCTCTGTCTGCCCCAGCTCCCGGGGCTTTGAAAAAAAAAAGCCCTGACTCACCAGCCGCTGCAATGAGTCCAGCCCAGCTGGACTGATTGCCCATCCCCAGCCTATGGTTGAAATGTTTAGACTTTCGAAACATTTCGACCAGCCTTGTTTTGTTTTGAGGCTATTTTGAGGGCCTTTGTTTCATTTCAATTTTGCTGTTTTGACCTTGAAATTGGTCAAAACAGGGTTGAAATGAAATGGCCAGCAAAACTTTGCACAGCTCTACTATTTATGTATTTTTTCTGCTTTCTGATGGTAAAAAAAGATGGGGAGAGGCTTTGTTTTTTTTATGTGGTTGATTTTAAGGTGAGAGAGAATGACCAGTCCAGCCCTTCCTAGTTTTGCTGAAGGACCTGTTGGGGGCAATTTGCATCCTTATGAATAGGCTGAATAGGATGGAGTGTTAAACCTTAATCAAAGAAATCCTTTCTCCATTTGTCACTGGAATACGTAGCTTTAACCCAAACAAACAAAATTCAGAATTTCAAAAGTCAGAGAAAAAGTCAGTGGTATCAGTTGTCTGTTATGTATTTCCTCTGCCCCCTCCAAACTTTCTCACTATTTACTGTCATCAGTGTACCTCCAGTTGGTCTAGTAGTGTGGGATGGTTGCCAATGGCTGCTCACCTTTTGAATGACCAAGGTACTTGTATGGATTGATGATGACAGTCTCAGCTGAAATGAAACTTAGTGTTTACAATTCTTGGGTAACTTAATGGCAGAGTAAAATTAGAGCTGAGGTGGGTAGAAAGAATTTAGTATAGAGCCAAGAACATTGTATTTCTGGCTCCAAACAGCATTTTCCAAGCCTCTTAATAGGCAGAGACACTGCCAGTTTTTCATTTAACTTGTGAGTTTTTTTGTATATAACACCTGAAATAAAACGTAGACATGGTTTTGTCCGTAAGTCATGAAACAAGTTCAGAATTCCGGCACCTACGAGCCAAGGGAAATTTTCTAGCTGCTAAATTTGGCTCTAAAGCTGCTATTTCCCAGCACAGTAGAATATTTCACCCCACTCCTATGGGTCATGGCAAAGCATGAATGAAGGTGTTTATGTGGAACCCAAAGTCAACAGATTTTTTGATTTACAGAGAGGATTTAGCTTTCTAGGAACTTAGAGCTGGGTTTGTTAAAGAGATAAGAATGGGAAGATTGCTATCCTTTTTTCAATGTCACTAGGTCTAAGTGTCACTCATTCCCAGCAACAACAGTTCAGAAGTGCTGCTGATGAACAGTGAAATGAAGAGTCATCACAAAGCATTTTTACTGAATTACTGGAGCATGTGAACCAAGTAGAATGGGAATAACTTTGCAGTGTGCAGAATAAGTAGGTGGGAACCAGTGAACTTACGCAACATGAATGAGCTCCCATGTAGCAGAGCAGTAGTTCTCAGACTTTTTTTTTTTTGCGGACCACTTGAAAATTGCTGAGGTTCTAGGTGGATGGCTTAAACTTTTTTTTTGTTCTACAAATCAAACCACACAACTCATATTTTAATATCAGTAGTCTTACATTTCTAATGCAATGGATGTGCCTGTTTTTTTAAGCAAAATCCTGGGAAATCAGGTGTAATGTTTGTCAGCTTTAGCCTTTGGTCACCTTTCTGCAAAACCACCTGCATGGAGCTCATGGATCAGTGGTGGTCCGTGGACCACAGTTTGAGAACCTCTGGCATAGAGCAATGGGATGATACTTTGGTTCCATGGAAATTAAAGGCTAACCTCTGCAAGTTTACATCTCTGTTTTCCTTTTTCTCAAAGAGCAGGGATATTTTTAGTAGGTTAGGCTGGGCAGGTGGGATCCAACAACAAGGATCCACCAGGTAGCTCTTTATGGAAAAAAATTATGTAATATAATCAGTTGAAACTAATAGAGTTCCATGGACATTGAATAGGTTTAATATAGAAATTGCATACCTTTGATAATATTGAATCTGTCTTGTAGAATTCAGTGGCAGGATAACATTCTCTAGTCAATTTTAATTTTCTCAGTTTATGACCAAGAGGTATCCTGGTGAACCATTGTTCCTTGTTACCCCAAGAGGTGAACAGGGGTAACAAGGAACAATGGTCACAAACTGATAGAGAGCAGATTTAGGCTAGACATCAGGAAAAACTTTTATATCTGATTTTGATATTTGTTTGTGGATAGAATTTGGCCCTAAGCAAGACTCAATGTGATGGAAAAGAGGTTTGCTCTATTAGAGAGATTCTGATCCATGGGCAGCAATATAAATTCAACCCCTTTGAATATAGTCCAGAAAGAAATTGTGACAGGATCATATCCTATTATGGAATGCTAAGAGGGAATTAAATAACCTCCAGCCTGTGGATTCTTTTTAATCAAAACAGATAACCCCACTATAGTAATTAATAGAGAAAAGTAGATTCATATCTAAATTCCTGAGCCTTCCTGGGAAATATGAGAAATTTGTCTTAGGAATGCCCTAATTACAATAATGAAAATTCATTAACACAATATGGATTCTACTTGGGAACAATTTACTGTTCCATGGGAAGCAAATCTCTGTGCATCCCTTAAGGTGACTCACACTGGCCCTAGGGACAGAAGTTACACATAGACCAAATTAAGTCATCAGAAACTGGTTTAAACCTGTAACAGAACAGAAGCTCAGTGTGCATAAACAAGTTTCAAAATGGCTGAAACTGGTTTAAGATAAACCTGATTGAATGTAGTATCCAACTTAACTGATCTGGGCCAAACTGATTTATGAAACTTTTGTCCCAGACCGCTTCCTGGTTCAAGTTAAATTACAGTCCCCCCGTATGCATTGCAGCTTTGGGTGGGGCTGTGCTGTCTGCTCAAGAGCAGGGATGGTCCTGCCCCTCTGCTCCATAACTGGAGCTCTGAGGGCTGGCTGATAAAGATGGTGAGGGGGGCAAGCCTGGCTGGGGATGCAGCTAGGGTGGCCATCATAGAGGACGGTCCAGTTGTCCTCTATTGATATGAAACCAGATGCTTTTATGTTCTGTATTTTTCTCTTGAGGGTTTTGTATCAATAGAGGACAGAGGACAGAGTAGCAGAAAACTGGAATGCCCTCTATGATGGCCACCCTAGATGCAGCCCAGTCTGCAGGGGGGGGACTGCCCCCCCCAGGCAAACTCCAGCTGGGGTCAGGGGCCAGGAAGGGAAGGCTAAGCACCCCTTCCCCTGCTCAAATTTACAACTGGTTGAAATTGTGACTACAAATCCCAGAGGCACCTGGAAGCAGGAAGAAGTGATGAGCAACCCTGCAGAGTCCTGCTGCTTGGATTTTGGACTGCAAATCCCAGAGAGCTCAGGGGCAGCAGGAAGAGGAAGTGATCACACAGCCCATGCTGGCTGCCTGCCAGAAAGCAATGCTCTAGCACCCCCCAGCTTCTGACCTGAACCACTGAGGCATGTGGCTGCATCTCCTGAATCAAAGGTCTGTTCACTACTATTTCAATTTAATCTGTGCATTTTAGACTAATCTGCAAAGACTGAATTGATTCAGCCTCTGACTTTTTGATCGGCTGTGCTTAATGTATCTCTAATATACCTGTTACATATTCTTCATGGTCTGACCTCAGGAATATCAGAAAGAGTTTTCCTTGACTGCATCCTTTCCTGCCTATGGTAGCTTTAAGCCATAGTGGGTGACTATAGTATAAAGATAAGCCTCAGTTTGACTTGAAGAATGATAAATAGTTTCTATCCTGAAATGTAATCCCTAAAATTGATTGCATAGTCACAGTAACTCCATTACTGGAGCAACCTTTCCTACCAAATCCACATTTCAATAATTTATTTTAGAATAAAAAGCTTTTTAAAGTATCAGATGAAACTAAGATCAGTTCTTTGATATTTGTAAATACTGGAAACGCTGCAGAAGATGGAAGCCTTGCCTCTTTCTTGGAAGCAAAATTATATTTTAATACAGATAATAGAAGGTAGAGATGAGGGGAGAAATCTATTCACTAGATTCCTGTTTGTCGGGGGATAACTGACTCTTCAGTCTTTGCTCAGGCAAAACTGCCTATTGACTTTGTATTATTTATGTTTTACATATTGGCAAGCTTACAGGGTTAGGGTCTCCTATAGCAGCTGATGAACAGAGATGCAGTGAGCTCCATAGAGGACCATGTCTGTGTATTACATTCAAAGGCCAGCACTTTTTATTCAGTCCTAGTTAGATTGCAGTTGTAGTACTTTGTAGAAAACCCAGAACTGTACTATAGATGGTGGGGGCAAAGAATCACAGAATCATAGAAAAGTGGGGCTGGAGTGGACCTTCAGAGATCAAACCCCCTGCTTCCCTGCCACCACCAGAAGTAGGATCATCCCTATACAAACTATTTTATCTGAATCCATTGAAAAACACTATGTTCCAAGGATGAGATCCTGTTCTCTTCTGCAAGCAAAGATAAAATAAACTAATAAATAAAACTATAATAAGAATACTCTAACAGGGAGACTGATTAGGGAGTATGCAAGAAAGCAACTTTAGAAATAGGTGATGTGACACTAGGGGTGCTGACAGACGTGCAGACCCCTACTTTATGTAAAGCCCCATGAGTTAGAGCAGCCCCTGACCCAACAGATGTTCACCTGTTGAGTAAGGGGGAGGTGGGGTGGGAAAATTGAGTTGTACTTTGGAGCCGATTGAGTGGAGAAGCCTGCCTGCAGCCTCTTACCTAGCTTCACCCCTCCTCCCAGCTTCAGTGCTGTCTGCAGGAAGGGAGGGGGGAGAATGGAAGGGGAGCAAGTTGCAGCCTGGGGTTTACCCATCCAATCCACCTGCCTCCCCTCCAGCTCAGATTAAGGAAATCCCAGCCCACAGCTCCGTCCCCCTCCCATCTCCCCTCTCCCTTCCTGCAGACAGCACTTGGGGCAGGGCTGGGCTGCATCAACACAGCCCTAATCACATGAAGGTTTGACCCTAGGGAACAAAATTCCCTAAGGCACTCCAAACTGGAGCATCTTCATCTGATTCCTAATTAGATGAGGCTAATTTGTTGCATGATTGGCTACTTTTAAAATGCACTGCAGCCATACCCACGTGTCACAGCACAGCTGTAGATTGCTTTCAGGGGCTGGAATGTGTGACAAATGTAACTTCTGTCTGCACCCTAGTTGTCATGCTGAAATCTTTATGCCATGGCAGTTCCTTGCTGGAAATGGTGTAGCACCATGAGTTAGAGCAGCCCCTGACCCAACAGACGTTCACCTGTTGAGTAAGGGGGAGGTGGGGTGGGAAAATTGAGTTGTACTTTGGAGCCGATTGAGTGGAGAAGCCTGCCTGCAGCCTCTTACCTAGAACTAGTGTAACTAGTTCTTCAGAAAAAAAGAATGCCCTCTATCACTAGAGCTGCATCAAAGAAGATTGAATCTTTCAGACAGTGTATGACCACAATGTTTTACTATTCTTTCTCTGTAATACTAAGTATCTCCAAATTTGGATATTGTCTGTTATATCTTGTGACAGAAAAATAATCATGAGGTTTCAATCTTGCTCTTGTAGAAGTTAGTGCCAAAAATCTGCCTGAATTCAGTGACAGTTGGACCACTCCCATGGCTTGATTAATTCAGCTGAATCTTCTTTCTGCATCTGTATGGTTAAGATTCTAGTGATTCAGTAGTTAGGTCTGCTTGCAGTTACCTGATTTTCTATTCATACCCTAGTTTAGGACCCACAGAATCCATTTTGCTGTTCTGAAAAATTCTATACAGTTTGGGAAAGCTTGACCTGCAATTTTGTGGTTTTCCAGAATACAAAAATTATTTCCTAACTGTGCCATTCCTGTGCCTACATGTGTATATGTTTCTCTGGATTATGCAATCAAATGTAACAGGGCTGAATATATTTAAATGCTTTATAAAGTTAGAAATGGGAACAAAAAACCAAAACACTTTAGTCTGTTCTCCCTGTCCAGTACAAAATTGTTGCCATTAAGATATTTTCCCCATGTTTTATGCTCATGAGACTGAGGGTTTAGTATGGCTTGGGCATCACTGAAGTTAACAGTATATTTATTCACTGGATCATTTCTATCTTTCCTTGCAATGATACTAAGAAAGTTAGCTTTTTATTGGGTGTACCTACATAAAATGACTTACTTGAAATTAGAGCCAATTACTGTGCAGTAAGCATCACCGTCTACACCTGTAGAAACTTACAGCACAGTAATTTGCTCTGATTGTGAGTAAATTTGCGATCTGTAAATACAGCTAGCAAATTTACTCCCAATTACTTACTGCATAGTACAGCATGTGTATACAGTGGACGATGAACAAACGTGCTTCTGAGCAGCAGGGGGTGAGAGATTGTTCCCTGCCCCTGGGAGCTACCTGTTGCCGGAGCAGGCTCTGGCATTGGCGCCTGGGGGGAGACATGTCCTCCTGCCTTGGCAGCAGGGAGCTCTGAGCCCCTGCTTCGCAACTGAGATTGGGAAATGGGGGGCTTGGAGATTCTTATCTCCCAGCCTGAGCCGCACAGTCACAGGACCCAGCCTGGGAGAATCTTGTAAGAAGTTAAATGCTATAGCTATAGAGATGATCCACAAAACTCTCCCAGTTCGGGCCCAGTGACTGCACAGCTCAGGCCCTGTGACTTCGCAGCTTGGGCTGGGAGATAAGTATCTCTCATCCCCAGCTCCATGATTGCAGAGTGGGGCCTGGAGATCCCTGTTGTCAGGGCAGGGGGACATTTTCCCTGCCTGGTCTCTGGTGGTGGAGCCTGCACTGGCAGCCGGCAGCTCCCAGGGGCAGGGAACAATTTCTCAGCCCCCACCAGGAGATAGCTGTCTTGTGCTCCCTGCTAGCACCTAGGCTAGCACCCAGGGGGAGCATAGAGCTCCTTCTGCCTGCTGCAGGGCCCTGGTATAGGGCCAGCAGGGGCAGGAGCTAGCTGCTGCTATGAGCAGCAAATTTGCTCCTGCTTCCCTGCACATGTAGACGCCTGCCTGGGGTGAGTTTACTCTACAGTACATGGGAAATCCCCTCAACCCAGAGTATTTGCACATGTAGATGCACCCACTGACTCTTTTGTGGGATCATGTCAGCCCTTTTCACCAGCGGATGTAACGAGGATGTGTAGGGCTTTGTGTCTTTCTTGCTAAGGCAGTGTCTGTCTTACCTGGGATAACAACTTAACTTGAAAGAAATAGCAACACACTAAGTTCTGGCATAAACCAAATTCACAAATTGTTGACAACGCACACAAGCATTTATGAGATTCTGGTGAGAGCATCATTTATTATAGTCAGTTTCTGACGGCAAGTTGCATTAACCATATGTCACGTGAGTTGTTTAACCACTGCAATTCAACCCTACAATGGTAAGATGCTGAATTGCATCTTTCCTTCAGTATGAGCAGCATTGATCTGTTATAAATGAACCAGTGTTGTGAAGGATTCTGCATTCACCATGTGATACCCTGGGGCTATCAGAAGTAGTGAGTAATTGTAGCTTGTTTTAGGAAGTTGAAAGTTAAAATGTGAAGAAGGGATATAGCCATGTATTTAATAAACATGTAGCCTCCAAATCCTGCCTGTTTACAATACAAATAAAAAGAGCTGGCCTTGGTGTGACATTCCTGGCATTTTTACATCACTTTAACCCTGGAAAAGCCTAATCCTGGTTTAATGGTATTTTTATAGAAGTAGTCAGCAGTTTGGTAAATGTTTAAGTGACAGGCTGACAGACATGGCATTAACACTTTAATCCTGGCTGCAGGCCAAATGGCTACCACGCTGGCTTCCCTTTAAACCTGAGAGCCGGACATTTATTTCCAAGTCAGTCTGAGGTTAGAAGTGAAGGTTCAAGCAACACAAAGTTTGCTTTGAATGTTTACAGGTGGGAAATGGTAGTGGCATCAGTTTCTCAATTAGGTGTGCAAGGGTGAAGCATCTCTATAGCTATAGCATTTAACAGACAAAAACAACCCACCTACAGAATGTAATAGTAAAGGCTGAGTAGAGAAAACCTGGCTAAGTTCTACAGAAGTTTTCAGTAAATGGACCTTCTAGACACTCAAAATCCAAAGTGCTATACCATAATTCCCCAGAACAAATGCCTATTTATTGTGTATACTGTAACTAATTGTTCATCCACCTCAATGACTTGGGTGCATCTCATATACCAGTTTAGAACTTAGTTTGTACTGGGCAAACCTTGGCTTTGAAGATGAACCCTACTCAAAGCCCCAGCCTTCAGAGACGAGACATGCAGAAGTGAGCTGCATAGGCTTAAGGAACCTGCCCGCTAATTCTCAAGGCACACATCCAGGGAACATCACTGAGCAGGTCTCCATTGCGTAAAGAGCAGATGAAGATCAGAGTAGTCTCCAACATAGTCAGTCCCCAATAACCTACACAGCTTTAAAGAATGAAGCCAAAGCTTTGACTTGCTTCTAGAAAGGAGCAACAAGCCAGGGCAGTGCACAGAGCACAGGTATAATGTGCTAGCATTAATCCACTCCACAGGAACAGTAGACAGGTAAATTCAACACTAGCTGAAACGTCAAAAAAGGTAACTGCAGCTCCATTGCAAATACAAGCTGTCAAAAACAGTAACTAGAGTTAAGCTGGCATCAGCTAGGAAAAGCCCTTTCTAACTGCTGCTAGAGAAGTCAGCCATAGGTAGTTCTTATCTTGGAAGGTGACCAGGTTTCTGTAACACTTATTTATATTGTTACTGGCACATACTAGGGTCATATAAGTCTTATATACGCCACCGTTGATTTAATGCATTTCTCATGCCATCAGTTTTCTGAAAAGATTTGAAAGTTTCTTTAATGTTACAGGCCATGGTCTGCTTAGCTCAATCAGTTAAACAGTAATTTTTAATTTTATGGGAACAGCCTCTTTTCTTTTCTTTCTTTCTTTTTTTTTTACATAGTAGATTCATTGCTTGCTACTTGCATGAAAAGCAGTAAGTTGGTTTGAACAGACAGCTTGCATAGATTTTAACCACTAAAAGAAACTTCGTATTTTTCACATTTACATGCTGTATTTTAAGCTTGACTTTATTTTTTCCTTCAAATTGGAAATTGCCCTGTAAGATGTTTTTTTATTTGAAACATATATAGATATAGATATTATATTCTCTCTCTGTGTGTACATTTCATAAAAAATATATAGTTTACTCAGTTTGAAATGACTTATTCATAAGGGGATACATTTAAAAAAATTCTTCCCCAGTGATTGACAGTTGCACTCAGACTATGAGGATTATAGGGGATCATTGAGGATTATCTCATTTACTTTCATTAACCCTTGAGTTTACTTTACTAGTTTTCTTCCAAATGCCTCTCACTTGAATGTTAACAGTTTCCTTTAACAGTCAACTTTTCTGCTCTGATTGTTTTTAAAACGATCCAGTCTGGTGTCCTACAGTTTCTAGAGATAAACAGAGACTTTTAAATTAAATGTCATTCTGCATTAATATTTCTGTACTTGAAAAACATCTGTTTGGACTTCACTCATTTTGCCCAGTTTACCATACTAGTAATAATTAAAAAACAGCACTTGGCACTTCCCTGGCTGTTTTCTGTCTAACATTGCATAACATTCCAGTAAGTCAAATGGAGAAACTGCAGTACCGAATGTCAGGCGTACCCCTCCCATGATTTGCTGTTCACGTGCATCAGAACTTCCCGAACGTTTGGAATTGCAGCTCATTGCAGAATTCTTAAAATTCTGCACCCAATTTTCTGCTCATAAAAATTGTGAGACTAACACCATGGAGAACCAGATTGAGGAGATAAACACACAGCTCATACCATTTTTCCCGTCTGCCTTTACTATGACCTCAGAGGATCATGGCGGTGAGTGGGGATAGAGTCTCAATGGTTTTTCTGTGCATGGGTTTTTAGTTGAGGTTGCCAACAGGTAGTGATTTGTACCAATGTGGTGATCATTTTTCTAATGGGACCATCTGCTTAACACACACGAGACCAAGACCATTGGCCAGAAAATACCTGTTATGTGTTAAAACCTCTGGCAATTTGGCTAAAAGTTTGAGAGGTTGCTGTTTTTGTATTTAGTCCTACTTGCAGTAAGTAGTTTTTCATTCAGATTTGCAGTCTTGCAGGTTTGTGGGAAATGTTCTGAGCCCAGACATATGACATATGATTAAATTCTCCCTTTTCTCTCCACAAAAAAACCAAGAAAATAGAGAAAAATATATGAAACTTGAAACTGTCTGGTATTGTGGAAAAACTGAGTTCTGTTGCTGCTCATAGTGTACCACAGTTGTGTGAATGTGGCTAGATTTTTCATGCATAGTGCTAATAGCAAAACATCCGGAGAAAGCTTTTTAATCCTCCTTGTGCTCCTGTGACTCTTCTGTGGGAACATCCAACTTCTGAAAGACTTAGAACTAAATACAGAACGGATATGTAGATCCACCAAGGCTAAATGCAGCCCAGTCTCCTGGATTAAGCAGCTAGATAGGGGTTTTGTCTTGTACAGCTATCTACTGTATTTCAAATCCCATGTTATCCACTTCAGATTACAGCTGAAATATATGGTTAGATGTGGACAGATAGATGAAAAATAACACAGTGCTCCACCGCTCAATTGCTTTACTGTGTAAAGCTCAGCTGGTGATCTGCATTTGGTTTATGACCATTTTTCAAAAAAAAACTTTGGTTTGAAGTAACCACAAACACAATTTAATTTTGATGCAAATGTGTTTATAGCTCTTAAATGCCTAAGTAAATATAATAATGTATTCAAATAATGATATTACTAATTATTAAGGAACGTATTAATGATGTAAACATATATTTCAATGATCTACATATTTAGTAAGGATGGTAGTAGGTTGCAGTCTGAAATGGATCCAGGAATGCAACTTTGTCATGGAATACAGAGATCATTCTAAGAATCTATTTTGCAGAATCTAATTTTTGTGCACCACAATGTGCATGATCCTGTTAGTTGTTCCTCAAAGAAGAATTATCTAGCTGTGTTCTTAACCGTATGCATGTGAATGCTGTCAATGGGATATTTTGCTTACATGTATGTAACTGTGACTGGAAGTGTTGGCAGAGTCAGGGCTTTAAAATGTACACTTTGAACAGGGTTTTGTTTTTTTCCCCCCTCTTAAAGTTGGTTTATTAAAAGTGTGATGTCTGATTGTGAATCATATCCTTCCTGACAAGCACAGATTGCTTCTGTCCTGTTGTACATGATTGTTTATAAAATGTATATTACAATGTGATCCTTTAAAATATATTTAAAAGAAGCATTGGAAAATACCAGTGAGGTCACTTTCTCCATTCCCTGGCAATGCAGAATCATAGAGACTTATGTGGAATTTCCAGGCCATATGAATTAAGATGGACAAGATTGACCTTATTTTAAAATCTAACTTGGATTCTATTTCCCAGCTTATCTCCAGGCCTTTGATTTTTTTTTTTTAAATTGTATTTGAAAGTGATTGCTTTCTTTGGTGTCTTTTATTTTAAACTTTTCCAGCTGGAATGTGCAACTGCCTTTATCTAAGAACTTAACTGCAATCTGCTAAGGCATGTCGTTTGGTTAAATAAACAAACTAAGAAATGTTTGGGAACGAAAAAAAAATCTGATGTCAAAGGCGGCTTCACGCTCTGGAGGAACATTATGCGAGGTGCCTCTAAAGGATACCCAAGATGGGACTCATTCCTGTGACTGAGAAAATGGGCTCCCTACACTTCTGTTAGCAAAGTGGTCAGGTGCCTGTAACAACCTCATGATTAGGAAACAAAAACAATTTCACTTTTAACTCATAGTATCTCATACTAACTGCAAGAGGCAAGGGTTTCTTTCAGGTTACATAGTTACTTACTCTGCAGCCAACCAATTAGTGCCAGACAAGGCAATGACATCTGGACTTGATTAGCTGGGCATTAGCCGTTCATTGGGATGTTTTGACTGGACTCTTCAATGGGATTTATTGTACTTTATAGTTGTTTATTTTCCAATCAGAGTCAGCCTTTAAGTCAAGATTGCTGCTTCAGCCCCTTCTGAGCAAAAAGAAACACAGGGAAATAGTGTCCCCTGTCTCTTAGGTATTAGGTCTCCCATCAATTACACGTAGGCTTAAAACAGCGCAGGTCAGACAAAGTCAACAAAGTGCTTATTGTACATTGACTAACAAAAGAGAGGTGTCATGGGGATGATGTCTGGAAGCTACTGGCTAGGTAAGCTTGGAAATAAATGTAGAACTTTTTCTTCCATAAGAATCAAAGGCTGTTGTGAAGAGCTGGTTAAATGGGCCAGAACTGGGTCCCCTGCCTCTACTGCGTATCTCAGGAACGTGGAAAGCACAGGCAGGATCACTGTTTGCTTGCTGACGTTGACCTCTTGCTGGTTCTCAGCAACAACCTGAAGCAACTCTGCCTCCAGGAGCTAGAGGGGACTTCCCATGTACATTCAGCCCGTGTCTTGTATTCAAGAGTGGCATATTATGATGGTAAGAGTCATTTAGTGATGCATCTGGCCATCTACTCAGAACCAGATTGAGTCCCTCCAAGTCACTCCATATTAGCCAACAAATAATTACAGTCTGGAAACTGCTTTCAGTCCCCATAGCTCTGGGCCAGGTTCATAGACCTTGCTGGAGGCTGCAGGTAAGAGGAAAAGTGGAAAAAATCTTGATCATATCCCATTCACCCCCAGTGGTAGTCTGACCCAGTAAATGGCAATTCTTAAGTTCAGGCAATAGCCTCCGAGCCATCCGAACACACTGCTACGTTCTTGAAAAGCAGTAAACAAAGTTATTGTGGAAAAACTGCACCAAAATATTTTCCAAACAAACCAATAAAACTTGGAGCCTTTTGAATCTTAAGCTTTCAAAAACCCATGTAAAGTGATAAAAAGCATCAGGCACACAGTTCTTAGCAAGCTCTTTGGGACATAAAAGCAGAGGCCTAGATTTTCAAAAGGAGGTGCTTTCATTGAGTTAGGCTGTGATGGTGGGATCTGCTTAAGTGTTTAAGGGATTGAACAACTCCCACCAAAAGCAAATCAGAGTTGTGCTCCTACCTCTGTTAGGTACTTCTGAGAATGTACTGAGAAACCAGCCTGATATTTCCAAACTGCTGACCACCCCTTGGTTTATTGCCTTCAAAGTGGTATGGATCAAGGAGCCTAACTTTAGAATTTTGAAGATATTGGTCAAAATAAGCACAACTAAAAACTGATTGTATCAAGGGCTGTACACTCACCCACATTTCAGGAGGAAGTAACCTCACCATGGGATTTTGCATTGAAGGATGATTTCCATGGAGAATTTTGGCGCCGTCTCTTTGGAAGGCGGATGGATGCTCATAGACCCAGCCATTTTCCCAACTTCCATCATCCCCCTTCCCACAAACATATCTACGTTTGTTCCTCCCACAGTCAGGTAGGCTACAGCCCTGATCGAAGCGGCTAGTATTCACTTCGGATTTGGCCAATTCATGGGGCAGTGATTTGATTTGGTGATTCAAATCACTGTCCCGAATCGATTCGACTGAATCTGATTCAGAGATTTGGCTGCTGCTGAATCTCCAAATCAGCCAGGCCCATCCCCCCCAGCCCGGCAATGGCTGCCCCACTTGCCCCAGCTCCTGGCACTTGGGGGGAAAAAAAGCCCCAAATTGCCAGGTGCTGCTGGGGGGGGGCACTCCCTGCTGCCCCCCACTGCCCCATGCTGCATAGGGGGCTCTCCACAAGCCCCCTGACCCACCCTGCTGCTTCAGTCCCTTCCATGGCTGCCTTGCCCACCACTGCTCCAGCCCTTTAAGAAAAAAAAACTGGAGAAAACCCCACACTCACTGCTCCTGCCAGCGGGGGGCAGTTCCCACTGCCCTACGCCACATGGGTTGGGCTCTGCACAAGCCCCCTGAAGCCCTGAGGCCGGTGCAGGAGCAGTGAGTCCCGGGGCTTTTCTGTGTTTTTTTTTTTCCTTAAAGGGCTGGAGATGTGGCAAGTGGGGCAGCCATGGGGGAGCACTAAGGGCTTGTGAAGAGCCCCCCATGCAGCATGGGGCAGCAGGGATCACCCCCCACCTGGCAGCACGCAATGAGCACTGGGGCTTTTCTTTAAACGGCTGGCAGGTGGGGCAGCTATGGGGGGGCTGGGGGAACAGGCAGACGATGGGGTCTGGCAGGGGTCCCCCATGGCCCTTTTCCCCAGTCTCTCCTTCCCCGCCCCTAGTACTTAGCAGCTCGGAGTCGGCTTCAGCTCCCCGCTGCAGCCACCTTGGACTATCCAAATCATCAGAGCTCTCCAAATCTTTCCAAAGCCCTCTGAAGCTTTGGAATCCATTTGGACCTTTTAATTGGTCCCCTGATTTGACTTGGATTTGGGGATTCAGGCACCAAATTGGGCTGAATCTCCTCCAAATCGCACAGCCCTACTAGGTATAGTCTCTGGATTTCTCCCCACCAGTATCCTGGGACAGTACCAACTAAAGGTTACTGGCAGGCCATAAATGAGCTAAGTGCAGAGGACTGTAGCTGACATTTTAAATACAGACCTCCATACTGTACAAGCAGTCATAATTCCAGTTCTGCAAGGAAGAGTTAGGAAACAGGTGAGATAAACCTAGTCTCTAAATAATACAGCTTGACTATCCCTCCCTTCTCTTCCTCAAACTGCCACCCCCTCATCCTACAGCCTGCCTGAAGACCTCCACCAACGCTTCCCCTCTCTGAGTGAGCCCCAGGAGCTTCATGAGTCTCTGTCAGTGAAGCTTGGCACAGTTTCAACCTAATTCATTAAACCTCCAGCCAAAAACTACGCAGTTGCAGACTTACCATGGCTGCCTAGAATCCACCAGGATAATAACACTCTCAATTCTTTTATTACCAGGCTATACATTTTCTGTAACTTTTATTATATTATCTGGACTGAAACTCAACAAAACATTGGGCATGTTTTCACATTGGCTACATTTCAGTTCCTAATCCTCATTGTTCAGAAGGCTAGAATTTCTTTCTTTCTTTAATTCTTTCTTTCTTTTTTAAAATCAGTATTTCCTTTCATTTGCATCTAGCTGGTTCAGTGATATTTGGTCAAGATTAAATATTTTGCACTTCACATCATTCTGTTACATTTTTTCCTATTTACCCTAAGTGAAGTGTAATTCACCAAGGAACGTACCCTTGAATTATAATTCAACTGTAATCTAGCTGGCCTTTTTCTAAACTGATTCTGAAATGAAAGTGTATTTGAGCTCACAAATGGGAAACATAATTTAAGATCAGGTATTCAGAGTTTACTCATCACCAATGCCAGAAAAATAATTTAAGATTAAGAGTTCTAGGGTATTATATTGGCATTCTAAATTGTTTAATAGATAGGGCGTTTATTTTCCACTTACCACTGTTCTAGTAATTGTTAGTTTTATACCACAAATTTGATATTACAGAGCACACAGAATTTGACCCCTCCCTTCACTTACCTCCAACCACTTGCACATGCTGTTCCATTGCATTGGCATTCAGGGTTGATGTTAAGAGAGACCACATGGAGTGTTTCAGATTATAAGGAATTGCCGTGATCTTAATTCATTTTGATTTGCTCGTGATTTCAATGTGTGTCTGTAATGTCATCAAGAGCTTCTGAGGGAAACTGCTAACCTTGCAGCCTGTCATTTTTAATGCTGGGAATAACAAGTAAAGTCGCCTAATTTGCTACGAACATGAAATGGCAAATTAAAAACGCCTGTGTCATCACATTTGTCTTGAAGTATTTCCTGGCCAAACAAAGCCCCAAACTAATAAGGCTTATTTTTGATCTTTACTAAATAACATAGCTGTTGCATAATAAAATTTCAATGCTTCTAGTTTTACCAGAATCAATTAGGGCTTCTCTAGAGTTTGACGATTAGAAAGGCTGAAAGTATTTAGGCTTATTAGGCCTCCATACAGTGGGGTTAGGGTATGTACAGTGTAAATTTTATAGATTTTTCTTGGCCATGTTTTGGTTTTTACTACTTGCAGTTGCTGCATTCTGCTACTTGCTGCCAATATTTGGAAATAAGTGCAGTGTATGCAACAAGAGAAATACTTGTCCCCTTGTGTTTTTCCCCTCCCATAGTGAGCTGAAATTCTTTATACTTAAGATGCTATGTGAAGCAAAAAGCAAGAGAGGGACACAGGTCCTGCATTTTAAGAATTAAACAAAATACATTGAAATATGTGCCTTGACCATTGTTAGCTCGCCGGTTAGAGATATAACATTTCCAGGCACGTAGAAGGTCTGAAAAATGTATTTTTTTTTATTTAGGGGGGAAGGGAGAGAACCCAGACATGTTATAAAACATTGAAAAATATATATTACTGAGTTGCTTATTAAAGCTGAACTTTATTTTTTAAGAATTAAACATGTATGATGTACAATTTATTTTGCCCATATATAGTAGGCTACTGGTAAGCATACTTGTAACATAACTGTGGTACATATGAAAATAATGACAAATATATCTAGTATTAAAGATGAAACTGCATACTAAAGTAGTTAACTGTATTATTTGCCTCTAAAATAGGAAAAAGAGACCTGGTGTTATAATGCAGATGCAGACAAAACTCATAGAGAAAAAGCTAGGGGACATTCATTTCCCAAATTCATGATAGTGTCATTAATATAGCATAGTATTGAAGATCAACAGTAAGTTTGGGTGCATATCCAAACGATACTAAACACCAGACAGTTTAATAGCCTATTATCATCTTAGCTTAGGTAAAACTAGCCATCCTATAAATAATATTAATTTAATATTAACTACCGTATTTTTCGGACCATAAGACGCACTTTTTCCCCCCCAAAAGTGGGGGGAAAACGAGGGTGCGTCTTATGGTCCGAAGGTGTGGTACCCCAGAACATTTGTTTGCGGTCCCATGCGCCCGCTTACTGTCCGCTGTCCGCTGCCGTTCCCATGCTGTGGATTGCTGTGTGTGTGGGGGAAGTCCCGCCTCCTGGAGTCTCAATGTCAGTCAGTCAGTCAGGTCACATGATCGGCACAGCGCACGCCTCCCCTGCGTGTGTGTGTGTGACACTGACAGACTGACAGGATTAGAACGTTGAGACAGGAGGCAGCTAGGTACGGTACCAGGTAACGTCCCGGCCGGGACTATGTGATGCAGCACAGTGCCCTGACAGGCAGGCAAGGAGCCCGTCATGGCAGGAGAGACACACATAGTCTCTCCTGCCATGCAAAGCCTTGCCTGTCAGGTTGGTTGGTGCCCTTTAATAGTAATACCAAGCGGTATGAGTCAAACTGGGTGCGTCTTATGGTCAGGTGCGTCTTATGGTCCGAAAAATACGGTAAATAGTTTGCTAGCACAGTTCATTTTTTTCCTTCAAACTTCTCTCATCAGAATCTGCCTGAAATATCCATAACTTCTGATTCTGAACTTCCCTGATGACATTAAGTACCATTAAAATGAAGATTTGCAGAAATTGAAGGAAGCTGATTAACTCTTTTATAAGTTAACCTATGTCTTGATTTTGTCTATGTTTTCCAATATCAGCCAGTTTCTTTTCCATGCTTTCTTTTGCTGTTCATTCTGAGAGATAATATATTGCATAATAGTTTCTTAGCCGTTTTCTCAAAAATTTGAATTTTCAATACCTGGTCTTGAGAAAAAACCCAAAGTCAAAACCAAAAAGACTTCTCCTAAAAATCTGTAGATTTTTCTATATCCTGTCATATCTGTCCATGCCATTAAACAATGTGTTTCTTTTTCTGGACTGTCATTGAAGTGCCCCTGCCTAGGGACTGAGTAGGGGAGAATTTACCTAATGTTAAATAAGGAAAGTTGTATGGTTGGGACATGCTTTTTTCTATACTGGAATGAAATAGAGTTTCCTTGTATCTCCACCTCCCAGTGCCACTGAAAATGCAGGGACAACACAAAATGTAATGAGTTGACTCCAAATAATACACATATTACTGTAGTGATTGCATAAATTATTTACATATCTAGTTATTAAAAACCTCATTTTTTAAAATTGAAATGCATTAAACTGAACTGAATTTATTTTTGCCAGACCACACTGTCACCAATGCATAAACACTTTGCAGAATTTATGTTGGACTTGCTGAACAGCAGATTAGGGCCTTGCCCATATCATGGCCTGCAGACAAGGGCAGCATCTGAATCTTTTACAAAATGGGTTCAACAAGGGTATGCAACCCTACAAAAAAAAAAATCCAGGGGAAAAATGATACCCTGGAATGACCATAGTAGTGCTCAGTGATAGACAGATTTGGAATACATCCTACTTGCAATGCATTTTGAACTGTTTAGTCCAGAATGAGGTATTCTGTGCAAAGTTCAATATTAAATTGCAGCCAGTAAAATAGGGCCACTATGCAGGAACAAGGCCATAAAATGGCCAGGTTCTTAAGATCTAAGAACTTAAAATGTTAAACAGGTAAATTGACTGTTAGATACAACATATAGACAATAATTTTCAGCTGGGGGTACAGGACACCCTGGGTGCACTGAGTTCCTTGGAAGAGTGCTAGGGAGTATGGAGAGATCAGCAAGGTGTTAGGAGATCAGCTGGTAAAGGCAGGCTCAGGCTTCAGGTGTGAGGAGATTAGCAGATGTGCAGGCTCAGGCTCTCCCTGGCTAGCTGCTCCCTGGCCCCCACTGCTTGCCCCCTCTGCAAGGAGGTAAACACTGTAATAAATAAAATAGAGCAGCACTGGGGTGCTGCTCAATTCACAAAAGGTGTAGAGGGGTGACTTGAGTTTAAAAAGGGTGAGAACTAGGGCTGTGCAAAGCTTTGCTGATTTGGTGCTGATTCAGTGGCCGAATCTCCATATCCAAATTGAATCAGGGACCAATTAAAAGGTCTGAATTGATTTGAAGCTCTCCGAATGATTCAGAAAAGATTCATAGAGCTTCGGTGATTTGGGCAGTCCCCACCCGCTGCAGCAGGGAGCTGGACCTGGACTCCATGCTGGTAAGTAGGGAGCGGAGGAGCTGGGGCTGGAGGAGGAGGGAGGGGACCATGAGGGGACCCCTGGCAGGTCCCATCTCCTGCCTGCTTCCCCAGCCCCCACAAGCCCTGCCTGCTGCCCCACCTGCCCCAGCTCCCGGCTCTTTAGAAAAACACCCCCACTCATGGGGTGCTGCCAGGCAGGACGGCGATCCCTGCTGCCCCCCCACTACCCCATGCTGCATGGGGGGCTCTTTCATGAGCCCCCTGACCTCTGCCTGCTCCCCCAGCCACCCCCCATAGCTGCCCTGCCCGCCCCAGCTCTGGCCCTTTAAGAAAAAAAACAAAAAGAAAACCCTGGACTTACTGGCTGCTGCAGTGATCTTGGGCCTTCTGGGGGCTTGTGCACAGCCCCCCACACAGCGTGAGGTGGTGGGCAGCAGCAGGGATTGCCCCCCCTGGCTGGGCAGGAGCTGGTGAGTTTGGGGTTTCTTTGGGTTTTTTCTTAAAGGGCCGGAGCTGGGATGGGCAGGGCAGCCATTAGAGGGCTGGGAGAGTAGGTGGGGGTTGGGGGTGGCTTGTGGCAGAGGCTTGGCAGTAGGGGGCAGCGGGGATCACCCCCCCAGCTGGCAGCAGCTGGTGAATCGGGGCTTTCTTTTTTAAAGTGCTGGGAGCTGGGGCTGGGCGGGGCAGCCATTGCTGGGCTGGCAGAGTGGGCAGGGGATGGGGCCTGGGTGATTCGGAGCGTCGGCTGATTCGGCAGCAGTTGAATCTCCGAATCAGATTTAGCCAAATAGATTTGTGACAGTGATTCGAATCACCAAATAGAATCACTGTCCCCCGAATCGGGCGAACCTGAAACGACTACTACCCACTTTGCACAGGCCTATTGAGAACAACTGACACATGATCTCAATGAAAGGTTAGGTGTAATTTCATCTTGTGTCACTGGGTGGCACAGAACTTTGGGCTTATACGGAAGTTCATTTGAGGGCACTCTACATAGCGTGAGAGCTCTTACCTAATGACAGCTTTGCAGTTCCTGGAGTTTATCCATTACCATCTGTCTTTATTTTGCACATCGTACTTAAAGAGAGGCCACAAATCAAACTGAGTTGGTGCGTCATTTCTGTGTCTGCAATAGGGCAGTGTGGTGTATGTGGCTAGCAGTGTCTGAGTAAACAGGTTGGAGACACAAGAGGGGAAGAAAAGAGACCACACCAGAGCAGATGCAAATGAAGTATTTGCTCAGTACCAGTTCTTTCATTCTAACATTATAGCACACTGAGTGCAGGAGCCCAAGTGGCTAACATACTAGCCTCATTTACTTCCTATCTTGAACTGATGCCCTGAAATTCAGAAGTCTACTGCAGGAGCATGGCCAATATTACTTGGTAGCAGATGATAATGAGAATCTTTCCCATCTCTGTTGTCTGGCAGAAAAGAATTTATTTCAAGTGACTAATCTCTGAAGCCGAAGAAAGTGTGGTATAAATTTTCCCTTTACAAATTATTATTTTCATGCATAAAGTTGCCAGCACAAATCCTCTTAGTCAACAAATTTCCATGCATTAATTCTACTCTTATGCAACAGCTTTGCTTTTCTTTAAAGTAATTACTACTATAAGAGCGAAGACAAACAGGTCACAAAGATGTCGCTGCCAAAGGATGGAAGCAGATAGTTACAGACAAAGATGAGCAGAATTGGTGAAAAAAGCAAAGTTTTGACATCTTCCTTCTTTAGTTTGATGAAGCTTGATAAACATTCGCAAACTTAGGAAAATATGATGTTGTGAGGGTTTTTTTCTTGCAGTGATATTTTTTTTATATTTATATATTAATTTGATTTCTTAGACTATAATTTGTAACCCTAATGCATATTTGTCTAACCTTTCCTTGAGTGAGAGTTGTAAAGATACCTTGCCAATTTTTAACATGATATACTACTGGCTGATAAATTTGATTTTGTGATGTCTTTTGAAGAAGATATAGAAGGTTAGAGATTCAAAATTGTTGCTAGGAAAAACCCAGACGTTGACCCAAATACTGTAAATCATGTTAGATAGCATATATGTAAGCATGTAGCCTTTCCGACATGATGAGCATCCATGCAGTCCTTTCAAATACAGGGTGTAGTACAAATGTTAATGTTTAAAATATTTCTTTTGTGAATTGTCATTTGGGAACCTGACCAAATTAAAAAACAAAAAGGCCAGGAGATCTGTTGTCCTCCTTTCTGCTTGCCTGTTTTAAGGATCAGCAGGGTGGGAGGAAGCCATCCTCCTTGTGGCTGGTGAAATTAAAACAGGAAGAAGCACCTACAGTCAGATCTCATTAGGGAAGTGGGAACACAATGCAGAACAGAGATCAGCAACCTTTTAGGAGCAGTGGGTCAAATTAGCACAGCTCACCTCAAAAGCGGCCACTGCCAGAGCCCTAACTGGTAAGCATTGTGCCTTGGGGCTAAGTACAGACAGTAAAAAAGTCTGAGGCTGAATTAATTCAATCTTCACAGGTTAGTCTAAGCTGTGTAGATTGAACTGATAAGCAAGTGAACAGATATTCACTTGGAAATCCACCTGCATGCTTGCAATGGCTCTGGCCAGAAGCTGTGGGGCTCAGCTGGAGCAGACAGTTTGGACCAAGGCTAGCTTGCCCACCCTGTGGGGGGTGGGGAGGTGCAGAAAACATTTTGGGATGCTGAGGGACTGAGAGTCAACTTGAATCTGGAGGGGATCTGGGACAGAACTTCAATAAACGGATTTAACTTAAATCAGTTAAGTCTGATGCTACATCCATCCAGGTTTATCTTAAACCAGTTTTGGCCATTTTGAATGTAGTTTATGTGCACTGAACTTCTGTTATGTTACAGATTTGAACCAGTTTCATAGTTTCATAGTTGGTAGGGTCGGAAGGGACCTAATTCTGCTCACTTATACCAGTTTATGTCCCTAGCCTGTGTGACCCCCTGCTTCAACCAAGCCACCTGTTACCACCTTACTCTGTACGAAGGGCTGTTCTCACCTCCCCTACTGCAGCTGCCATGGATTGCTGTCACCACAGGCTGCCGCCAAGGGCTAGTTCAGTGTCAGGAGTAGCAGTGGCTACAGTAAAGGGGCACAAGACAGACAGAAATAGAGAGGGCTGGAACACAGGCACACAGCAAGCTGCTACTGGCCTTGCTGTTGAACTGTCCATCTTTCCCTTCACTGCTGCTTATTTCCTCCATCTCCTGTGGGCTGGATGGAATTGCTTTGTGGGTCAGATCCAGACTTGTGTAGAGCTTCTAGGTGCAGCAAAATGGCCAAGTTCAAAGTCAAGTCATGAAAGACATGGCAGACTGGGAAAATGGGGACAGCTTCTGTGGAGAATCCAGTGACTGCAGAATCACAGGGTGTCCACAAGCCCTGGTTATATGACACTGTCATGCTTTGGACATCTTGATTTACAATGGAAACAAATAAGCTGCTGTGGATACAGTGAGTGTGGAGGCAAATGGAACAGCCTCAGTAAGGTCAGCAGTAGCTCCCACACAGCTTGTAACATGCAAACTGTTAGGCTTTGACTTTGGCTCCCTTATCCATGGGGTTAACCTCTGCAGCAGGTACCAGAACTGAGCAATAGGCTTATGGGTTTAACTCCAGAGAATTTATCAGTACTGCGCCTCTAAATACTCATTGTTCATGAAGTGACGCTACATGGCAAGAAATTGCCTTCATCTGTGTTACAACAACTTGTCCTTAATACACTGGCCATCAGGAAATGCAACTATTGTTCTAGCTAACTTGGAAATGTTAGTAGCTTAATAAATATTTAGCTTGTCTCCCTCCCAGCCATTTGCTAAGACCAGCCTGGTTTCCTGAGTAGACGGATAATTATTATAGTACTTAGTATTATTATAAATATGATAATCGCTGGTTTGAGTTTCATAATTTTTCTGTTTTTCTTGAACCTTCTTTTCTTAGTTCTTCCTGAGAGAAACCAGTCAAAGTCTAGGCAATGACCTGGGAATGCCTGGGGAGACAGAGAGAGAGACTTCCTAGTGCACTTGCCTGCATCTCTCTAATCAAAGCTTTGTAAACTTCTCTACTCTGTTTTTTTATTTAGCCACCATAATCTGTGGTCTTGCTGACCCAAGCACCTTACAATATTGCCTCCTTTGCAAGGGCAAAAAGTTTCCTTTTCCTCATTGCAAACCCATGTGCCTCAGATTAACCACCAGTCTCATTTACTGGCTTCTGCTTAAATCTTAGTCTGAGAGGGGAGTTCCAAGCGGAGCTGACAACACATATCGCTCCCCATTCCTTTTTCCTAGCCCTTCATCTTCCTTTTCCAAAGTTTTCATTTCACTTTAAATTAGAAACTATGAGACACTTCAAGACCAAGGAATTCCAAAATATCTGTTGTAAAAGAAGTGAAATACTCATTACAACATCTGGTTTTGGTTGGTTTTCTGGGGTCTGATTGCTGAATTTTTTGCTAAAGCACAGTTACCACTTTATTAGACTTTAGGTCATGTGATACCATAGGCCTCATCCTTGTAGAGAGGAAAAATAAAAACAAAAACATTAATAAAGGGGTTACCTTGTATGCACCTGGATAAAACCTACCTTACATTGGAGGCAACTTGTGTACTTTTCACTAACTTAAGGGTATTTGCATTAAAAAGATGTAATTATACACAAAGTAAATATTGCAAAGGTAAGTCACTCAGCATTAAAGTTGACAGTAAAGAAATCCAAACATTTCAAGATACAAACATGTACAATGAAGCCACTCAAAAATCTCCATTCTCTAGTAATGCTGTACAATCAGTATGGAAATAGGGATAATACTTACTGTATTTGTAGTCCTAAACTGATTTTTTAAAGTGCATGTGATTTTTCACTTGCGTTCCCACATCCTGATACTACATGGCCTGGCGCAGCACAAAGTAACCAGAGCCTACTGGTCGTTCTCTCTCTTACTCTATTCTCCCATATGCATACCACCCCCCAACTTCTCCAGACACCACCATCTGAGTTTCCCTCTCTTCCTTTCCCTGTTGAATATAGCTAATGCAGTAGCTATGTTGAAAATATATAATTAGGACTAATAGTTCTTTTGGACATTTTTTTATGATTGGAAGTTGCTCTTCTTCAACAGTGGCTGCAAAATAATATTTCACAAGAGAGAACTGACTTCTTACAGACTGGCTGCCTTCTCTTATCGTAGTTTACAGGTCTAAGATCACAGGGACCTCTTTTTAAATGACCATTGCCTCCCATAATTCTTAATGGTTTTAAGGTGTCATCCTGTCCTGCTTTCTGCCTGACTTCAGACTAACATGCCAGCTACCTCTCATTGTTTATAATGGCTAAGTACAGACAGTCAAAAAGCCTGAGGCTGAATTGATTCAGTCTTTGCAGGTTAGTTTAAGCCGCAGAGACTAAATTGAGAAACAGCCTGACAGACATTCACTTTTGATCCAGGAAATGCAGCCACATGCCTGCAGTGGCTCAGGCCAGAAGCCTGAGCACATATCTGGCATGTAGCCAGCATGGGTTGTGTTTGTGTCTGCTTCCTGCTGCCCCTGAGGTCTCTGGGATTTGCAGTCCAGAATTATAGCAGCAGAACTCTGCAGGGTTGCTCATCACTTCCTCTTCCTGCTTCCAGCTGCATATGGGATTTGTAGTCCACAGTGACAGCCAGCAGTAAGTTTTTAGCAGGGCAGGGCAGCTCGGTACTCAGGGGAAGGGAAGTTTAACCCCCCTCCCTAGCCCCAGACCCCAGCTGGGGTTTGCCTGGTGGGGTAAGTCCCTTCCTTCCTTCCCCCCCCCCCCCCGCATACTCCCAACCTTTCTCTGCTGGAGCAGACAGAACAGAACAGCCCAGCCCAGGGCTGGAAAGTGTGCTGGGATGCTGGGGGACTGTAATTTAACTTGAAGCAGGAAGGGGTCTGGGACAGAAGTTTCTTAAACTGGTTTGACCCAAATCAGTTGAGTCTGATATCACATTCAACCAAGTTTATCTTAAACCAGTTTCAGCCATTTTGAAACTGGTTTCTGTGCACTGAACTTCTGTTCTGTTACAAGTTTAAACCTGTTTCTGATAACTTAAACCAGTTTATGTGTAGCTTCTGTCCCTAGCCAATGAAAGTGAAGCCAAACTGTCCTCTGGGAAGTTGGTGGTCCATATATTGTCAGGAACCACTGTCTTCCCCCATGGCTGCTGTGGGCTACGGAGCAGATGCTGGGTGGAGGCAATGTCTTGCATAGCTCTCTAGTGACCCATTGTGGCCAAAAGCCTAGAGTGACTGATAGATTTTAGAGGTTCTGGACTAGGCCTCCTCAGTTGGAGGGACATTACTTAATGAGAAATTTTAAGGGTGATAGTGAGGATACATAAAATGTTGAAAGTATAATGTAGCCAGAATTAAAAGTACGAATAGGCCAGAATAACGTTTTCCTTCCTAAAACTGATTTCTCCTTCCATACATTCCGAGGACCCCAATGTTTCTTTCCCACCTGGAGCAATAACAAGGAAGGAACCTTGCAAAGGAGTTTATAAGGGTTTCTCTCTTTACATCTCCAGTTTCAGCATCTTGGGGATAACCCTGGCCTCCAGCACTAGCCTCTGACTGCAGAAACAAGTGAACTCAGGAAGCTCCACTCCAGAGTCTCAGATAGGGAAGCTGAGCACTCAAGTCAGCACTTCAAATTTATTGATGTCTTGCACAAATATTTATGGGGCCATTTCCTCCCCCAGTGGCAGGCAGGGAGCCAGCAAACCCAGTAATTTATAACAGTGTTTGCTGACAGAAATCTATGTGTTTTATATTTAAGAAAACTGTGGGTGCTGAGGTTTGGGGAGAGGGTCTGTGATTCGGGACCTCAAAAGAGAACTTATACCTCAATAGGAAGAGGAAATGTGGGGCACTTGCCAAAGCACTGTTAGTTCCTCAAACAGCAAATTAAATACACTGCAGGAACTGCCAGATTGGGGGAAGTGATTGCAATATTCAGTGGATTCAGAGCTGGGCTCTCTGTTCATTTTTCCCTCTGTCCCTTTTCCAACAGACTCTCAGTGAGTGCAGGACTGAGGAAGCACTAAATAAGGACCTGAGGCTGAGTGTCCCAAGCTAACAGTTGTGACATACAACAAACTAGTGGGGTCACAGGCCCCCCCAAAAATTCAAACACTGCATATGGACTTGGACTGGAAGTAAGATTGAGAGCAGTAAACTGACTGGAGGTTGGATCATGTGTCAGGAAGTGGGGTCATGGCCCAAAAAAGATTGGGATGCATTTACCTAAGGATTTGTCCTCATAGCATACCTTTTAAATGAAACTAAAACCTGGTGTGTATACATGACATGAACACACGCAGCATCTCCTGCAAGTGGGAAAGAGGATGCTGTCAAGGTTATTTGATAGAAATATTGATTTATCCTGACAGTTGTGCCATACTGAGTTTCTTACTGTTTGGATTCTAGCCAAGGTCCCTGCATATTGCAAACTGATTGCTGCCAACATGAGAAATATATATTTAAAAAGCAGTTGTACAGCCTACTGATAGATTCCCAGCAAACAGACTGGGGCCCTTGGGTTATCTCCTGTCATAGCCTAAGTCCTTGACAGCTTACTGGAGCCCCAGGACTCCTTCCTGAAAGCCTGATGCAGTAAAGCACTTATACATATGCTTAATTTAGCATAAAAATAAGCTTAAATGCTTTGCAATACATTGGTGTCTTAGTGATGGGGAGAACTGAGAAGGGTCAGAATCTGGAGAAGCATCTACATGGCTGTTTTGTTAACTGATGTTTCTCCTAATTCCCTTGGGTCTCCAGGACTGAACAAAAATAGCCTTTCTCTAGAGACTTGCACATCTTGCTTCTTCAGGCTTCAGGAAAGAATGTGCCTATGCAAATGAAGCAGAAAAAAGTGTTTGAACTTTTTTGTCTTAATTGTTTATCGTGTTTTTTTTAAATGTCAGAAAGGTTTCAGCTTGCGCAAGAAAATACACCGAGTCAGAGCTTCCTTCAAATTTAGTTTTCCCATTTCTTGTTCTTTTTTTTTACAGAGCTCTGGCTTCTTTCTTGTGTGACTCACTTTATATTTCATTGCCTTTGAGAAAAGGTTTGGAGGATCAACAATGCATTTTTAATGTGGAACACAGACAACAAGAAGTTGTCTATGTTCCACAAGCGGGACGTTTCTGTAAGTGGATCAGTCTGTAGGAAAGCTAATTTCAGGGCTATAACAGCATCCCTTTAAATGTTATCTTTTAACATTCATTTCTACAATAAACTTTTTGCTTGTGCAAAAATGACTCATGAACCATAAGTAATCATGGATTTGAGCTGTGTAAAAATTAGCAGGTTTGATTTATAAAAGCTTATACCACTCTCCCTCTCTCCCCCGCCACCCAAAGGGGAAAAAAAAAGGAGTTGAATCAGTCAAATTTTGCTTGATTTCCATCTAAAGCATAACTTGACCTAAGTACCTTCAAAACCTGACCTAAGGTTGCCCAAACAGTTTGTGAGAAAAAAAAAATCTCTTTTGCCAGATCTGGAAATATTTTGCCCAGACTTGTATAATTACTACTTAAGCTGAGCAGGCTGTTAACAGAGGGGAAAATGTCATGCGTTTAGCTCTTTCCCTGCTCTTTCACTGCCTAGCATTAATGCATTTACAGAAAATATTTTTTAGACTATTAAAAAACTGTCCCCCAATATGGGGATAAATGAATGGAAACAGATGAGCGTTATCAGGAAAACAACCCAAAACACAGTAGGAATGACTCTTTTTCCAGTTCTGGCTGTTGTATTCTACTGTACGGATGTTCGGTTAGAGTCCTTTATGCAAAGTAAGAGGTTGTCCTGGGCAAACCCCTCTCAGAAGCCCTGGGCGCATTCAGAGGGTTGGGATGAGGAAGAAAGGGAGTAGTTCAAAAGTGGAAAAGTGAACCTAAGACACTGAAGTATCTGGACTGCTTTGCAGAATTGCCCAAGTTTTGGGGTTGGGTAATGGGCAATGTAAGTTTGAACAATTTCTGGCTGCTTTAATTTGTGTGAAGAACTGTATTAGTGTCCGGTGAGAATAGGAAGAAAGCGTGACATAGTCATCTTCCCCCTGGACTAGGGCTTTCTGTGTCGAACTTCCTGGAAGGGCACCGCAGACTCTTAACCAAGTGTGGCACATTAGTGTACTTCCAAATTCCAATGAGCTAAAGACACCTAAATATAAGCTATGTAACTGCATTATAAAAAATGCAATAAAGCAAAAAGCACCTTTACTGTACCAGGACTTAACTGGATTTTTTTAACTGGCTTGATTACTGGAATGTGGGAAAAAAAAAAAAAAAAAAAAAAGGCATGAGCATTAATTTCAAACAGAAACCATATTACAGTAACTCTGTGTAGAGCGAGAGTTTCAATTTTAATTTTAGTTCATTATCTCTTTCCCTTATTAAGAAAGGTAAATCTGTTTTGTGTTTTCATTATTCCATTAGCTCAAGAAACCTCATCAGTAACCATGAAAACTGCCAACATAAATAGCACAATTTTCATATGTGAGATGGAATAATTAGCTTAACCACCTATTCAGCAGAGGCTGGAGCTAACAATTAGAGAAAGCAGCGTGATTTGAAAATAAGTTACAATTGATTGTGTTTCAGTGGAAATGAAGTTTGGAATGTGTTAATTGGATTTTGCCTAAGCATCTGAGCCACAGTTACTTGACATGAGACTTGGGGCACTTCAGGAGAGGAGAATCTTCCTAGGAAATGTCCAAAAAATATGGTTAATGTAATATTTAAAACACAATTAAAGCAACATGCTAATGACACCCTCACTTTCCAGGCATGAATGACAGGCAACATCTTCTTCTCGAGCGTGTTTGTATTCAAACTGCTGCAGAATGAGACTTCCGTTTTGCTGGGAGCCCTTGTGAATTCTTTTCCTTGAAGCTAAATTTTTTTATTATGGTATTTATTATTTCCCATCAATCTGGACAAAATTCCTGATTATCACTATGTACCTTTCTTCTTCATCAGTGATGTATGGGCTAAATGGATGTTTAAACAAAATGATATAGGGCAGGATCAAGGAAGGCAATTTCACTAGACACTTGAAAATCTGGTTATAATTGTTCAGGTAAATTATTGGAATCTGGCCCTATGGAGGGCTGTGCTTTCTTAAGAGTGACTCTATAATGCTATATTTGTTTCCCTTCACTATTTTGTTTCCTCACTGGCAATCCCTAATCCACATAAAGTCCTAAAGCAGTTTCTAACAATGTTCTCCAGTGGAACAGTCCACACCACTGCTAACAAACCTGCCAGCTACATACCCTTGTGCTTCTGCAGAATACCTTGCAAGCTGTTCTCAGTGTGTGATTCTGGGTGGAAAATTGACATTGTGGAAATGGCTCCTTGGCACTATATATTGCCTGCTCCTGGGCACATCTACATGTTCACTAATGCACCCTCATTACTGCGCATTAAGAAAAGTAGTCGGTTAACCAACTATTAATTCAATGTGCAGTAGCTTGCGCTAATGTGCCATAGCATCAGTGCATGGGTTTTTTTTGACGCTTACTACGCAGTAGCCTAATAACACCTCACAGTAGTGTATTAGCATGGATTTTGACTGGCACGCTACGGCATAGTGTCATTAGGCTACTGCACAGTAAGCGTCACATGTAGACATGCCCCCAGATAAACAGGGTTTCTGGTTTTTTCTCTTTAAAAATTGCAACTTCTGTGATTAAAATCCCCCAAATCCCTCGCTCTCTACTCACAGCCCCCTCAGCCCTGCTAGAAGGGGACCCCAGCTTCCAGGACTACAGGGCCAGGGACCCAGGTCCACAGCCTGCTGGCCCCCCAGCAGCCCTCAAGCCCTGGCTGTTGCCCATGGAAGTTGGCAGCTGCTGTGGTGGAGCGGAGCCCAGAGCCCAGCACCCACCTCCTTCTCCTACATGGGCAGCACGGCCAAAGCGGAGCCTGTGAGGGAGCAGGTGTGGGCTGCACACTGCAGGCTCGAGGCTCCCTGCCCTGCTGTCCTTCCCTGGGGCCTCCATGGCCCAGGTGGTGGGACCTGGCATGGCAGGGCAGAGCGGGGTGGTTCCAAGCTTGGTGCCACTGCCACGAGCCAAGTGCTGCCATGGCAAAGTACCCCCTGCCCACCCGGCAGTAGCAGGGTTGGTGATGCAGAGTTGTACTCTCCACTGCTGCAGGGGGTGAGCAGGGGGTGCTTTGCCAAGGCAGCACAGGGCTCGCAGCAACAGCATTGAGCTTCCCAGCCTGGCCACACTTTGCTGTGCTGCACTGGGTCTTGCCAGCTGGGCTGCGCAAGCCACAGCAGGGTAGGGAGCTTAAGTCTGCAGCAGGCAGCCCGCACCCACTCTTCACAAAAATCGGGGGGGGAGGGGCACGTGTCCCCCATACGCCTGCCAGGACTGCACACAGCAGTGAGGAGCCCGCTCCACCTCCTGTCCCTGGATGAGCCACCCACGGACCTGTCCTGCTGCCCACCAGGCCCTGAGGCCCCAAGCCCTCCTTCACTATAGAGGCCTCAATTCCCCCTGCACTCACCTGTGTGAACTGCTCTCCAGGCTGCCTGGCAGTCATGTGCATGTGTCCATATGCACAAGCACGTGGTACCCCCTGTTGACCACCCTCCTCCTGCTCCCCACAGCCCCTTGCAGGCTGGAACTCTGCAGCCTGCAAGGGGAAATCTACTGTTTCCTGTGTTTTCTCCTTTAAATGAGAAAATCCAGGTTTTGCTGCATTTGTCCATGGTGAATGGAAAACCTGGATCCCTGCTGATAAAGCGCATGAATTATCTTACACTGGAGGTGTTTCATTCAGGAAAGACACATATGTAGGAAATGAAAAAGAGCTCACAATGTCCTGCCTGTTCTTTACCTGTTCTGGGCATTAATAGGCTCCTGTACCCTGTGTAGTCATTTATAGGAGTGTAAAGTATTTGTAAAACACCACTTACATAGATTTCTGATTTAAGGGTATGTCTATATTTTAGTACAGTGCTGGGATACTCAAATTAGCAAACTTGGGTACTGGTAACAGGTAATTTTGGCAAGTAAAGTAGCCCACTCTGAGCTCTACGCTGCAATGGCTATATAATTTTTACTCCCTGAGTCTGTTTGTTTAAAACTAGTTCAGTTATCTCTGCACTGCAATGTATCCTGAAGAATAGCTATACCTTCTGAATGTGTAAGTCAGAATGTTAGCGACTGTGTTCTCACAGCGGACCTTAAATCCTAATCAGTCCCAGCTCCTTCCCTATCTCTCTTAAGTCTGATAAAATAATCACTGATGGAAAAGATAGGAGATATATATATTTGGTGATATCTTTTATTGGACCAACTATATAGTTAGAAGAGATGTTAGACAAACTTTTAGGTGCAAAGTGATAACACTTTATCATTGTCTGTGTTACATGACTAGCTTTATCAGTGTCCACTTTCTGGTAATTTATATCATCTTAGCCTTGTGCCTCTAGTCTTTACTTATCTTAGGGTAGATATCCACAATCCTCTTACTCTTAGACTGGACCTGGGCTACGTTATCCTGTCTACCAATCCTTCTTAGCTACCAGGTCTGAATGAATTCCCTTTGGATATTTGTGATTCCTGGTATACCTCAACCTTCTGAAAAACAGCATATAGTTTATTTAAGCAGTAGGATCAAAGCAGGGAGCAAAGATTGCTCATAGGCTTGAGCTGTTGTGATGCTATTCTGCTTGCTTTCTGTTCTGCTTTTTGTAAGAAGGCCCCCTTTACAGTACATAGCACTTCCTCCCACTGTAATTCAAACAATTTTCTTACTCCTCCTTTTAAAAAAGCACTTTAAAACTTAATCCTTAATTAAATGCTTTTCAGTTACTACCCATATTATTTCTGTTTTATTGTTTGCTCCTACTTTTGTATCTGTCTATATTCTGGTTGATACAAGGGGCTTCTATAATTGTTGTTCACACTTTAGCAGCTCTGCTTTATAAATTGTATTATTAATAGTAAGAGAAAAAGGATTTTAAAACAATCTACACGCATGCTTATTTTACCTAAAGGTAAAGATGCGCAGTCTCAGAAACCCCAGCAAGTGCCTGTGCCTCAGCTTAGTTCCTCAGAACTGTTTAAACCTGACAAGGAGTCTTTGATCTCTTGGGTTTGTGGGCCTATTCCTGTCTTAACTAACTCTCTAGTTCTGCTGAGTGGTTTGCCTTGATCCATTTTTGCCATACCTGCTTGTTTTTCCCAAGTGCTCTATTAAACTAGACATACACATACATTAAACATCCCAATAATTAGGTCATCTTACAGGTCTCCTAAATTATTACTGAGAATGTCCAAATCTTATCACAGTTGCCATCAGTAGACTTTGAGGTAATGCCTCAGTTAGATCAATAGGATAGGGGAGTTCACATTTCTCAAGGCTACAGTTTCAGGCCATCTGCAGACTCAGGAACATGATGCTGCATTTGTTTCCCTTAATTTACATTTGGAAGTTTATCTTCCCAAGAAGACTAAAACTTACTGTCTTTTGCATGAAAAGTTAAACTATGAACACGTGAGCTGTTAAGACCCTGCAAAATAAGGCATCCTTCAAACACGAGACATTGCTCTTAACAGAGATGTAGTCCTCCCTTAACATCAGGGAATTTAGTTTTGAATACATGCCGTTGATGCAATTTGTGGCAAACCCCATCCTGTGAATGTGGACAGATTCATGGAAACTACTCGTTTGTGTGTGGCTGTTGTGATGCGATTTGGTCCCATTTTTATCTCATGCTTAGTCTGTCATGGCTTACTCATTCATTTGTCCGTGGCCTTAGATTTGACAGAATCTATATATGCTCCATGAGCAATGTTGATATGCCAAGCAGGCTGGTCCAAACATGTTTTTTCATTTACCCTCCTTCCCTCCCCCAGGCCATCCGTTCATCCTGAGAATGTGAATATCAGTTATGATCATAGGGAAGGTTCCCTTTTTGTTTAAAAGGTTATAATAGTAAACTTCAGCAAATGGGGGTTGCAGCAAATAGCAGCTGATTCTCTCAGCATGTGTAGATAGGGTTACAAACACCAAGCTATAGGGTGAGCAGCAATCTGTAAATTGTTCGTATGAAGAAGCTGCAGAGTCAAAGGGCTATTCTACAATCCTGTGCGTGCTATGTTGTCTTAAGGCCTACATGCAGAGGCTACAGAGGAGAAAAGCAAGGAGGTGTTAGGTACTAATAGCTATATATGCTCTGTAGAAATCCATCCATTAACTAGAGGACCACCCACAGCTCATTGTTTTGGACACTTACACTGTAATTTTCCTTTATGGATGTCCTGCAGTATAGACTCCACCAGGATTCTGATCTCTGGCCTGCACATACATACCATACACACTGACAGAAACCCAAAGGCTTACATGGCTCAGCCATTTAAAAATGTTTTTATGTTATTGTGTTAAAGAAAAAGCCCTGGATTATTTAGGGGTATCTCTGAAGATCTTCAGGAGTACATTGTTTATTGTGATACCTCAAGGGAATAAGGAAAATGTCTTTTCTTAAGACACAAAGTTTAGTTACCTTTTGTGTTCACAGTGGTCATGTCTACACCTGCACATTTACTGTGCAGTAACCAAAATTACTGTTCAGTAACCAAAAATTACTGTGCAGTACAGGCAGTGTCCACATGTGCATGCCTATACTGTGCAGTAAATATGCTGACTGTGCTGATATGGGTGATGCAGGTATCAAATTTATACCCAATTAGTTAATGTGCAGTGATGCCATTTACTGTGCAGTAACAGTGTGTGTGTGGACTGACTTGGAACTAACTTTAGTCCCAAGTTGGTCCTCACATATCATTACTGAGCTTTAATACCTGCACATGTAGATGCCAGCGTAAAACCTCTTACTGTGCAGTAAATTTACTGTGCAGTAAATGCACGTGTAGACACGCCCAGTATTAAAGTGCAAGAGGCTGATTCTAATCTCCCTTACATTGGTATAGATCATAAGTATCAGAATGGGATATCTTTTCATTGGGTCCCTCCTGCGAGCCCTCTTCTCTTGTAACGTATGCAAAAAAGGGGAATCTGCAGTACTAATTTATGAGATGCATGGTCAAGTTTGCCAAAGCTGCTGGGGGATTTGCTGTAATGAAAGTTTTGTGGCTGAATCTCCAAATTCATCAGTAATATACATATAAAAACGGTTTCACCATAATGTGCATGGGAATATATGGGCTATCTCTTTAACTACTCGTCTTCCCTTTTCCCTACTGCTTTGTTACCTCATTTGACAGAGGGAGATGAGCTTCCATGGGAAAAGTGTTGTGAAGTCAGGCCTTTGGATAGTAGGCTGGTTACCTTCATTGGTCACATATTGGCCTCTTGTGGGCTAAGATTGAGTGTAGGGAGTATCTGAAGTCCTGGACTAAAGAGTCTGGAATGGAGGATACTTGCCTGTAGTATCTGGGGGCATCAGAACCCCAGGATCTAGGGCCTGCATGTAGGATGCCTGCCAATGGATGTGGAAGTACCTGAAGTCCCAGGGTTATAGGTCTGGGTTTGAGGATGCTAGTCGGTTGTAGCACCATATGTGGTATTTATAACAAATGTTTTCAACATTATCATTTTTGGAATGACTGAGTTCTGCTCAAATTAGATGATTTGGAACTGATTTGGCTAATTTGACCCAGAACATGAAATATATAAAAATATATATACCCCGCACACTCTTCAGAGAGACAGATGGCCTAAGGGGAAAGCACTGTACTAGGTGTCAGTATAAGAGTGATATTGTAGCCATGATGGCCCAGAAATGATGTGAGGCAAGAATGTCTTGCATTCAAAATTATATCCCAACCACATAGTTGATCCAATAAAAGATAGCACTCTAAGAAATGCTTGCCTCTAGGTGTCAGGGTCATGTGTTCTCTGCTTGACTATGCCACTGATTCTATGTGAGATCCTAGGCAAGTCACTTCACCTCTGTATGTTCCCCACTTGGGTTTTTTCCCCCACCACTTGCATGCCATGAGAATTTAGAAAGGATGTTCTTTGTGATAGGAACTGCTTCAAAGTCTGGATTTGGCTACATTGCAAGAAAAAAAAAGGATCAGCTAACTCGAGTTAGAAGAGAAGTGGAGAGACAGGAGATGTTGGTTTAGCTCAGGCTAGCAGCTTGAGCTCAAACCTAGAGAGGAGGATGGCATTGATCTTGTTCCACTAACCCAAATTAAAACCCAAGTTCCTCAAAAGGTCAGGATTTGGCTCAGTCAGATCACATGGGAGAAACTTGTATTTAATACTGCAGAATTTTTAATGGCATCAGCCCTTTTGGGAAACATACGGCCATTTTAATAAAAAAAATCATCATAATTATTGCAAGATACTATTGCATGGGAATACTGTATAGTGAATGGATGCAAGCAGTATCACTTTTACCAGACTAACTTAAAGGGCCAGAAATGAAACTTCAGTCCCATAAACTCTGTTGAGTCTATAAACTGGCCACTTTGTTTCACTGCTCTCTGGCTGCATGAGTTATTTATTGTCATTATTTTTGTATTAGTTTCATACTGATGGACTGCAACAAACTTCAGTGAAGGAGAATAGGTCCATTCCTTTGCATTTATGAGTCAGTGACATGATCTTATCAGGCCAGATGGAAACATTAGAAATGTCTTGCAACCTATGGAATGAATTTGAACTTGTAATTAATCCAGCCACAGAAGGTCTAACCTTTTCTCTCTATGTGCATTCGTATGAGCTAAAGGCAGTTAGGCATATGTTCTCGGGATGGAGGGGGGAGTGACCCTCTAGGGTCTGTTACGGGCCAGACCACCATTTCTCTTTGCAGTAGCTTTACCTCTGTATGGCTGTTTAAAGAGGATTCATTAACCTGGGATATGATAGCATCAAGGAGATAAAGGGGATTGGCTTTGATTTCTTAAAACAACATTAGGTTTTAAAAAAAATCAAATACTGTCTACTTTAAGGTCCAAGTTCATTGCTGCACTACTGCTGTATGCCAGGGTCATCTCTCTGATTTCAGTGAATGGGACTGGAGGACTCAATTGACCAAGAACATTGTGAATTTGGCTTTGGAACTGAATTTGGGATTTAGTTCTGTTGTCTTGGTAAGTTATAAGGCTGCGGTTACATTGTGTGTGTTTGTGTATACAATGAATGAAGACACCAGCAATCCCAGCCTTGCTATGGTCACTTTTGGGCTAAGAACAAAATAGCAGTGCTGAACTGGGGGTCTCATAGTCCTCCCCTAATATCAGGCGTCTCCTGAATCATCAAGCCAGTCTCAGAACTGGTTAAAAAATACACATCTTTCATGAAAATCGTTTGAAAATTATTCCTTTTACTTCATCATTTTTGAAAAAAAATATTTCAAGTGTTCTTATTTTTATTGTAAATACCAGTAAAATGGATTTTAGAACTGAAAACCATATTTCATTTGTTTCCCACTGTTTACTTTCTCTTTGTTTTTCTTCTACCACTCATTTTTTCTTATTTGGCTACCTAAAAAGGGAGGAAAGATAGGGGAAAAAAAAAGGGGGGGGGGAGCCATGAAAAACTATAAGCATTAATATTCACTTTTGACAATCTAACAGTGTTGGTTTTTCAGTGGAAAATGTGAAGGGAAATGTTTATTTGAGAAACATTTCTGTCTTAAAAGGAAGTTTAAAACAAGAGTTTGCCATTGTTTTTGTTTCTCTGTGTGGAGTTGAAAAATTAGTTACAAAGGAAGCTCATCGTTCCTCATTTTAACCTGCACTCTAACATTTCCATCTGCATTTGAACTGGAAGATTATACTTGGTAAAGTGTAAAGATAGAAACAGTGTGCTAGTCACAGAAAGTCCCCCAAACTGGGGAAAATATTTGACATGCTTGTGATTACGTCCTAACCTACTGAATCTGGTCTGGGGATAGAGCAGTGCTCAGCAGGGTAATAATGCCAGTGAAATGTTTGACTCAGCTTCTGAGGTGGGCAGACTGTTATGGTGATCATCCAGTACCAGAACAGCTTTTCACATGTTTTGTAAAAATTATGTCTGGTTAAGAAAATCAAGATTGGTGCCCTGTGGTTTTTCACTAGACAGCCTGAACTACTATGTGAAGTTAGCTAATAAGAGAAGATTAAAGATAGAGTCTGAATTCAATTCAAGGTGTCAATATGTAACTTCATAACAAATGAAACATTTTTCAATTACTGGTAACATGAAACAAAATAGTGGGAAATAGAAATGGCAATCTTTTTAGGTAACCCAAAGGCCATTTCCACCAAGCACTGTGCATTAACAAAGCAGTGAAAATTTTTACTTCACTATTTTCCCCTGTGTCCATAATAGCATAAAATAAAAAGATTTTAGATAAGATTTCATTCAGTGAATCAATTGGAAAACCACACAGTGCCTTAGTGGGCATTCAGTCCTCAATCTAATGGAAATTTTTACGAGGATGTCAATGCTAAGTTGATTCCTATAGCGGAAAGCACATACAAAGGATCCAATTACAGCTGGAAACCTCTTGCTTTCTGAAAGATGGTATTAACCCCTAAAGCACTGAATATTCAGGGGTTAGCGAAAAGCCTTCTAAATGACTAGGAGGATGGTTTCTAGGGGATCACTCTTTTTCCATCAGCTCATGTTTTTCTTTTTCCTTATGTGAACACAAAGTAAAGTGTCACTTGAGTTGTTGATTGCATTTTCCACAAAGACAAAGTCAAATCAGAGGCCTACTAAACTCTGTTGTGTGCAACTTCAGTACACCAACAAGTATGCTGCGTCTGCTGTAATTAAAAGCTATATTGAAGCCTGTGAACCCTCAATAAATGCATCAGAGCTTAAAGAAATTCCACAGGTTCCTTCCATTTACTTTCAGATACAAGACTTTTGCCCAAAAAAACCCAAAACCAAACTTTAAAAAGGATACTTCCACTAAGGTTGTCAGAAAAAAACCCCACACTGGTCATTGTGAGAACATGATGGACGTGTTCTGTCCTTGTCATGAAGCAGGAGATGTTACTGGCAGCAGCATGAAGGAAAGAGATATATATATAGAGAGAGAGACAGAGAGAGGCACGCTAGGGGAAGAAGGGTGGTTCACAGCACCCCCTAGCAGTCCCCCAAACCTTCAAGAACTGGCTGGTGTATAAGGGCATGTGTAGACGAAATAGGGACCCTAAATTGAAGTGGTGGGTTTTAAAAAACACTGCTTCAATTTAGGGCTGATTTAAACCCCTGTGTCGTGCACACACACCACTGACTTACCTGCCTCTCAGGCGGGGAGGGGAGGGGGAGCTGAGTGGTCTCTGGGCTGCAGGGGGGCTGCTGCTTCTCTCTGTGGCAGCAGTGGCCCCCCGACCAGGCAGCACCTGCCTGCAGGCACCCAGCTCAGGCAGTCCTGGGGAGTCCCCCATGCAGCTCAGGCAGGCTCCAGAGAGGGAAGGGGGGAGATCAGATTCACCGCTTTTCTTGGGCGGAGCCTGCTTTTCCCCGGCTGCTGCTAGGCTACCTGTAGGGCTTCCTGCAGAGCTGCAAAGCTACTTGGAGCCCAATGCTTTGTTCTGCAGCTGTAGGGGCAGCAAACTGCTGAGCCCCAAGTCATTTAAGGCACATTACACCACTGAATTTCCTACAGCTGCTGGAATTAATGCGCAATATGCCGCTGTGTGTAGACAAAATGACGAGCGTGTGTGCGCAACACTTTAAAATGGGCTAAATACTTTTACACTGCTTTAATGGTGTTGGTGTTTGCATGCCTTGGTGGCGTATTGCTTGTTAATTCCAGCCGCTGCAGGAAATTTGGTGCGTAATGTGCCTTAAATGATTTGGGGCACAGCAAACTAAAACTCCTCCCATGAGTTTTAGTTTGCTGTGCCTACAGCTCCAGAGCAAAGCACTGGCCTCTGTGCAGCCCTGCAGGCAGCCTGGCAGCAGCCTGGGAAGGCAGGCTCTGCCCAAAAAAAGTGGTGAGCCTGATTTTTCTGTTCCTCTGTGGAGCCTGCCTGCCTGCCTGAGCTGTGCAGGGGCCTGGTGCTTCCCTCCGTGGCTGCAGTAACCCCTGGGACTGCCCGAGCTGGGTGCCTCTGAGCGGGTGCCACTGGGGGTGGGGAGGCACTGCTGCTGCAGAAGAAAGCACCAGCTCCCCTTCAGCCCAGGGGCCACTCTGCCCGCTGGCAGCTCACCCTCCCCTTCCCACTGCCAGAGAGGCAGGTAAGTCAGCAGGGTGCATGACATGAGGGTTTAATTTGCCCTAAATTGAAATAGTGTTTTTAAAAACCCACTGCTTCAATTTAGAGCCCTTGTTTTATCTACACACGCCCTAAAACACCATGTTGTTCTTCACATTCGTCATGGTTAAAGAGCTTATCTATTACTGTTCCTTATATAGCTACAGGGTTGACAGCCTACAGTGGAGGCCTTTGCCCATGCTGATGCCAGGTGGCAGGGAGAAGCAATGGCAGTGGCAGTAGTGGCCAGGTCCAAGCACAGGCCTGCCTCAGACTTGAGCCAGGTCATTCCAGCCTGCTGCTACAAAAAAGGTTGGCAACCTCGTATGTATAATATTTCATAGTAGTGTAACCTGGGAACACCCAAGGGTGTGCCTGTCCTCAACTGGAAGGGATAGATGAGGCAGGCAACAGTGCTGTGAGAGGGACACCAGTGATTTGAGCATGGGTCCCTCTTTCCTGTATAGAGTCAACTCCACACCAATGTGCTTAACTATTCACAGTTTATTGAATTATAATACACATATTATTTCTTATTCAATGTATATATAGGTAAATATTCTAATATGTAACAAAAGAAAACTTTCCAAAAATATTCTTAGCAATATCTTTTAACAACACCAAAGGTGTACAGATACATATTTACAAAACGATAAGCAAAAAACCCTTATACCAAACTACCCAATTCCATAACATTTTGCACAACATATTCATAATTATGAAAACAGTTATACAAAATATGAGGTGCAGTTTTACATGATATAAGGCACACTTACCCCTGGATCCCAGCTAGTAAAGGGAGCTTCCTCTTCTATGGGTCTAGCTGGGAGGGAAACTTCTACCCGGGGCTTCCCTCTGCGGGGGGGTGGTGGGGGTTGCCTTATTTCAGGAATGCCTCCCCTGTGGGACCCGACTCCTACAGCAACTTTACAGTTTTTTCTTTGAGGAGCTGTCGACTAGGCCTCAGAGCCCTTTGCTCAACCACAGGCCCCACCAGCGTTGTCTGGTCACTCTGAGACCTCCCCTCCTCGCCCTGTGCCCCATTTTGGGCACTGAGGGCTCTTCTAGCTCTCATGGCGGGGGGGAACCTAGCCGCTGCTGGCTGGGTTTACCTAGCCTTATGCCTAGGTCTCCCCTTTCCCAGGCCCTGCCCTAGGCTTCGGGGCTCTTTAGCTCTTTGGCCGGACCACACTGTGGCGCTTTGGTTATCTGGCTTACTCCAGGGTTAACTTTTTGGCTGGGCTTCACTGCAGGGCTCTGGTTATTCAGCTTACAGCAGGGCTAACCTGAATAGCCTCCAGCTGCTCCCAGAGCTGGACTGCACACCGTGTGGGTCTGAGCTGCCTCGAGGTGCTCCCAGGGCTGGCTCTCCATGTGCCAGTCTGCACACACCACGCTGTCCAGCCCTGCACTGAGGATACAGGCTTGAGCTGCCTCAACGCAGCTCACAGAGCTCTGCAGCCTGTATACCACTGGGGCAAAGAAGGGATCCCATGGATGCTTTTGCCTCAAAAGTGGTGAGCCTGCCACAGTAGTTTAATCACAGATCATGGAATGTCGTCCAATTAGGATTTTCTCCTCTGTACAGTACATACTCGATCATAAATTCTTCAGAAAAAACAGTTCATGACTTTACAAGCAACACTCCTGGAACTTGGCTCTTTAGTGCTGGAGCGTTACTGTTAGGAGGCCATAGGGAGCTTTAGTCCAATGTTAGTATCTCTTTCTACTGTGGGATAGCAGCGCAGAAGCATTAACCCTGTGTGTTCCCAACTGCTGTGAGTCCTGCCAGCTTCAAGGGGCAAGCAAAGGTCAGGAGGAATTGAATCTCCAGTGAAGAGATGCATGAACAAAATTGTATTGGAAATCACATAAGAACATTTTAAATTGGCCATATTAGGCAAGGGTTGTGTATTGGAGGGTAGATAAATCGCATTTCATTATGAGTATTTGTGCATTAGCTTTACAAGCGCATTCACTGGCTGTCTGCTTTTATCTTATTTTATTTCTTCTTTTTGTATTGCTGCTGCTTACACATTCTGCCCAGGGACTGTCTAGGCCATAGACATGTATAGGAAACCCTGGTATGGCTGGTAACAGGAGCAAGAAGCCATGATCTGATCTTACTTGATTTCATCAAAGTTCACCCTCACCCTTGCCAATATAGAGTAGGGAAGAGTCAGACCAAAATTGTAATCAGACTCTTAACTAAATCCCTAGAGATGGACTCAAACCACAGACTTCAGATCTGGGTCCAGATTTCAAACACCCCAAGGTTTGGGAGTGTTTATATCCAGAGTTTTGTTTTAGACCCTTCTTTTCATAAGAACACAGCAGAAAGTCAAACATTGTATTTGTTACATGCTTTCCCGACAGCAGTTACTAACAGCTGTGCCAAGGTTGCAGATATGAAAATAAGCCCTACGTGCCCTGAGCAGTATGGCTGGAGTCCAGAGGGGAGGTCATCCCTGTGGAAGGGATGAAAAGCGCAACTGAGCCAGAATGCTTTTGTGTGTGTGTTTGTGGTTTATTGGTTCTTTAATTTAAAAAAGACAAATAGAATATAGGGTCAAGGATCTCTTCATATCCACTGATTTTGTTTGTGTTTGAGCTGTGGACATTTGAGACACGTGGGAATGTCAAAAATGTCTCGTACGAGCCAAACTTTCTCACTTAGCCTTGGCATAGTTTTATAGTCTTTATCTCTATTTCCAAAATCTAACCCTGGTCCCATGTAGTTACTTCTTATTATCAGGGTTGATAATGGGCTGCTTTCCTAGATAATTATTTGTACTCAGGTAGCACGATGGTCAGTCCATGGTCACGACCCCACTGTGTGAGGAACTGTACATACAAATAGGAAAAAGATGGTCCTCACTTCAAAAATCCTACAGTCTAAGTAGACAACTTCATTGCCTTATTCTAAAAGTATGGTCTCTGTTCCATCTTCTTAAATCAAGTTATTTTTCAGTCCTTCAGTTGGTTTGTAATCACATGATCAGGAATGATACAGAAATCTGACATACAATGCAAGGTATCCCTACCAACCTAAATTACCGTTCTGTTTTCTGCCTCTATTCATGCTAAGACACTTGCAATACAGCTTCACTGGACACATCTATACATTTGATCTGGGATGAGTTTACTCATGAGAAAAGTACTTGCAAGTAAACGCTTCTGGGCATCTACACATGCAGGGAAGTGGGAGCAGATTTATTACTAATGGCAGCAAATTGATCCTACTTTCTGGGGCCCTGCAATGGGCCCCTGTTGCCACCTGGGTGCTAGTCCAGAGGCTGGGAGGGAGCACCAGGTGAGGAGGTAGCTGTCTCCTGGCTGGGGCTGGGACATTACAGCCTGCCCCTGGGGGGTGCCTGCTGCCGGGGCAGGGGACTCGGAAAGAGTTGAAGGGGAGGGGCAGGTCTCAGACTCCTGCCCTGATCTGCCAGTGGGGTAGCTAGCAGCAGATTAGGGGCAAGGGGCTGGGACCTACCGTACCCCTTCAGCTCTTTCTCACCCCATGCCTCAATCACTTTATTGGGACACAGGCCTGGGACCTGCCCCTGACGAGGACAGTTCCCAGCCCCCACTCTGCAATTGCGAGGGGAGACTGGGGAGCCTGTTCCCCACTCAGCTCCGTGAGCACAGAGCTGGGTGAGGAACAGGCTGGAGAGTCTCTTCCCTGGCCAGCTCTGTGCTTATGGAGCTGAGTGGGGAACAAGTTTCCCAGCTCCATGATCATAGAGCTGGGTAGGGAACAGGTTCCCCAGATGTTGCCATCAAGGGAGCTCCCAGCCTGAGCTCCAGGGTGGTGGGACTCAGGCTGGAAAATCCTCATCTCTCAGCACCAGCTTCACAGTCCCTGAGGATCTTCCAGCACCGGCCTTGCGACTGCAGAGCCGGTGCTGGGAGATAAGTCTTTCAGCCCGAACTCTGCAACCACAGAACTCGGGTTGAGAGGGAAGGATCTCCAAGCCCATGCTTCCCAGTTGCGATCTCACAGCAGGGGGCTTGGAGCTCCTGGCTGCCAGGGCAGGGGGACATAGGCCCCACTTGGGCTTGAGTAGCAGAGCAATCTCCTCTCCCCTGGTGGCCAGCTGACAGGGAGCAAATCTGCTCCTGGTCAGACATTTACATCAGCCTTACCGTGCCGTTACTAATCACGGGAAAAATTGCTGCTTATATTTGCAGGTAGCAAATTTATTTGCAATTAGTGAGGTTTACAGTGTAATAAGCATGCGCACGTGTAGATGCACATGCTGCTTACTGCTACTTTGTGGTAAAGTGTCTTGTGTAGATGTGCACATTTTGTTGTAGTAAATTTACGTTGCAAAATCTCCAGGGTAAGGACTGTCTTTTGCAGGTGTACTGTGCAGCACTGCTAACACTGACTAAATAAAAGAGCACATATGCTGCAAGTCAGAAAATGTAACCTGTGAGACTAGTATCCTTTCATGTGCCGCCTTTTCTGTTTATTTTGGGGCAATGGGCTCATCCCACTGTATAAAAGATCGACATGCCCTGCAACTGGAAGCAGTTATAATTATACGAGGGCTAGAAGACTGCAGCAGAAAGGGGGAATACTGGGGTCATACAGTAACTGATACCCCAAAACAGAGGTCAGCAGTTTGACCTTTCTGCCTGCCAACCAAGCAGCTGAGCATTTTTGTTGTTCTGTTGGAATATGTGCAACAGCAGAGCAGCAGATGCATGATCCAAATTGATCTAGTTAAATTCCTATTAGCTTCTAAAAAGCCTGTCTAACAAAAACTTTAATATCTGGGCAAATTAATCCAATGTCCAGAGGGCAGGAGTGTATCTGCTCCAGGGCTACTTTTCAGTGAAAAAAGCATGAGAGGCCACCCGAGTTCATCTCTCCTGCTCCCTTCTTGGTTGCTTTTCTTGTCTCATGGCCAATAATTACAGAAGCAACTTCAGTATCTTTAGTCACTGGGAAAACCCAAATCCAGAAGTTTTTCAGAAAAAAATTTTCACTTAAAACAGCCAGAGTTATACATGGCAAGACTCGAGTGAGTACTGACCACAGATTTCATCATTTGGCTCTGGGTTTTTTTGAATTTCTGTGAAACCATTTCAAACTAAAAAAATAATTACCAGAAGTTCATGACCAACTTCTAAGCAAATCCAAAATGCTGTCTTCAGGCCTCTGTACATACAGACCTGAGGAATTTATAACTATCACAAGTGCAGCTGGTCATAACTCGGATTTTCCATTTTATAGGAAATGCTGACATTTTAAAATGGTTTTTATTCCCAATTTGGAACAGAAACAAATAGTACTGATATTTCCCACATGATCAAAATTAAAAATCATTTTGATAATTTTGTTGTGGGACAAATTGAAACTTTAATTCAAAACAAAATATTTGTTTTAAAAATGTATTTACCAGTTTATATTATTTCATGATGTAGAAGTAGGAGTAGTGAAATACATCATAGCATTAAGCCTTATTACAGTGTGACACATCATAATGACAAAATATAATGGTTAAAATATTTAACATTAATTATATACCCAATAGAGGAGCATCTGTTTTCACTAACCTTATGTTAGCATATTTTCTCTATGATTGAAGACAACTGCTTCTCGAATAAATTCTAATAAGTTCACTATATGCTCATTTTCTTCTTTTCTTGTTCAAAGTTTCAAGCATTTCATTACAGCACAAAGAAGAGTATAACATTTAGAAAATTAGATAAGATATTTCAATCTGGACTGGACTGTTTAATGTTTTTAGAATAAAATAACTTTAAAATATATTAATAGCATATTTTGCCTATTCTATTGACATATGAGACATGTTATGATTTGTCATATAACATCATAATATTCACTACTATTGACATGTCAGAAATAACATGAAAATCATAAAATAATATAACAATAAAAATAACATACATTTACTAATAAATATTTTATTTTGAAAAAGAGTTATAATAATTACCAAGACTATTTTTTTCCTAAATCTTTTTGTTTGAAAATGTTGTATGCAAAATTTGGTCAAAATTAGTACAATTTAATTTTGAAAATGTGTTTAATTAAACATTATTTTCTAGTGGAAAATTGCTTTGACTATTTTTTTCTCCTGTGTGTTAATTATGAACCCCCAATTAACCAACCTGGGCAGAGCTGGGATATTTTCAGACTGAAGAGAATGTACTAATGCCATTTAAAAAAAAAATAAAAAAATCTTCCCAACATGGCCCAGAACCAAAAGTTTCTTAATTTGTGGAATGGGATTTAGGACCACACCAAATGTCAAAGGCAGTAACATGTCTTTACTAAGCTTCTCTCTAAGGATTTCCTGCACCTGCAGAAGCCACAGAATTACAGGGGCAGCATACCTAATGGTGGTGAAACAGTAATGTGAAACCAGGGACCCTGCACTTTTGTTCAATAAGCACCACTCATCATTGAAAAGATCTGCTAGTTTATTCAGTCCATTAACGGCAGGGAGGCAGGAAGACCTTCCACAGAAAATTCTTCAGCTTGTATATACTTCTGGATAACTCCAGTGAGGGAGTTTTCATCACATCGCTTTAAAGTATTCCAGAATATGACCCGTCCTTTAGGAAATTGTGTCCCAGTGACCAGACTAAAATTTCCTTTTATTCAATAACACTCTTTATTACATTTGGCTATTCCTTAGGGCTGTGCGAATCAGTAGTGATCCAATCCGGCTTCGGATCTGGCCGCTTCAGATGGCTGTGATGCGATCCGAACTGGAGCTCTGGTCCAGGTTTCCTCCTCGATCCTGCTGAAGCGGCTCCAAATCTTCGGAGCCGCCTCGGAGATCCAGCCATAGGGTATAACGGGGAATCAATTGAAGATCTATAATGTTGTTGTTTTTTGTATGACTTGGATGAAACCTGCAGGGATGGTAGTCTCTGCTAAGAGCATGAAGCCTGCCAAGTTTTAAGAAGATCAGTGCAGGGGCTTGGGGGGGGACTGTACCCCAAATTCTTGAAAGCCAAACTCACGTCATGTCTAGGCGTTACAACACAGCGGGGTCAAAACTACGAGGATGGTAGCTCTTACTGAGGCCATAAAGCCTGCCAAGTTTCAAGAAGATCAGTGCAGGGGTTGGGAGGGAACTGCACTCCAAGCTGCTGACAGGCAAAACTCATGACATAAATGACCCCGTGTGTGTTAAGGTGCAGCAGGCTGAAAACTGCAGGGGTGGTGGCTCTTCCTGAGGCCACAACACCCACTGGCTGTGTGTGTCCTAGAGCAGGCCTGAGTGAGTGCTGGGCCCTGCCAGGCCACGAAGCCTGCCTGCCAGCTGTGTGTCTCACTGGGGGAGTCTGTCACTTGGGGCCCTGCACTCCAAGCTGCTGACAGGCAAAACTCGTGATGTGGGTGGGTGACACCGTGTGTGTGTTAAGGTGCGCCCTTCCTGGCACTGGGGCCTCTGCACAACACGGTGGTGTGCCCCACTGAGACCTCCTCCTCCCCTACAGCCTCATGCCCAGTCCTCCGCTTTATGTGACACCAGGTACAATAAATTAGCAGGCTCAACACCAGTAGCATCAGCAGCAGCATCAAAGGTACCCATATGAAACTGTCACAGAGCCTTTCTTTTTATAAAGGAATTGACAGCAAGAAGTAAAGATGTTGTGTTGGACATATGATGTTATTCGTGGTGTGTGATGGTTTATCTTGTGTTTTTATGTCTATATGTGTATTATGAAAAAAAAAAGGAGTACTTAAAAGTGTCTTTGGAAGCTTTAGGGTTGAAAACCCCTTTGTCAGGCTGAGGAAGGACCTGCAGTTGGTCCTGAATGGAAGGAATAGTAAAGAGGCCAGAGTCAGTGAAAATGGAAATGGAGGCATCGGGGGCGGGGGGGGTTGGTGGGAAAGGGGGATGTAGCAGTGCAGGTGAAAGTGCAGAGGTGCCTGGGGTGTCTGATGTCCAGCTGGTCGCAGTGTGCCAGCACTCCGCTGTGTATATCGAGTCCATGAGTTTCTGTACCTACTACCTAGGAGGCTGATAAAGTGCAGTTCATAGGCCCAGCTCTGAAAAGTGATTTGTACATGCAAACAAGCACCTAACCTCATCACCAGAACTGAAGCCAACTTCCTATAGCTCAAAGCACAAACATGCCAACTATCTCCAGTACCCCCCCCCCCAAACTGCACCCCAGAATCTATCAAAGATGACAAAATCCAACTACCTGTGGGGGCACATTTCTCACCAAAAAAACACTCTGCCTCCAGTCTCTCAGGCCTGATCCTGAGAGAACAAATTACAATGCAAACCACTTTTCAGAGCCGGGCCTATGAACTGCACTTCATCAGCCTCCTAGGTAGTAGGTACAGAAACTCAGGGACTCAGTATGGACAGTGGAGTTCTGGCACACTGCGACCTGCCGGACATCTGACACCCCAGGCATCTCTGCCCTTTCACCTGCGCCGCTACATCCCCTGGAACTTCTCCATTTGGTTCTCCAGCTCCCTCACCACAGGAATCACCTGGCTGGGGAGGGCATTGCCAGCGCTAAGGGTCTCGGTGGCCTCGAGGAAGGGCTTGAGGACCACCAACATCTGGGAGATGGTATCCCACTCAGCTCTGTTCAGGGGGGCACTGATCCCTATCTCCCCAAGCAGCACCATCTCACAGATGTCCTTCTGTTGCTCCACCAGCCTCTCAAGCATCAGGTATGTGGAGTCCCACCGAGTCTCCACATCCTGGATGATTCTGCTGTGCTGCGGGATGCTCAGCTCTGCCTGTTTCTCCCACAGCATCCTGCCCCCCTTGATGCTGCGGCGGAAGTAGCCCGCCACCTTCCTGCATTTTGAAATCAGCTGGCTTGTAGCAGTACTGGTGGCAGCACCATCCCTGGCAGCCCTGTCGCCCTCCAAGGCATCCCTCACTATTAGGTGCGGTCTGTGTGCCACACAGCGGATGCCAACAAAGTTGGCATCATGGACAGCCTTCACCATATTGGCCCCGTTGTTGATGACCATGAACCTGCGGGTCAGCTTGGCCTGCCCAACGAGCCACCCCTGCACCGTGTGGTTCATGGCCCCCATGATCTCCCTTGCCGTGTGGGACTCATCCAGCACCTCAGCTTGCAGTAGAGCCCACCGACAGCCTGACTGAGTGCCCCGTGAGGGAGAGGTAGGCGTGATCGCCACCCCAGCTGCTCCAGATGTTGGAGGTGAAGTGCAAGGCCACCTGTGGCCCTGCCTTGCACAGCTCCTCCCTCAAATACTCCCTCCATGCCACACACAGGGAGGGTACCACCACCCTGCTAAGGGTGGTACGTGCAGGCATTTTGTAAAATGGGACCAGAAGTGCTACAAACCGCCTGAACCCTGGTCGCTCAACTAAGCAGAAGGGCTGGCTATCCAGATCAAGCATCTCCCCAATGCTCTGGGTGAACTTGCGTGCCTTGGGAACGTGCCCCTCTTTCTGTCCACCTTTCCCCCACTGGTCCAGGGTGGCCTGCGTCTGCTTTGGGGGTAAGGGGGCCTTGGAGCGAGCGGGGGACTTCCCTTTCGGCACACTCGCACTGGTGCCAGGCTGAGCAGCAGGAAGAAGAGCAAGGGGATGGTGTCCTTGCCACGGCTCATGTGCCTTCGGCAGTGCTGGCAGGTGGCAAACCTGGGATCATCTGCCACCTCAAACCGATCCCACACTATACTACTCCCCCACTTCGGGGTTGAGGGCGAGCATCCTGCCTTTTCCCCCTTCTCAGCAAGTTGAGGCACTTGCCTCCACAACCTCAGCCTCCTCCGAGGTGCTGCTTTCCGGAGGAGACCTGGGTCTAGGAGAAACATGAGGGTGTGGAGCACTAATTCTGATTCCCCCTCAGTCCCCAGAATTGCCTGAGCCAGCGCACTCAGCATCCCTGGTTCCAGCTCCAGCTCCAGCTCCTCCTCTGGCAGTGGGAGGCTCACGCTGAGAGCTGAAATTGGGGTGGAGGAGGCAGTGATTCCACCGCTGGTGCCCACTTCTGGACTGAGCGGAGGTGGTGTAGGTGCAGGGACGTTAGGTGCAGACGCTGCTCCCACTGCCCGGCTTCCACTGGCAGCACCGATGTGATGGCTGCTCGGGAACAGAATGCGTCTGTGTTTGGGACGGGGGGAGCCTGCAGCTCTAGCTCTCTCCTTACCCCCTCTCCCTGCCCTGCCAGAAGCCCTGGCACCTGCCTTTCCAGCATGCTTCATACTGATCTTTTCTGCGCTGAAAAAGGTCTCTGTGTGTGTGAATCCTTTGGTATATCTGTCTGTCTTATTCTCCTGTGAATATCTGTGTCTATCTTGTGCTGTGAATGAAATTATTTTTGTGTCTTCTTTTGTGTCTTCTTTCTGGCTCTCATGATACTGTCTATCTTGTGCTGTAGATGAAATTATTTTGCGTGTGTTCCTGTGTCTCAATACATTATCAGTGTCTTGCTTTTCTGTAAATGTTTGTCATCTTCTGCTGTGATTTTTTTTTCCCCCCTATATTCTGGGTCTGTGTATGTGCATGCGTGTGTGCGTGCAAGGAAGCAATCTGTACCTCCCTGCACAGTGATGGATAACACTGGCTGGGAAAACACAACTGGCTTTTTGCAAAGTTTCCAAAACAAGTTCCCAAAAAAATAATTCAAAGAAATAAATTGAATTGTAATACTACTAATAATTGAATTGAATAGCTAAGTTAAGCTAAATCCTAACCACTCCTTTATAACACGAAAAAGCAGCAGGCTGGTTTCGGTCGCAGCGCTCCTCTCTCACACAGCTGCTGACAGGGAACGAGCTGCAAAAGGCACAGAAGGGCTGGAAACAGGGGCTTTTATACTTTTTTCGTCCCGCCCCATAGACGCTGACGTTGGAAAGGTGGCTAGGGAGAAGTCCTTCTCACTGGCTACCTACGGACGTCGGTCTTCCCCGCCCCCGCCCCCACTCCCCCTCCCCCTCCCCCTTCTAATTGCCTTAAAATGGCCGAAGCGGCTCCAAAGCATCCAAAGCAGGTCCGAAGCACTTCGGATGCCCCCAACCCACTCCGGACACCAGTGCTGGTATCCTATTTCGACCCGGAAGTGCCAATTTGGGCACCGAAGCATCCAAAGTGGGTCTGGATCCAAAGCGGGATCCGAAGACTCGCACAGCGCTACTATTCCTTCCTGAACCACCTCAAACCATTCCTTGTCGGCCCTCAGATATTTATAGATATTAGCCAAATTCTCTCATAAGAGAAAAAGAAAGACTAAATCCAGGTAGTTAGCTGTGTACTGCCAGTCACTAAAACATTTGAAATTCCCCTTCCACCCGATCACGGGAGAGTGAATTAACTTCCCATGATTCACCTACAAAGGTCACACAAGTGGTCCCCGAAAGAGTTTTTTGGGTTTTTTTTACTACTCTCATACGTCTAATACCTGGACAGTTTTGTAGTTGGGTGCTGTATCTTTAATTATCATAGTAAGCAAACACCATTCTTTTCAGGGCTCCTTGCCTAGCTCCTCAGGCTACTTCCCTTGTCATTTCTTGCCTTATTGCACGGTCCTGCATCCATGTTGCCCTGCAGAGTTGCCAAAGTTTGGAGGATTTAACACAGCTGGGCAGTTTTCTTTTCCTACCTTCTTGGAACTAAGCCAAGGAAATGCCACCACCTCCTCACCTGTGGTTCTTCCTTTTAATATATCTTAGTTTAAATTAAATTCCACTTTTGCTCTTTGATGGCAAAAATTTTACAGGAGCAGCAATGGGAGAAGAAGGGCTTTGAGAAAGTTTCTTGAAGTCATGTTGAGCCAGATGTCAGAACACTGGAGTGTGAGATGTTCACCCTGTGACCCTCTCTCTCTGCCTGTCACAAAAGTGTGGACATATTAGGGACAAATTCTGCCAAAACCAATAGAGTTGCAATCACTTACATAAGTGCTTAAATTGGCCCAGTTCTGTATATGTTATGCTGTCCATGTTTGAGTTCCCTTATTCCCTGTTGTTGGCTGGTGAATATTAACAGAGATTCTAAATTATCCATCAAACAATGATCCAAATGGTGGCACACACAATCCCCCACCCAACCTTCAAACCTCTACTGGAAATGCAAATGGATGACAAATGACCCAACTGTACTTGGCTGTGTGTTACTCCATAAAATACAGATGTTAATGGGGTTTTTTTTACTAGACAATCTGTTTTAAATGATGGTTTTTTTTCATTATGTGAAGTAAATAAAGCAGTACTTAATTAAGAAAACTGGAAGAATAATTTTTGTCATATGTGGCCATAAAGCTCTCACATGTGAGTCCTGAACCTGTGTTTTTTGGAACCATTGCACAGATCTCTACCACACAGGAGCAATTATTATCCCCCACATGGATCAGTGAATACAGAAATGCCTTTGAGCTATAAAACTACTTGCTAGACTATATGCTACTGCTACTGCTATGAGCAATAGAACAGAGATCAAGAATCCTGTGATCTCTCCCTAGTAATAGGAGGTGAGTAGGGTGCAGTACTGAGGGGCTAAACAAAGCACATGTATTTGGCACATTCAGTTTGAAATCCAGTAGGTGAATAAGGTGGGGACTGCTGTGAAGACCTGGTTTTTCTGTCTGAAGTGACTTCATGAAACCCCTTTATTAACTTATTTATTAAGCAGGAAGTTAATATCTGAGTGGTTTATTCAGTAATATGCTATGAAGAGCCTGAAAACCTACAAACAGCAGTTAGTAGAGGCAAGATCAAGGGCTTCTGGATCAGCTTGCTTTCCTCTAAACAGGGCATTGAATGGATTCCATTGAGTGGAAACACTGTCTTGCTTGGTGGTAAGGTGGAAGAGGTAGCATGGATCGGGCAAAGAGAAAATAGCACACAACCAAGTTCATTAAGCACATTTGCAAGGTCTGATGGCGCTGTTGGCTTTCATGCTGCCTTTATGTAGGTGGCTAGGAAAAATGTATAGCATGTTAAGCATGTTATGAAGATGATGGCAAATAATTGTTTTGTATGTCCACTGGTAACGGGACAAAAAATAATCTAGATGAGACGTTTACTGTGGAGCTGAGTAATTAGCTCCATGGTAATGTCTCAGCATCTACACGTGTTCCCCTATTAGGGTGCAGGACATAAACTCTGCAGCAGGATAGTACTTGTAAGTACAAGTACTATATTGCTGCAGAGTTTTTTTGTGTAGAGCAGCACATGTGAGGACATTGGTGGGGCTGGCTGGGGCATGAGGGTGCTTCCTGCATGGGCTCCCTGACAGCCCCATGCTGAAGCACCCTCATGTCCTAGCCAGCCCCTCCACAGCACACTGAGCTGAGTCAGAGCAGGCTAACCCCTGGGACCCCCTGCCAGCCAGGGCTGTTCCAACCAGGCTGTATGTGCTGTGCGTAAATAAACTCTGGAGCTAATTGCTCCAGAGTTAATTGCTCCTAGGTGCATGTTCAACTGACGCACCCAGTAGCAAAAAACTCAAGAGCAATAAGCTGTGGAGTTTATTTGTCTACACTACTTGCACATATATAGATGCATACAGTGGGCTTAAATTTCAACAAGGGAGTTTTAGGTTAGACATTAGAAAGAACGTTTGAACTATAAGCAGGGTCCAACCCCCTGTGGTTGCGGAAGTCCCTGCCAGTGCTATTTTTCTATGATTCTGTGGTAGCAGGGGAAGCATTGAATGCTTTTTTTTGAAATCCAAGTATGTGACATCAACGTCTTCTCTCTTGGTCACAGAAGGAAATGAGGTCGATGTAAATAAAATGCACTAATTGATGTGTAATGAGCCCCTTTGTCCACCAGATGTCACTTTGATTTGCAGATAGGAAAGAAAGAGGATACCAGCAGTTTTAGGTACTGTGTGTTATGTGTTTTTTCAGACTCTAGGTGTTGCAGTCCAGCCACCCTGACATGAATCAATTTTCTGCTCATTTGCACAGACACCTGTGCACCCTTCCCCCTCCAACCAATGCCCTGAGCAGGGTGACAATGGCATCATCACGCATAATCTGTCCTTGGTTCCATTGCTTGGCCACCTAAAGTGGCTTTCATTAGCTTTCACAGCAAATGGCGCCCTCCTTCTCACAAGACTGTAGCCCATAGCCTCCATGCACAGACTCAATCACAGTCAGACCTGTGGGTGTTCCTGCAATGGCAGCAAGCCGCCCTTACTGGCAGCGGTTCTGTCCTCCTGTAATCTGCCCCTGGTTCCATCCAAGAACTGCTTGGGCGCCTTAAGGGCATGCCCTAGAGCACTTTAATTTGCCCTTTAGAGTGAATGGTGAATGGCACCCACTCTTATAGGACTGCAGCCTGTAGCCTCCACACTTCATAATTTTTTTTCTTGTGCTGGGATGGTTGCACAAGCTTACCCCACGGTCAGAGCCGTGGGTGCTCCTGCAACAGCAGCTGGCAACCAGCCCTTACTGACAGCAGCACCATCACCCCATAATTCACCTCTGCTTTCACCCAGGAATGAAGAACCATTTGGCCACCTACAGGGGGCAACCTGGAGTGCTCCCATGGGCAGTCGGTTCTGGACGGGGATCATCAGTTTTTCCAGTTTTACAGCCCTCTCTACTGGTGTCAACAGCTGTTCATTTGGCAGTGATGAGAACAAAGCCAGGGAGCCTGTGTTCATTACCTCTTAATGGCCCACATTGAAAGAAAAGAAAATAGAAAAAAAGTTTACATAATTAACTGCTACTGATATATTAAGCATAATTTACATAAATTACCAGATATCACAGTATTTACAAGGTAACAGTAATCAACAAGCAATATTCTTCAATTTTAAAACCACAAGCAATAATTAATGACTTTTATAACAACAACTTTTATAACAACAAGCAATAACAATAGGCATTGAATATTTAAAATGACAAACAAGTGATAATCAACGATCAACAATAATCAACTTTTACTACAGATAAGCAAAGCTTTTTTCCATGTTTCTGGGCTGGACTGCCCTTCTTTCTCCCGTTCTCGTGAATGCCTCCTGCCATGTTGCCTGGATGACACTCAGCCCCAGACATACCATGCAGGTACTGATGGTGCTAACGATCCTATCTGTCTGGTCTGTGTTTTTTCAGTGGCAACATAACAAGCAGAGCTGAAAATAAAGGGACGTGGGGAATTGAGCCTTTTTTGAGAGCTCTGCGCTCAGTGAATCATGCGAACAGATAAGAAGTGGTCGGGCAAAAATGACTGAGAAGGGCTTGCCTGCCTGTCCAAGCTGTTGGACTGCAGGCCCTGAGTGGCAGCAAACAATATCCCAGCAGAGCCTCCCTGCTGTGCATTGCCCTGCGCTGACTAACTCAGTGAGTCTTTAAAGCAGTGTCTGACGTCAACCCTTCACCTCTCAGCCCAGCCTAATTGCAGCCGTCAGTTCAGATGACAGTTGGCTTAAAGGTTCCCCAGGGCTTCACATACTGGTTGCGAAGGACAATGTCCACGGTCTCTCATCTTTGAAGAATCTTCAAGGAACAGTACTAGTACTCTGCTGCTGTCTTCCTTGCTTGAGGTAGCATGAGTTGGACGGGCAAGGAAGGCCTGTGGTTGGCGAGGTCTGAGGAGTGGAGGATGGCTTGGAGACCTCTGATCGGCTCATTGCTTGGTGTTCAAGTATCTCCATTAGTGGATGGGGATACTGATAATGTGGCATGTTATGCATGGGGGTGCCTTGCTGCTGAGCTCTTGCTACTTCACATTGGAAAGCAGCCCTTATAATCTTGGCCTTCACCCTGCACTGGGCCACTGTCTTGTTGTGCCCACACTCAGTAAGTCTCCTGGACACATCCAGGTGTATATGCAAGTTTGCATGCAAGCTGTTGCTGAGCTGGATTAACACCTCAGGGTCCCCCAGACCCTGCACCAGGTTCTAAGTGTCTTCATAGGACCAAGTGGTCCTAGCCTTATGTGCCCTGCTTCTCTCTGTCCTCCCTGGTTTTCTCTCCTCTTTTCAATGTCAGACATCTCAGATCAATAAGGGGTATCTGTATCTGGATAGCTGTGCCTTCAGTTTATAGGTCTTTAGGTGACCTGGTCAAATAAAGTTCACCCGCCTCCAACCCTCATTTTGCTGCACAAAGTTTGCATAACAGACATGCTGGTGCCATTCTGGCAACATTGTTTCTTGCTCCATACGGTTTTTTGCAATTTTTGGTGCCCAAAATATCTGGAAGGTGTAGCTAATCAATGAGCCATGTACTGATGGGTATGCCAACAAGGATCTCCCACAGGTTCCCTTTTGGGTCATGGTGCAACAGAGGGTTACCCACCAGTCATCCTCCTCCTCTGCTCAGCATCCAAGTTATTAGGGAGACTGGTTGCATGGTCAGGATGACTTCTTTTTGGCTGTCGTCATCCACCAGCAGTCGCCCCATGCCTCCAACATGTTTCCTGTTGGAGTCTCAGGACAGCCTGCAGTCTCCTGGCTAGGTGTGCTCTCCTGAATACCCTTTGTCCCAAATGAATGGAGACAAGCCTTGCCTGCATCCTTAGTGAGAATGAGGGACAGCTGCTTATAAAATGGTTCAATTGTGCATGTGTCCCCAGAACAAGTTTTCTTCCTTGGCCCGATTGAAAACCACATTTCAGAGCCTTGATCTTGCTGCAGCACTGTGTCCAGTTCTGGTTGTGCCCTTGTACCTTCATTTCCCTGGCAGTTGCTATATATAGTGACTTGTTCTGTCTACTTTCCAGCTGCTCAATGATGTTTTCCTCCAACCAAAAATCTACCAAGCCTTTAAGATCTTCCCAGGTCCAGTTGTGGCCACGGTTTATAGATGTATCCGGCTCCTGCTATGTAGCCTGAATACTTGACTTGTTCTTTGGTGTTGACATTGGATTTTTCTGTGGCCAAAAGGAGTCAAGAGAGGGCTACCTATGCTGCCACCAGAGGCATAAAATGCTTTCTAGCAAAGTTTTTTGAGAAGTTATATAGATGTGTTTAAAGAACCTTTTCTGAAATTCCATGTATGCGTACCTATTAAGCTGTGAACTGTGCCTCAGTACGGGCAGTCAGGGGAATCTGATCAAGTGACCTTTCTAAACAAAGCACCAGTGATATGCATAGCCTGGCCCAAATCATCCACCATTGTCTAGAAGGATAGATCATAATGGCTCAATTTTGATCACACCCAAGAGTCTTTGTCTGGCAGCTCTTCCTTCATGCACAAATCCCCTTCCCCAGTGTGCCGCCTATTAGGCACTCAACTGTTCTGGGGTTCTATTTGGTATGAAGGGAAGGAAAAATTAGGGTTCATCCACCTAGTGTTTGGCTAAGCACCCCACATTTTACCAATGAGCGATTTCAGGGGGGTTGGGGGTGGGGGGTTGTGCAAAACCTCAAAACCAAGTTTTCGGAGGAGGCTAGTTTACAAGAGCCTGGTGTGTTCAGCAGTAGAAATGTAGCAGGGGTATTAATGATGACCTATTCCAAAATTGGGTGTGGGTCAGTTTTGGACCATAGTGACTGCAAGAGAACTTGGCACCTCATAAGCAACATGTGGGGGGCAAGGGGGGCACTGCCAGTCCTGAGATTGGCCCTCGCCAGCCAGGGAGCGGGGGCGCTGATTGAAGGGATGGCCGGTGCTCCGCCTGAGATTGACCCTGGCTGGCACCAAGAAGCACTGGCGGCACTGACAGAAGTGACAGTGGCACTTCCAGTTTTGCAGCCAGCACTGTGATCAGCCGCTGGGGGACCACTCCCCCCTGGTTAGTGGTTGGCCGCTGGTGCTGCCCCAGACTCTGGAGCTACCGGTCACCCATGCAGGGAATAGGTGTTGATGTGCTAATGGGAGCTATTGAAACATTGTGCTGGCCCCACATACCCACATTTCAACCTTGGCTTATTCTGGGGTAGGCCACATTGATGGCGTGATACTTCTTGAATGTGCCTATTCATTGGTCCAGTTAACACCAGTATCTACACCCCAGGGCATAGATGGTTTTCTGGGGTCATCCTAAACCCCACAGGTTCTTAGTGGATGAATGGGACATGACCTCTGCCCCACCCTCTCGGTATAGACCAAAACCTCTTCTGTGCCTATGCACAGCCCACGGCTTCCTGAGCTGCGTAAGAATTGAAATGCAAATAGCAAGGCAGTTATAATGCTAATAGATTGACTTTTATTAGTAGACATTTTGGATGGGGAATCCAGGAAAAAGATGACAAAGCTGAGATGGAAATACAAAGCGCCCAAGCGAGGGACTAACAATCGAGGGATGGGGGAGAGGAGGGGAACGCAACTAGGTTACATACCATACAATTTTAGCCAACTAAGCCCGGGGGTGGGGGGATGTGGAAGGAGGAAGGCGGGGGCTGGTCACGACGCTGAGAGGGAAAGGAGATAGATACACACATACCCGTTACAGTGGTCCGCAATGTTGGAGGAAGTGGCTCGGAGAGAGCGTCTCAGTCCATAAAGTCCGATCGCGGGGGTCCTCTTCGGGTGGGGCGGGGTCGTCCATGGCGGCGAAGTCCTCTCGATGCGAAGCAAAGCGGGGCGGGGGCCGGTTCAGGCGGCAGCGTCCTCCGGGTCCGGTCTGGCGGCGGCTGGTCTGGAGGGGTCGGTGTACTGGCGGTGGCCCGTGATGTGCTCCACGTAGATGTCGCGGGACCAGCGGATGGTGTCGGACACCATGAGGCAGCGCATCAGCTTGGTGTAGTGGCGGGAAACGCGGCAGGTGCGGAGGACACTCTCGTTGCTGGGGTCCCAGGCTCCGAGCATCCCCACGATGAGCGCGTCCGCCGTCACGTCGTAGCCACGGCCCCTCAGGGTGTCGGCCAGCGGGGCGTACTTCTCCTGCTTGCAAGCCCGGGCCTCGGTGAAGGCTTGGCGCCGGTTCTCGAAGGGGATGGTGACGTCCACTATCACGATCTTCTTGGCCTCGTGGTCTGTGGCAGGTGAGGAGGCGGATGTCGCAGAGGTCTCCCATGCGGGGCACGTTGGCTCCTCCCTGCCGGTAGGGGATGTGTAGGACCTCGTTGCTGGCCCACAGCGGCAGGTGCAGCCACTTCTTGAGCAGCCGCCGGATCTCGGTGTCCACCTTCTTGAGGGGGGTCCTGGGGACCGCCGAGCCCCTCAGGACAAACGCGACGCGGGGGATGAGGAAGGTGTTCACTGCGTCGATCTTCTGCCGGGGGCCAGCAGGGATGAGTCCAGCTTGTGGGCATTCTGCACGATCCCGGCGATGGTCTCCTCTGGCGTCTGCCTGGCTCGGTGGCTGGTGGGTGTCCCCAGGTGGCAGTAGGCCTTGCCGTCGCGCAGGTGCCTCATCACCTGGCCCTGGACTGTGAGGGTGGAGTCCAGGATGCGGCTCTTCTGCCTGCCGTCAATGTGCGGGGAGGCGCACTTGGCGACGGTAAAGCTCAGGCCCATCCATCTGGCCGCCGCGGACGTCACGTCCAGCATCTGCTGCAGCTGGGCGGCATCGGGGGCCAGGAGGACCAGGTCGTCGGCGTAGGCCAGGATGCTCAGCTTCTGGCCGTACAGGTCGAGCCCGCCGGGGCCGCCCGCCACAGCTCGAAGGAGTGGTTCCATGGCCAGATTGAAGATGATGGGGCTGAGGGGGCAGCCCTGCCTCACCCCCGACCGAATGGGGATCTCCGTGGTCTCCCCATCGGTGGCGCGGACGGTCGTGGTGCATCCAAGGTAGAGCTCTCGCACCAAGTCGACAACACTGTCCAGTAAGCCCAGCTCGCGGAGAGTGCCGAAGATGTGGTGGTGGGGCATGGAGCCGAAGGCGTTGGAGATGTCCAGCCACACCACCGCGCACTGTACACAACAGCCTTAGCTATTCAGCTGTCCGCCCTAGTGAACCTTGATGGTGCTGTGCACTAAACAGCCACCCTGCTGTGTGCTGCAAAGCAACATGGCTTCAATGAAAGCTGACAGAGTGAGAGAGGAGGACCAAATGGAGTTGGATGCCCTGTCCTTGTATACAGTTGATACTGTAGAGACACAGCTACTGACCACAACGCAAGGTATGCTGAACCTTGTACTAAGTTGCGAAGACATGGCAGAACCTAATCACGGCTTCCTATACCAGGTAATAGCCTGTGCAGTGGAGTGGGAGAGCCGAGAGACAGCTGCAGAACTGGCAGATGACAGGCCTCTGTGGGTCAACCTAAGGAGCAAAAATCACAGGGTCTGGGCCAGGAACGGCAATTATTCTGGGCAGAGGCTGCTTACTGAGTTTCGGAGCCATTGAGGGCCACATGACAGGCAGCTCAGGGCAGATTAATATTAATTTACTAACATTTATACAGGCTGGGCAGGCAGCTCACATGATGCACATGTGTTTAGAAACTTGCTGCTGCCTGGTTTGATGGAGAAAGGATCATTTGCAGTCAGAGTCCCTGATACAGTGATTTGTAGTGTTGCTGCCCCCCTGCTTATCATAGTGGATGCAGCTTACCTCTCCGGCCCTGGGTCATGAAGCCATATGGAGGACACATTACTGACCTGCAAAAAATGGCATTCAGCTATCATCTGAGCAAATGCAGGATGGCTGTTGAATGTGCCTTTGGCCTCCTCAAAACACAATGGAGGTCACTGAATTATAGGCTCAAGTTGGAGCCAGAAAACATAACGGTTTTCATAGTGGCAGCCTGCATGTGCCATAATATTCGTGAGACTGGCAGAGAGATTTTCAGTGAGTCTTGGGTTGAGGAAGTGCAGGAGGCAGCAGGCAAATAGAAACCCAGGCAGTCAACACACCTCACCCCCCACCATCAGCATGGAGAAGCTGGTTGGGCAGCCATTGTGCAGGATTGCCTAGCCACACATATATTATAGTTGTTGCCAATGAAGTCCGTTCTCTCTAGGCCAATAGATACGTTCCTGATACCTACTGCTGAGTGTTTCTTTGAATAAAAATAACATCTTCATTGCAACACAAAACTTTTGTCTGTCTCTTAAGTACATTGTCTGTAGTGGTGGGGAGGAAGATGCAGTGACAGTGAGTGGGGGAGGGAGTGGGGCAGGCAGGGGTCTCGTGGTCAGCTGTGGATTTCCGTGGTTACTTGAACTATGAATAACCCCCTGCCACTGGGACCGCAGCAGGGCATGGGGGAAAGGGGAGGGAGATGCTGCCTGGGGGGGACTGGGGGGGAGGGGAAGGAGGGTGGTGTTGTCAGGCTCCCAGCCATGATGCCCAAGGGGTGGGGGAGGAAGCGGGTGCATGAATTAATGCCTGACACCTGGCCCAGCACAACACCCCTAGCCTAGCTTCCCTGGAACTGGGCGGGCCATGTGCTGTAAAGGGTTAATGAGAGCACTTCAGGGTGATTGTGTTGGCCAGCAAAGTGCTTATTAATTCTATGCAGGAACCAGGGTTGGATTATGGGGTGACAGTGCAGTTGCCAGTAAGGGTGCCCCTTGGCGCGCCAGGGAGGGATAGCATGGCTCGGGGGGGCACCCATGCCAGGGCCACCCAGAGGCGGGGTGCTGTGACTGTGTAGGAGCCTGTGGTTTGGTGGTGGCGGCTGCCTTCTGAAAGTCAAGGAACACCCATGCATATGACTGTACTGAGAGCTAGTACATAATAAGTGCCTGCCATGACAAAACTGGTTAATGGGTCCCAAAATTTCCCTTGCTGTTCAAAACTGATGTCCTTAGCAAAAACTGAGGAAGTGATCTCTGTCCCTGTGGAGTGTGTTCTGCTTTGAGGCTTTAACATACCACCTTATTGGACTTTAATGTGTCCTCAGTGATCTATTGCTATCTGTAAATCTGTCAAGCAACAACCACAATGTGGCGATCTGTGGCTGCTGGGTACTGGGGAGGGCGTAACCATACCAGAGACCTGGGAGCTGTCAGAGCTGCCGGTGGCAGGGACTGGAGCCATGTGCACTGCATGGCTGGGACCTGCTGGTGGCAGGGCGGCCTCAGTGCCGCCAGGTTCTGGCCCAGCCTGGCCACGATCCTGCATGTGGGATCAGTTCAGGGGCGCCCCCTACTGGCCCACCACACAGACTATGGGCAATTAGCAGTAAGCCAACACAGCAGCTAGCACTGATCCCTGCAGGGAGGTAAAACTGGTAAATCTGCTAAAAAAATGCAGGTTGGCTTTGGGGATAGGAGAAGAATGCCTGCACACTGACTGGAAACAAAATGAATATGCCTTTCACTTTGGACCTGGGGAGTCTTTGGGACCTAACCTGTTTAGACCTGGGGAGTCCCATGTGTGGGCAGGAGGCACTTGCTCTGAAGGGCAAATTAAAGTGCTTGAGGACATCCCACTTTATGCGCCCAAGTGATTCTTAATTCCCTGATGGAACCAGGGCTGGATTATTGGGTCAGTAACTGCACCCCTTGGGGAGACGCGGGCAGCAAGGCATAGGGTGGCACCCATGCCAGGGCCATGGGGGGGGTTGGGGAAGGGATGACCATGCACGCTACTGCGGCTTGGCATGGGGCTTCTTGCAGGCAACTACGGCTTCGGGGGGGGGGGTGCGTTTTGGGGGGGGGGGATTACTGGTTTGCCGGCGCCCCCTGCTGTAATTGAGTACCAAAGAGATCAGTGGAGTGGATTCTTATGCGGCTCCCCCTCCCGTAATTTACTGTGACTTGCGCACTGCACGCTTCAATTTAATTCAGTTTAAAAGCTGTCACTTGTAAACAATGATGTAATGAATTAAAACAAGACATGTCAATTTTAATAAACCTGTTTAATTTAGTGAGGATTAAAGCCCGTCACATTTACAAGCACCTGAAGAATGCTTTGTTTAACTGGGTACAAGTAAGTTTCTTTAGCATAGTACATGATGTTAGCACCACACAAAGACTGAAATGGAGATGGAGACTCAACCCCCCCACTATAACAAACATAATGAAGAGAAGAGCTGGTTGAAAGCCTAGGCAGCAGCATGTCTGGGTCCAGCACATTTATTATTACTATTATTCGTGTTGTAATGCAATTTATTTACATAGCACCCAGAGCATGTAAAGTGCTGGGTTTCAGCAGGGGACTGTTTGTCTTATTAGCAAAGTCCACAATTTGCCTCATCCTTAGAATATTTTCCGTGATTTGGGGATTAGAATGAATCTGGTGCTGGTAGAGATCAGTGGTTTTGTAAATGCCATGTGTCATGATTCCTTCTGTGTGTACACACACACACACACACACACACACACACACACACACAGCTCTCTGCCTCAGGAGCTTAATCAGAAAATTCCCAGCCACAAAATGAGAAGCACATTTACCAGAGGCTTAAGCTACATTGCTAGATTTTTAATGCAGAGATCCAGGACTGTGACATTCTGAACTTGGGTTTGGAACGTTTTTTCTGTACCATGCCGGGCAGATATATGTTTGGATTCTCTTCTTGTTTACATATTTTTCTTGGCCCCTGTGACTGCATCTGCATTGTGATTAAAAAATATTTAATTAACATACAAAAATAAAATTAAAAAGTGTAATAGTTATTGTAAAAATAAAACTGCAGCAAACCACTCAAACAAACAGTACCCTGGGGAGTTGGAAAGCTTGGAAAAGCTGGAAAAATACAACTACAACTGTAATTACTTCTCCCAAGGGACATACAACAGACTAGAAAAATAAAATTCACCATCTACTGCAGCCACTAACCACCCGGAGGGCACTGAGGCAAGAAAAATAAAACCCAGATCCTACACTCAAGCAAAGAGCACTTCTTTCTCTGCCTCCCATCCCCCAGGCCAGAAGTATAACCAGCCAGCAAAGCCATATGGATTTTTCTTGGAGGTCTAATGCCAATAGATCTGGGCATTGGTGACGTGTAAGGGGTGGACATGCATGTGCATCCCTTGAGCTTGACAGTGCACTCCCTGCAAAAAGCATTGCAAATGCTGCCAGTTGTGTCTGCGGGTGGTCACCAACCACTGGCTGGCACTCCCCCCGCGCCAACACTACTGCGTCTGCCTGCAGGAACTCCCCGCTCGCTGCCACCACATCCCCCACACTGCCGCTGCCACCTGCAGGATCTCGCCGTACCCCCCCAGCCTCCAGGGGCACGTGGTGTTTTTGGATCTGGGTCTACTGCTTTGGAAAACAAGGATTAAATGCCATAAGGCCTGTGCCGTTTTGGTGTCACTTAGGCCTGTTGACATGGAGCTTAAATGCAGCAAGTGCAAAAATTCTGAAGAACTTATCAGCAGTTGTCATTATTTTCTTATTTTATGAACAAAAATTGTGCAAAAATCCACTTCCCATAACAGCAACAGCTTAATATGAGGAACCTTGGTACCTATATCCTACTACAGACAGGAGAGATATATTCAGGATCCTGTTGTCACAGTGGTTTGTCAATAAAAACCATAATGCAAATGGTGTCTGACAATACCGTAGCATGGCACTACAGGACTACTGACATAGTCAGAATTTCTGTTTCCATCCATTAGGGAGCAGTGAAATACACAGACAGTATCCAGCGTGCAGCAGTTTATTTCATATAAATGCCAATATCATGAATCTATTTTTGATTTGTGAACTTCTAATCTAAGGTGTACTAAAATCAGCCATAGATCTGAAGCACACAGTCGTACTTTTTTGGTCTTACATTTACATTCATCATTGTGGTATCTTAATGCTGCCCCAGTGTTAAAAAAATGCCTTCTTCCCTTTCCGTCCCACCTGGTGGGATTCAGGGCTTGAATAGAATTTAGGGTGTGCATCCGAGAGACACGGGAGGGCTTCCTGGGAGAAGCTGTCAAAGAGATAAGTTTTACAATTAGTCCTGACTTCAGTGAGACCTGTGGTTGTTATCACCCCTTGGAGAAATGAACTGCATCCTTTGCAATGAGCAGACCTTTCGGAAGTTCCTTTCCCGTGCTCAGGAGCCTCCCTTTATTGAATCACATTTTTACTATTCAAATAGGACACAGCCAATGTGGAGGGAGCTAGTTGCAGAGGGAGGTTCAATCTCACAGAGGGTTTGAGTATCAGGACAGACACTTTGAAGGAGCTCTGTATTCATAGATTTCATAGATATTAGGGCTGGAAGGGACCTTGGAAGATCAAGTCCAGCTCCCTGCCCCAGGGGCAGGAAGTCAGCTGGGGTCAAAGGATCCCAGCAAGATAAGCGTTCCAATGTTTCTTAAAAGAGTTCAGAGTAGGTGCCTGCACCACTTCTGGAAGGAGTTGATTTCAGGCCTTGGAGGCTCAGACAGTAAAGAAGTTTTTCCTTATGTTCAACCTAAAACGGTCTTGGAGGAGTTTATGACAGTTTGACCTTGTCATCCCCTGGGGTGTGCTGGTGAACAGGGGTTCCCCCAGATCCTGATGCACACCCCTTATATACTTACAGTCTGCCAGCAGATCACCCCGAGCCTGCGCTTTTCCAGGCTGAAGAGTCCCATGTCCCTCAGTCTCTCTTCATAAGGCCTGTTCTCTTGCCCTCTAATCATGGACGTGGCTCTCCTCTGGACCCTCTCAAGCTTCTCCACATCCTTCTTGAATTGTGGAGCCTGGAATCGGATGCAGTACTCCAGCTGTGGCCTCACCAAGGCCGAGTACAGTGGGAGGATGACATCCTGAGAGTCAATGGAGCACCACTGTGGAGAGACAAGCACATGGGTGATGTGCTAGCAGTGATCCACGCTGCTTAGCAGACAGCCTTCTGCACTTTGCAACAGCTGGAGTTGTAGGGAGTGGGGTTCTCCTACTGCTGAGCTGAAATAATTGCTCCTGGAGGTCACTCATGGGTGGATTACTATGGGAATTAAGTTGATGTCTGATCTAAAGGACACAATCTTCTGACCACTCAGAAAAAGAAGTAAATGTGCTGTCTCTACCATAGCTATGTATGGCTATGTAGCTGCTTAATGACTGGGGAAATGCCCTCAATATTGGGAGATATTGTAGAGGAAGTGAGTTCCTCAAAGCATTCCCCACTTCTCATCCTCATTCCTCCCATCACACTATTAGACCTTTTTTATGCTATCTTCACAGCTCATTCCTGCCCCTACTGAATCTCTTCTGATAACTTAATGCCTTAAACTTCAAACTTTTTCTTGAGGCACTGGATATTTATGTTTTTCCAATTGCCATGGGCATATGCTTGTTCCTTTCTAACAACAAGTGTAAATTCTTCATGGCCAGTCACTTTTTATGGTTCCCCCTAGTATTTTTGTGGATTGTAAGATCCTTGGGCCCCAGCCATGAATATCGGGTTTGCAGCAACTGGATTATTTCCATGATTAAAGTCAGTAAAGGGCTTTGCAGACCTTTTTCATAGAAATGTCTCTTGGTTGCTATTGTCCTAAGCTATGCTGTATTTCACTGGGAACTGAATTGGAATTCATACCAAGGGAAAAGGTTCATTTAAAAAACTCGGTAGACTTTTAATGGTCTGATGTTGATTAAGCTGCTATTTTTTCTCATATTCCAGTTGCTGTCTGAAACTTGCTTTAACAGGAGTTATGAGAAAGTACCTCTGCTCTTGTTGCTGGGTAAACCAAAATTAACTTCTCTTTCTCCTCCAGAGTTACATAATCTGTATGTCTGTCAATCTCTCCATTCTCCCCCACCACCTTCCCTGCAAAATTTATCATATTTCTAACCCCACAGCTTCTCTGAAGGATTTTTCATACTAGTTATTTTACATCTTTGGTTGCCAGCTGGGCTAGTGTTATTGAAAATGATGGGAAAGCATGTGTGTGACGGCTGAACGCAAAACAAGTTGGGCTGGGTGAGTTTGTCTTGATAAAATAAGAACCATCCCAGACTGTTGAGCAAACAGAAAACAGTGGTTTAAAAAATGTTGGTGAATATTGTTCCCCCTGTTTTGGGGTCTGTAGCCCTGGGCATTTCCTGGCCCCATTCCAGACTGGAAGCTAGACTGTCCAAAAACCCTGTGGCTCTTGTGGTATTTGGGGAGCAGTCAGAGGCAGGAAGAGCCAGAATTCTGCTCTCTTGAGGCTTCCAGCCTGACATTACAACCACAGAGATTCAGATCATTTTGGAAAAGAACCCGTCAGATGGAGTTGCATCCACTCCAGACAGGTGTTAAAATTGGCCTTCATACTTATGCTACTAGAAAGCTGAAATCTGAGTGCCAGTGCAGTGATATATGACATTTATTTCTGACCCTGATGGTTTGCAAGATCTTGGACCTCAGACTGTTACTGATCTGCTAGCTTAGCAGTGCTCTGCTGGCACTAGTCCACAACTGAATTTAGCAAGTTCTGAACTCAGGCCAGCATAACTTTTTATCTGCTGACAAATGTGATCTTCCTTTTGCTCCTTACACTTGATTTGCTTCCATTTATTTTCCTGTCACTGAAATCTCTCATTACTCCTTGTTTCAGCTGTTCACAAACCTTTTTGAATTTCTGCAACCATTTTTTCTTCACGCTGAAACGTTGGCCTGGCTTTATAATTATAGCATTATTAATGTATTTTTATCATTGTTAATTATTTTTACATGCTGAAATTGATTCAATATGCCTGGAGCTGCCATGCTAGTACATGCCTTGATTGGCTTCCAAGTTGGAGCCCTCACACACCAAACTCAAAGAGTTCCAATAGTTTTAAATCACTCTAAACTTCACTGAGTGATTTAAATTATTGGAGGGCATTCAAGTTTTTATAAGCACTTGAATGTGAACTGTTTGGATTTTGGGTATGTGCAATGCAGCAGGATTTAAAATGATTTGAGTGCCTGACATTTTTTCTAAGCCCCTGTATGCTGGGAAAGATCCAGGCTTGTTGGGCAGTGCACAATGCAAAGACTTTGCACGGTGGGAACTGTCACATTTTAAAAATACCTCTAATTCCTTTAAATTGAAACATTCCCATTTTATTTAATTGGCTTAGAGAGTTCTTCTGTGTGGCTGAGGTGATTGGTGGCAAGATGAAGAGCCTTTTGTTTCTGGGTCGATGGTTTGAATCTAGTGTAAGGTCAGTACTGAATAAAAATCATTGTCCCCTGATTGCTGGTCACGGCCTTTAATGTGTGATCTAAGCTGCAAGACCAAGCATTAGTGGTCATAGTGACATCAGTCTCTCCTCTTGCCTCTAGAAGAGAACCTAAATTAAATAGAGTGGTGGTGTCAGTCCAGGTCCTTAACTAGAGGCATCCATGTTGCAGAGTCAGCACCCAACAGGCATGTTTCGTATCAGTGATGGCAGCCCCAAGCTAAAGCATGACACCTGAATAGGCCATGGAACATAAATTCTTCTTCCAAGCCTCAGATGGGTTAGGAGAAACCTTAGTGTCTTGGCTTGTGGTGCAGTTGTCCCATGGAGAGGGCAGTCAGCTTTGCACCAACATGCACTAAGAGGAGAACTGAATGCCAGCTCTTCAAAAGCATTTGAAAACTTCTTTTAGGGATGAGCTGCTGCATGGCAGCATAAGCCACCGCTCTAGCCAGTCTAGTGTGATGCCAGATGGCTTCAAGACAAGACTAGAACCCAGACAGTACTGTGGCGTATTTAATTGTTTCAAATAGCAAATTATTTGTTTGGACAGTTACATTGTAATTCCTTGAGTTTAAAATTAAACCATGGCTTTGTAAGACAGGAAGCTCGATGGTCACGTTTTCAGCAGCTGAACACATTGGTATGGTTTGAACCCTTGCCTTGTTGGGCTGCTTCGTATACTTTTATATTGTTGAGTACGTTGCATGGAAACAGTTGTGCACATGAATTAGTGCAGCAAAGCACTCACAGTTTGCACATACTAGACCAAGTCTTACAGTCTTTACTCAGTCAATAGTGAGATCACTGAGAGTAGTGAGTACTGAGCAACCTTGAGAATCAAGTCACTTTTATTTAGGTGCCTAAACATGCAGTAAGTGGCTTAACTCTAAGCACCCAAACTTTAACCTTTTAGTCTTAATGAGGCAGTGACCAAAATTCTGCTCTGATGTACAGGAATATAAATCAGAGTAACTGCTGAAGAAAAGGCAAGTACTCTAGAATTCCCCACTGGTAATTAAGAGCAGATTTAAGCCCATCCTACCATAAATGACAAATTTATAGTAAAAAAAAGTTATTAGCTTCTTTAGAAGAGCAATTCCCAAACAAGCTACAGTGCACAGTGCATTCAAAGAGAAGTTTTTTATATTTTAAAGCAAGGCGTAATTCTCCTTAAGACCCCTTTTATTAAAAAAGTTTTTAGAGTGATATTAAATAAATAAACAGCAGTGTTAATTAGATTATATCGTTAACGTACATTAGAACTATGACTTATTGCAGAGTTACTGACCATGAAAGCACATTTTGCTCATTCCAGTCTGTAATCCCCACTTAATCCATTCCAAGTCTGTCAATCAACGGAATACAATCATGATATTTATGATCACATCAGACGAGAGATCTGGAAGAATTTAGCAACTTTGCAGAGCCGAATCCAGAAAAGAAGAAGGGGAAAAATGTTTCCAATGGCAAAATGAACTGCTGCCAGGAAAAACATTATTGTTGACTTGGCCCATGTAATTGAATTTTCTGCTCAGAAGTAACTTACAAACCAGCAACTAGGAGAAATTATCAATATTTGGAACTTTTGTAATAATAAAGCAGAGGAGTTTTACCTGGCACAGCACTTTTAAAATTGTGTCCTTCCTTTTTTTATTCCACTCTGCGATTATATTTCCCCTAATGTTTCTTCCATGTATGATCATTCAAATCACCAGAGTTGGGCAGAAAGAGAGGCAGACCTTTTGGGGCCTGTTTTGCTGCTGGAATCTGTTTTGCTGCTGGAATAGTCTGTGTTTCCTTGGCTGCAAGCTCCTCAAGGCAGGGACCCTCTCCTCCTGGACTCCCTCTCAAGGCAGACAGTGTGAACAGGGGATAGCACGCTTCTAAAGTGAACACTGAAGTTTCTGTCTGAAGTGTACAGGACACAACCATAAAGCAGCACTGACAGTCCTTTGCACTTATGTCCTTTGCAGCCAGTATTTTAGGTAGGTCAAGTGACACACTTTTTGTTAAAAAAAAAACCTTTTCATTAAAGAATGGATTGTTTTTGTAACATGTAAGCTCATTTTGGACATGACCTTGTTGCCCTGCAAGTTCTTAGCACTCAGACTGTGGAATAAAGTGGAGGTGGCAATCCAGGCCTGGCAAAGCACATAATCACCCTTTTAAATTTCAGCATGTGAAAAGTCCCATTGACTCCAGTGCTTTTTGGGACTGGATCCAGAGAGCTCTGCAGAGCACCTTGTACAAATGAGTTGGCTATAGATCACCACTGTGTAGATACACAAAACTACGCTGTATAGAAAACAAGGGCCATATTTAGCTATTTTTGGTGAGTGATTGGACAGAGTGAGGAATAATCTGTTCCGCAGAGAAAATTTACATGGAAACAACATTTTTTGGTGACCATCAAAACAAGCTGTGGTGGGCAGCTAATATCATCATCACAGTAGATATTCAGAATGGCCACAGAGCCCAGCTAGCTGCTCACCCGAGTATTTACAGACAACTAGGCAATTTACAGGCCTCAGCAGGGGTTGGAGTATCTCATGCAATGTCATAAAAGATTTTCTTTCTGCCTATTAGTTACCAGACCCTCAGATCAAATTTAACGAGTTCCTGGATCCTCTACTTTCACAACACAGACCAATGTAGGCCCAGGCTTCACACTTTGCCACTCAGTTATGGCTGATCCACCACCCTCCACAGATGGATTCAAGACAGTTTTTACTTGACTGGCCTCCACTAACTGGAGCTGTGCTGAACTTATTTACCTGGAAGTAATTCCTAGGAGATCCCTCCAAGTTCCCTCCAAGGCTAGGAACAGAAATTACGCATAAACCAGTATAAGTGATTAGAAGAAACCTTTTCAAATCTGTAACACAACAGAAGTTCAGTGCACATAAACTGCTTTCAAACTGGCACAAACTGGATGGATCAAATTTAACTGGTTTAGATTAAATTAGTTTATTGAACTTCTGTCTCAGATTCCCCCCCGATTCAAGTTAACTCGCAGTGTGGGTGACCTAGCCTTGGCCCAAGCTGTCTGCTCCAGCCAAGCAAGAAGGCATGCTCTAGTGCCCCTCAGCTTCTGGCCTGTGCCACTGCAGGCATGTGGCTGCATTTCCAGAATCAAAAGTGAATGTCTGTTAGGGGTGTGCAAAATGGCCCCTATTTGTTTCAGATTCTGTTGATTTGGATAACTGTCCCTGATTTGATTTGGGCAAATCTGAATCCAGCAATTCGATGCTGATTTGGCGAATCAGCAATTTGGACACAGGCAGAGCTTTAAAAGGTTTTTCTACATACCTTGAGGTAGCAGCATGCCTCTGTGGTGCTGGGGTGGATGGAGCATCCCACAGGAGCGTTTGGCAGTGAACCTGGATGTGGATCTGGTCCACTTCTGGGTCTTCCCCCCGCCGTGCCCCCATGGCTCAGTGATCAGCCACAGGGGGACCCTGGACCCCAGGAGGCACCAGTCTCCGAGCCGGGAAGGAGGGCACAGGGGGCGCCCCAGCATGCTCCCTGGTGGACCCGGAAGTGCTTCTAGTCCACTTCTGGGTGTGCTGCTGAGCGCACTGGGGAGCCCCTCGTGCTTCTGTGGGATGCTGCATGTGCCCGAGCACTGCAGCATTCGGAGCTCCTGCTCCCCAGAGGTATGTAGAAAAAAAATTTAAAGCTGTCTGTGATGGGTGGTGCCTTAAGTGGGGGTTCCCCAAGTGATGTATTATCCGTCTGGCATGGGGCCCCTCCCCTCAACTTTCCTGCCACGACTTGGTGCTATTAAAGAGAGGGTTCAGTGGAGATCTTCCTGGGGGAGCCCTGGGGATAGCAGTACTCACAGTTCAAATGCAATGTTCCATGGGGCTCTGCCTCCCCTACACCCCGTCCACTCACCAACTGGGAAGGGCGCCAGTGATGTTGCTCGATCGACCCCTGCTTGCCTAGAGGGGGAACCTGCATCTGTGTGGATTCTGTTGGACTTGTCAGTCTGCTGCCAATGAGTAAAATCTTGTTGTGAAGACTGGCAAGCTGGACTAAAGTTGGCTGACAGCTACTTCAGTGCTTCTGAGTAGGGCGCTTCTGATCTTGCACCTATTCTCCTTTTTTTTTTCAAAAGAAATAGACCCCTGGGAGGGAGGGGGGTATGGAGTTGCCTCCTTCCTCCCAGCCTACAGGGGCTCAAACGCCTCCCCTGCTCTGTCTGCTGGTGTCAAGCTGGCTGCGCTGCTCCTGTCTGCTGCAGGAGCCTCAGCACGCCTGGCATGCTCCACGCCAGTGTGCTCCCTTGCTCTCTCTGCCCCCTGGGTTCCAGTGGGACTTTTAAATCTTCCTGTGGCAGCCGCAACACCTGCCGCAATAGCTGCCGCAATTGGCTCGACTTTTCCCTGCCTGGAGAACAGCTGACTAAACAGCTGGCATAATGTCAGCTCATGTGGCCGCGGCTCCTGCTCTGACTTTGGCTGCGCTCCTGGAGGTAAGTTCCCTCTGCAGGGGGGCTGTTTGTGGGGTTTGGGGCCCGCGGGGACTGCTCTCTCCCCTTTGGGAGCCTGTAGAGGCATCTCACTGCCACACTGTCTATATGTCCGAATCACAAAATCTGTCTGAAAAACTCTCTGAGTCAATTTGGAGAGATTAAAAGGTCCTTTGATTTGATTCAGATCCAGAGATTCAGCCACCGAATCGGGATGAATCTCTGCCAGATCAAATCAGGGACCAAAGCTTTGCACAGTGATGTCTGTTTATTTGCTTAGTGGTTCAGTCTATGCAGCTTAGACTAACCTGAGAAGGTTGAATTGATTTAGCCTTGGGCTTTTTGGCTGTATGTATTTAGCCCAAATGTGGCTACTTTTCCTCCAAGCTGTTCGGCAGAAGTCAGGGCAGGGTGTATATGGTAACAAAATGATAGAGGGGTCCTTTGGGCCAAAGTAAAGAAGTTTGAGAGGATATGTTTTTTCTCAGGTTGTACCTCTGGGCTAGAAAGAGAAACCAGATGACTGCTCTTAAAATAAGAAATTGGCAAACATTTATTACAGTTTTTTTAAAGTTAAATAACAACGAAAAATAGCAGGACAATCAACAGCCCCTCCTCCTCCTCTGCAACATCCATCAGATAAAGAGTGCATCAGCAGTTGTTATTTAGTCTGATAGCAAGACAGCCCTTGGAATGGAGCATTGTCACAGGATTAGTCTACTGTTTGAAAGTAAATGTCATGCCTTTGCCTTCACATTTACTGGTATTTAGCAGCATGAGACCATTATCATGCTGACTCTGCTCTTTGTCACTGATACCCTTTTCTGAGACGATAACTTCTGTGCAGCCACTGGTTTGTCTTCCCTAAGATTTATCATAGCACTTATTTTTACAGGACTTTCTTTTTTTTTTTTTTTTTGCTCCTGAAGGGCAAAAACACCTGTTGATAACTGTGCAAATTAGAATTGCACCACCAGAATTGAATTTTAACTCTGGATTCAAAAAGCACTCTCTAAATAAAACCACGGTGCAAGGAACCTTGCCTCGTTGTGTAACCACAGAACTGCTCTGGAGAACCTGACACCAGTCAGTTGCAGTTTGTTTCTATCAGCAAACTAATGTGGTACTTGTGTACATGCTGCTTTTCCAAGAATGTCAGTGCTTCGTGGGTTCTGTCCCCGTCCTGAAAAAAAATCTAATATGGCACAAATAAAGTGTGGTAAATGGCTTCATGGAAAGCAGATGTGCATGGAAGCCTAGACTCCTACCAAGAGTTTATGAGACTTCAAAGCCTGAAAGGAAGAGTTGAACAAAATATTTGACTGTGCCAAATTTTCACTGTTCTTGATGAAAGAGCAAAAGTGAGGAAGAAAAAAAAAATCTGTCTCCTTGTTTTAATTTTCTGCTGGCCTAAGGCTAGATTTTTTGAAGGAATAGATTACAAGAAAACACGGAGCTGGAGAGAATAAATGACAATGAGACGGCGACTGACTTGGCTAGCACTGAACAAAGGGAATTCTACGTGGTTTTTATTTGCGTGAATCTTTAGATTGCTCTGATTTGCCAGAAAACTGAGTTTGGAGAGCGTGGGTATCAGAAAACAGCCTGTCTCATTTGTGGACACTTTTTTTGAGCAATCCACTGCACGTTCTAGTCTTACCACACAGTTTTTAAAGTGCCCGCCCCAGGTGTGCTGCCTTGAGGTCCCTTTGACAAATCAGCCATGCATGTGAAATGCAACAAATGTAAGGTGACCATTGCAATGGTACAAGGGGTCTTGTAGCAGTACTGAGGTGTCTTGCCACAACTCAGGAGAGGTGAGTTTGAGCTTTGCTCCAGGCTTTTACCACAGGCTGCCCCAGTCAACTCAGCTGAAGACAGATGCCATATTATTTAGGCTGGAGACTGAAATGAAGATGAATGTGATGCTAGCTACGAAGAGCCAGAAAGTGGTGTGTCTGAGCCGTGTTAGCCCAGCAGCACTTTGGCACTTTATAGAAATGAAGTAGAGTGTGGAACAAGGAATTTGCCAGTACAGATGGTAAGACTGATTCATTCCCATTGGATCAAATATTATTTCTTCTGAAGAAGGACAAGGACGCACAGAACCAGTAAAGATTTCCTTTTCTTTCTCCCGAAGTGTATGAAGATACTATGAGTCTCTACCTCTTTTCAAAACTAATTTCTGTGGGCAGCTAGCTGATTTGGGCAGTCATCTGGGCAAAACTCATTTCTGCGGGCAGTCATCTGAAGAGGTTTTCTCTACTTCCATCCTCACTTCTGCCTACCTTTTTTAGCATATTGCTCTTGTCTTCCTTGTTCATATGACTTGTTCACGTGGGCACATCAGCCCTTGCAAGTGTAGGACTACAAGAAGTTCAGAAGAGAGATTGGTGGACTGATTTATGAGGAAAAAATTGAAGAGCCCAGTATTTTCAGTTTGACTAAATGGCAACATAAGAGGAGACATGAGTATTATCCATACATAGATAAGTGATATAAATGGTGAGCAGATGAAGCATATGGGTGGTTAAACTAAAAGAAAAGTCTGAACAATCAAGACCAACTTCCTGAGAGTCAGATGTGCAATAATCTCAGAAAAGAAATGATGGGAGCACTTGGTTACACTAGAATTTCATAGATTTCATAGATTTTCATAGACGTTAGGGCTGGAAGGGACCTCGGGAGATCATCGAGTCCAGTCCCCTGCCCAAAGGGCAGGAAGTCAGCTGGGGTCATAGGATCCCAGCAAGATAAGCATCCAATTTACTCTTGAAATTAGACTAGACAAAACAGGTTAAACCTCAGGAAAAGTTTCCTAGATGCCAGAGCAGCTGGAAAGCAGAATGGACTGCCTAGTGTAACCTCCTTCCCTGGAGGTTTTTAAGAAGAGGTTGGATGGGCATCTGTCAGGGATGGTTTAAGTACCTGCCTCCAAGGAGGTGGTGATCCTTAAAGACCCCTGAAAGCCAGTCCAACCTCGTGATTCTTTGGTTGGATAAGAAGCCAAGAATATATTTCAGGGGCCATGCTGTTCTTGAATTCACAAGGATATGAGGCTAGATGATTCAGTTAGTGCTGGTCAGAGCATATCAGAAAAAACTAGTTTGAAATTACGCTTGTTTCCTTCTTGCTTAAATGTCATACTGGCTCCACATTTCCAACCAGTGACACACCCAAAAGATCTCTTCTGTCTCTAATACCTTTGAACCTGCCCCTTTTAAATGATGTCTTCACTAAGGACTTCTGCTGGCACAAAGTTACGTTCAGAACTGTGAAGAAGTGAGATCTCTGCCTAAGATACCTGTGCCAACAAAAGCCCCTGTTGTAGATGCAGTGATGCTAGCAAAATCACGCTTGTACCACCATAGCTTGTTTTGCTTGGAGTGATGGTACAAAGCAGTTTTTCTCATACAGCTGAATCCATACTAGAAATACTTTGCCTGTCTAGTATAACCTCCATACCTTTAAAAGTAAAATGCTCCTGATACAGATATGGACTTAATTTCTCTTTTCCCCTCTGTTCTTATTTAACTCAAGCCATTTGCACTAAGGCTTGTGTGCAAATTTTGTCACTGTAGAAAATTAAATCACCTATTGTATAATATTAGGACATAAACCACTGATGGTAGTGAGTCCCCATGATGGATAGTTAGCATATCGTAAAGCTATTTCCTCTCTGCTCTGGGTTGGCAAGGGGCAGTGTGAGCCATTTATGTGTCATCATGTCTCAAATCAACACTGGGAACCGTCTGTCAGAGAATGCCTCTATTTCAATCTGTCTGAGGGGTTAACTGCCTGCTGCACAGATCGATTTAGGTATGTGATGAAATGTAAATAGCTGTTATGTTCTAGCTGAGCACAGGCAGAAAGAAATAAGAATGTCTCAGAAATAGACATTTTCCTGATGGATTACCCAGCTAACTGACATCCTGGGCCTGGTCGCCCAGGGAGCACCAGCAAAGCTACAGAAGCATAGCCCAAGATCAAACTGCTGCACATGCACTTTGAAGGTTGGGTCCCAGTGTCAGGTGCATGGCTGTACATCCCTCTGTGGCCCCATGACTTTGCACATCCGAAGTGCAATAGGTGGCGTTCAAAAGATCCTTTACACTGAGTCCTGTCTCTGTTTCAGCTCCTGGGTAGAAATTATCAGGCCATTCTTTCACGTCTTTGTTTTCTGCTCAAGCTGAGGTTCTGTTATGTCAGAAAAGAGTTTAGTCTCTTCTGCAGTTATAAATGTAATAATACTTTTTCAATAAGTATGTTTCCTATATCAGACTAGATCTAGGGATCAATCCCAAAGTCTAGAGTTTTCCTTCAGAACCCACCGTTCCATATAGCCCTCTTCCTCGGCCAGTGATCTTCTTTCTGTTCTCATGTTCCTTTTTATAGCTCATTCTTCTTATTTTCTAGATTCCTTCTCCAACCACTGAAGGGAAAGTATATTCAGATAATTCTGCTAGCCTGGAGTTGAGTGTACAATTACATAAGTAATTCATGCACCAAATTATTCTGATGGCATAAGTATATCAGCCAACTGCCCACAGAAATTGCTAGTTAGATACACATCTGGTCTCTGTGAGCAAATTTGCCATGGGATTGCATAGCAGGTTCTGGGAATGCAATGGTGCTCCTAGTTTTTAAAACAATCAGGCTCATTTGAAGCTGGCGCTGACCAGCACTTTAGGCGTAATGATGCCCCAAATGTGGTGAATATGATCCATGCTGCTACTTTTGTTACAACAGTATAAAGCTCATCAAAGCCAAGAAAAATGGAACAATGGATATGGTAGTACAACGGTGGAGAGAGGAAGAGCCAAATTCAGGAAACTTGGCACTTGCCAGTCACTTGGCTGATTTACCCATTCTTTCACAGCTGTCAGTAGCCCAATATCAGGCTGTATTTGTTGCTGCTGCCCGATGAAGACTCTGACCTTAGCTTGCCCTTCTCTCCCCCAGCGCTGACAGTAAGTGGAGAAATGCAGAATTCATTCATCTGCCTGAGCTCCCTTTGAAGTCCCCCACTAAAAGCTCTATTGTTTTATTAGCTGTTAACGCAGCATTGGGGAATTCTGCTTCACGGACTGGAGTTGAGGGCGTGTGTATGTGTGCGCGTTTGGGAGGGAGTCCTTCCCTGGTAATTTGTCACTTGTAGAAGTGTGACACACTTCATTCAGCAAACAGAACAGAAAACCCCAGTGTTACAGGCTGTCTCTAGCTGCTTAGTGCACAGAACTCCCATTACAGCCAACAGGGCTCTGCATGAGAAGTAGCTTGCAGAATTAGGGCACGTTTAGGTCTGTTTCTCTGCTATATGCCTAAATATCCTCTGCGGGCTATTATATGAGACAAGGGAGTCCTGCTGAATTAGATAGCATGGACCATTAACTTCTTTGAGAATCCAGTCATTCGGCTTTCATTAATGCAATGAATACTGATCACAGATAACACGTGCACATCAGAAAGCTTTAACAGGCAGACAAACTCCCTGCTTCTCTCCACATATTAATTTTGATGTGGGATGAATGCATGTCATGGGGTGTGAAGTTTTGGAACCCACTAAACTATCTGGGTGGGGAGGGGGAGGCTTGCAGGACTATATCTGTTCTTATGAGGCATTTTCACAAGCTCACCATTGTACACAGTATGGTATGAATGCCCCTCACCTCCTTGGGCTTGCAAAGCACTCTTTCCTGTACATTAAACCTCTAGACTTGGCTTTCTCAGCTGAGTGATGGGATTGTAAAGGATCCAAGCGTCCTGACCCTAGGGCCAGTTATGCAGTAGCCCTACTCCCAAGGAGTTCTGGAACACAACTCACTTATAGCTCTTTACTGCTCCTGATGTTGGGTGCCTTCTGGGGGCTTTTCCACAGGTGAGAGCTAGAAGCTCCCAGCTGCTTTGCACCACATGCCAGAGAACCTAGCCAATGGGCATTTAATGGAGATTCTTCAGCAAATGGGAGGTTTGGCTGCAATTAATCAATAAACACTTTAAATCAAATGCTGCAGGGAAGGGGCTGTCTTCCTTAGCCCTTTTCATAGCACTAGTTTTCTTGTTCACCGATAGCTAAATAGAAACAAACTGTCTCTGGAAACAGTAATGTTTAGTGTTTACATCACATTTCATAGTTTCAGCTACTTAAGCATCCACATTTAGAGGCAGAAATAACTCCCCAAAGTTAGGCTGAACTTTACACCTGCAGAGGCTTGTGTAGATCCCCATAGGGATCAATATTGTCTACTTTACTTCCATACCTATAGGCTGTGCACTGGCCTGAAACCACAGGCTCACAGCATGCAAAGGAGGTGGATCAAGGCAGAGGCAAAGCACAGCCCTCTCATTTGGATGCACAAACCATGCTTGTGTGAATGGACTTCTCCTGCTTGAGCTTATTCGTGTATGAGAAGGGTGATAAGTCATATTGCGATGGGGCCCCTTTATACCTGTCACAGTTACCAGGTGAGCTGCACCACTGACCCCATGAGCTCCTTCTCTCAGGCCTTGGGGCTGTCACCTCTTTCTGGTGGTAGAATCACCAGATTCTCCAGCTCTCGTGCTAGGTGGGAAATTGTAGTTCCTTGTCTATCAACCATGATGCCTTGAGAAGATCAGGCTTAGGCTCAGATCCTGCATCTTGATTCCCTCCATGGCTTGGTCTGTGGTATTCATAAGGTAACCATATTGCCTGAGGGTTATATTGAAGGAACAACTTCCGGCATGGTGCAGCAGTCCACTTGCCCCCTGCCCAAAACCTCTGGCATGCTTAGCTGTCTCTGAGATCCCATCACACCTGAGCATGCCAGAGAACTGGGGAGGGAAGAGGTATGGAGCAGACTGTCTTGGTGAAAATGCGGTGTATAGTCACCTTAGGTATGGAGTAGTCAAAGAGCTTTCATAAAGTACTGAGAACAGAAGCAGATCTTGATAAAAATAAAGGAGCCTACATCGGGTTCTTGCTTTTCCCAGACAGAATTCTCCAGATCTGGAAGGCCCAGTTCCTTCAGCCTACTGCACAGAGCAGCCTCATTCAGTGTCAGGCTGTTCCCCCATCAGTATCTGACAAGTGCCTCCACCTTCTCGGGAGTCAACACTTACAGCATTGCTAGCCCCTTTGATCTGTTGGGACCCCGCATAGCAAAACAAAGTTGGCAGGGTACTGTGGCGGCACACTTTGAAGCTAACAGCTGGTCCCCCAGTGTCTTTCTAGTATATACTTAAAGGTTCTTTTCTGGGACGCCTTTGTGCTACTTCTCTGTTTTTTGGGTTTTTTGCACAAAACTTACTGTATCCAAGCCTTAAAGTATATAATAAACATTCCCCCAGTCTGAGGTATACAGCCTTTCCTAATAACTAGGTTACATACCTATTTCCTTGGATACCTACATAGCTGGTCCTACAGCATTGTGATCATTACTAGAGATCAGCTCCCCTTTTTTACAATACTGATATAACCATGTCCATACTGGAGGTCACACCAGGACAATTGTTTCAGTAAAAAACTAACTCATAGCCAATGTAGCTATAGTGGTACCCAGTGAAAGAATGATGGTGGGATCTGGAGAAGCTGAAACCTGTTTGTCTTGACTAACAGTTGCCTAAGATTGTCTAACTCCCCTTTTGCTCAACTCTGAGACTCTCAGCCAGCCTACTTGTAACTAAGTCCTGAAAAAAGAGTGATATAAGACTCCTTGGTGCCTTACAAAACTGGGCTCCTTCCCTATGAGCTTGACCTGCTACCATAGGCTTTTTAATTTTATTTATATTTTGAAGAAAAGAGGGTCACATCATTAAATAATTAACAGCTATTGCTTCACACTTCATGACTTCAGTGAAAGCCTCAAGGAGGAACAACCAGCATTTTGTTCCAATAAAAGTAGCGGGTGGTTTCCTAAACCCACCCCCCCTCCAGGACATTCAACTCCTGACCTCAGAGTAGCTGTTCTAAGACAACAAAACTTTAAAAATCAACTTGAACAGAAAGTTGCAGAACAAGAAATAATCCATGGACTGGATTTTGATAAATATGGTCTAAACCAAGACCACAAATTCTTATCCCGCTACCTGGATTAGCTTTCAGAATCTCCTGGGTGCATCAACATGAGGGTCAGACTCCTAAAGTCACACAGGTTTTTTCTCACGCTACTGTGCAGTGGGCCTGTGCAAATCGGCTAGTATTTGCTTCAGATTCAGTTTCAGCTGATCTGGGGGACAGTGATTCGATTTGGTGATTTGAATCACTGTCCCAAAGTGATACAGCCAAATATGATTCCGCGATTCGGCTGCTGAATCAAACAGGCCCCATCCTCAACTCATTCTCCCAGCCCCATTAATGGCTGCTCCACCCCAGTGTCCCGGCACTTTAAAAAAAAAAAGGCCCCACACTCACTGGCTCCTGCCAGTTGGGAGGTTGATCCTCGCTGCCCCCACTGCCCCAAGCTACATGGGGGTGGCTCTGCCACGAGCCCTCAGAGGCCCCAGTGGCCTCTGCAGCAGCTAGTGAGTGGGGGCTTTTTCTTTTTTTTTAAAGTGCCAGGACACTGGGACCAGGCGGGGCAGCCAATGATGGGGCTGGGGAAGCAGGCAGGTTCGGGGGCACTCAGGGAGGCTGGGGGAGCAGGCAGGAGAGGGGGACTGGCAGGTCTCTCCCCATGGTCCCCTCCCCCCTCCTCTAGCCTCCACTCATGCCCCCTACTTACCAGCACGGAGTCCAGGTCTAACTCCCTGCGGTGGCAAGCGGGGACTGCCCAAATCTCCGAATCTTTCTCTGAATCTCTTCCAAATCGATTCAGAGGTTTTGAATTGTTTTGGACCTTTTTATTCGTCTCCCATTTCAGATTTGGAGATTTGGCTGCCAAATCGGGCTGAATCTCCTCCGAATTGAATCAGCATCTGAAGCTTTGCACAGCCCTACTGTGCAATAGTGTTCATGGTTCAAGCCTGCTGATACTACATTGCTGTAGCAATGAGCTACAGCAATGTAGCTTATCACTACAGTGACATAGTGTCTCATGTAGACACCCCCCGACACATCCAGATGAGCACAATCGTGTGGTATATGGCACTGCAAACACATTTGCAGCACCACATACTGCACAGTTCAGTGTTCTCTGCACTGCACGGGCATACTGCCCCAGTGTGTGCTGCGCCAATTTTTTTTCCCATGGGTTTTTTTGACCCCTTGATACTAGTAACTAAGTCCTGAAAAAAAGAGTGATATAAGATTCCTTGGCACCTTACAAAACTGGGCAGCGCACGCTGCTGAAAAGTGGAGCTGGACCTCCTGGAGCTGTGCTGCAGATGCCGGCCAGACTCTGCATGGCAGATTCACAGTGGCCGCGGCCCCCAGGATCCCAGGTAAGGCTGCTGGGGCCAGCACAGTGCTGGTTCCAGCCTCCCCTACCCCACCTGGGGCAACTTGCCATGTGCCAAAGCATGCGTAGAAAGGTGCACCACTGCTAGTTACCCCTGGAGAACCAAGCGTCCACGCACATCTGGACGCACCCCAAGGCAGGAGGTCCCTCCATGGATTAATTACTTTGTTTGTCTTTCTTCTACCTCCTTGCCTCTCCCAACAGCGCCCCTTTCTTTTTCCTCCCCTTTCCTTACCCTTTGTATTCCAAAGACTGGTTTCCATTTAGAAGTTCTGCTTCCTGCAGTCCCTTCGTAGCATCTGATGAAGTGAGCTGCTGCTTATGAAAGCTTATGCTTCTCTTGAGTTAGTCTATAAGGTACAAATCTACCCTGCCTTCTGCCTGGCTTCATACTAGCATGGCTAACTACCTCTTTCTGCCTATCAATTGACCATGTTGGCAGATGCAGAGGATTTCACCAGAAGCCATCTGTCACCAAAGTCCCCTACTGGGCAAGAGCACAATACAGCCCAAGGCAGGAGGTGTGTCCTGGTAAATGCAAGCAAGGGCAGCCCACTGGCAGATTCCTACTGCTGTCTGCAGGGCAGCACTTGTCTTTACCTACCTTCTGTTTGAGTTTACCTACCTTCTGTCTGAGTTACTTCTTGCTCACTGGGCTAAAGCATCCTGTCATCATGGCTTTACTCTGTGCACAGTCCTTCCTTTACGTGTGAGTTCCAAGCTAAGTAAATAGAAACTCACACGTTTTGTTTTATTTTATTTTGCATTACCTGACGGATCCTGCTCAGAACTATTTGCCAGCGTAACATGGTGATTTACAAAGCCAGTCAAATGTGTTGCACCTAACTTGAGGGAATAATATTCTATTAGGTAAAAGATTGACAGAGCTTCCTTCTCTGTCTCAAAACTGCTGATATTTGCTCCCGAAAACCAGAGGGAATCATTTTCCTGACATTTTCCAGTGGCAGAAGGTGAAGGGTCAGGAAGAGCTTGTTGGCTAATATCCATAGCACAGGAGCTTGCAATTGATTTGCTCTGCTGTGGCCTCCCCTCTGGCATCAGTGTCATGCAGTCAAGCGCAGCTGTAGGCCAGGGCAGAGGGGAGTCAGAGAAAATAAAGGAGAGATCAGAATCTGGTTTTCATGGCAGCTTTTAAAATGCAAAGGCATCTGTAGCCTGTAGCACCTCACAAGGCAACTCCCCAGTGGTAGAATGGGACCCCCTTCTTTTTAGGCCTGGATTCAGCCAAACACTTAATGGGACTTCAATAGGATTTAAACACAAGCTTTAAGCCCTCTGCTCAGCTGGGCACTTTCAAATGCTTATTTGTTCTGAGGCTGGAAAATGTTTACAATTCCTGACCTCAGATCTGCTAGGAGGTAAATTTGCTGGTAGGCTGATATAGATCTAAACACAACGCACAATGTGCAATAAGTCATTCCCAGATTCCTAAAAACCTGTGACAACTGCAGAGCTTGCTCATCGTGGTCTGAGCTTTCAGTCAATGGGACTGTTTGCATGAGTACAGGTGGCAAGTTTTTGTCCAATGTGAATCCTTATCAACAGCACTGGCAGAATGATGAGACTTCTGCCACGACATAAATGCATTATGAAATGCATCGACTGCTTATATTGTTATGGTGTTTTCCAGCAACATAGCAACATTGATGTTGATTTTCCAGCAAGGCATTAGCAATGCTGTACCTCATTTTCACATGCAATTCCTGCTATGCATATGCAAGCATGGTCATTAGCGCTGCAGGTGAAATTAGCTATTGCTCATTTGTGTTTGCTATACACACAGGTGCAAATTCATACTTGAAAAAAATCGTGGACCGTTGTTTTTACCCATTTAGAGTCCCTGGCATATTACTGTTCTTTGAGCACAAAGCTAAGAACCCTGCCCCCATCTTTCTATTCCTCTAGTGCCATGTTGTTGTGCTAATATGTAACTCTAGCCCAGGGGCAGGCAAATTCTGGCCCACAGGCTAGATTGGGACTGCGGCAGACTCCATTTTCCAGCAGCCCCTGTCCATGTTGCTCCAGCTGGTCTCCACGGAGACCCCAGGAGCATCGGGGTTGTGACAGCATGGGTCCAAGCTCTCCACAGAGCCTGGCCTGAACAGTGCTGGCAGGATGCACAGCTGGGCAGGTAGCTGCTCTGGGGCCAGGGCCGGGATCTTGTGGTGGCGACAGAGTGGGTCAGAGCTGGAGCAGAGCTGTGATCTGCTGCCTCCACGTCCCTGCCAGGGCAGAGTCATGATCCGCTGCCTGCTCCGGCCTCAGAGCAGCTCCCCACCCAGCCGCAGGCCCTGCCAGTGCTGCTCAGGCCAGTTGCCATGGAGACCCTGGCCCTGTGCTGTCATGGCCCCACTGCTCCCAGGATCTCCATGGAGACTGGTTGGAGTGACGTGGGCAGGGGTTGCTGGGGACGCTGGTCAGATCTGCTATTGTGCACACCTCTGCTCTAGGCCATCATTCTGGAGGCACCTACTGTCTTTCCCTGTCCACAGCCCAACTTTTGGCACTGTGCTGTCATGAGAGTTAAATGGACAGCCACTCCAAAGCTACTGTTGATGCTTGCTAGTTGGTTAACTAGGAGAGCTTATATGGTAGTGCAGGGCAACATTTCATTCCCAATTGAAGAGAGCTCATGCTATACATTTTGGAATCAGTTAGTCTATAAGGGCCTTTGTACACACCACAAAATTGGCCTTTAAAGCAGCTTAAATGCCCTTTTGAACTGCTTTAAAGGCATTGCTGTTTACACTCTTGGCAGCGTATTGCGCTTTAAATGGCTTTGGTACATAGCAAGATAAAACATCTCTGAGGTATTTTAGTTTGCCATCCTAACAAAGTGGAACAGGAGGGAAGTACTGGGGCCTGCACAGCTCAGGGGCTGTGTGACCCAATGGCAGCCCATGCAGGCAGGTCCCACTGAAGAAAAAAAAAAATGACAAGCCTGATTTATTTTTTCCATCCCTGGAGCCTGCCTGAGCTGCGCAGAGGCCTGGTGCTTCCCTTCACAGCTGCAGTGGCCCCCGGGACCGCCTGGGCTGGGTGCCAGTGGGCAGGTGCCACCTGGGGGGCACCGCCACTGCCACAGAGGGAAGCACTGCCCCCTCCCCCCTGCAGCTCAGGAACCACTTGGCTCGCTGGCAGCTGCCCTCCTCACCCCCCTCCAGAGAGGCAGGTAAGGATCAGGCCCCCACCCTTGTGTACACGCCATGGGGGTTTAGTTTGGTTTAAGTTGAAGCAGTGTTTTTAAAAACCCATCATTTCAATTTAAGGAGAACTAATCCAAATTAAACCCCTATGGCGTGTAGAATCACCCTAAGGTATAAATCTACCGTGCCTTCGTTTTAATTTCCAAAACAATGCAGAGCCATCACCAGCACAGGAAATGAGTCATTCTCAAACTCAGCCTCCCTTAGGGCCGCAGTGAGCCTTTTCTTCAGGTCCCCAGACTGGATGCAGAAATCTTTTTCTCAAGCTGAATTACATATTTTGTTTGCCTGTCAATAAATGACCTTTATCCCTTTGTCCCCATTCAGAGAAAAGCACCAAGATTAGCAGTATGGCTGTTAGTGATGCCCTTCTGTCCAAGTATCATCAAGATGATCCCCAGTGCTCTTTTTGTGGCATGGGTATGTTGTCTCTACAATGTTTACTTGGAAATCTAGGGGCTAAGACATGTACCAGACTAGGCTGACTGTTTTGGAAAATGTTTTAAATTAAGTTATTTACCCAAAATATTACTCTTCAGAACTGGGTTTTTCAGATTCTTATTAACCACAAAGCAGTTTTAAGTGATTGCTCTCTTGTAGGAGTAAAAATAAAGGGACATTTTCAGCTATTCTTTTTAATTTCACTTTGTGGAAATGGGTCACACACAGGACAATAAGTATAAACAGAAAATGGGCTTTTATGTCATGTGCCTTAAATTCTTTCTATGTGAATTGGGAACCTTGCTTCTGAATGTAAAGCAAACATTTTGCAAAGCACACAGGCAATGCCAAAGACAATGAAAATACACGGCATTTCTCCACAGTGGTAAAACCTCACCTCAGGGTTTGCCATATCAATAAAAGGAACGTTTTTGACAAAGAAGATCAGCAGTTCACGCATCTGGCTTCAGGCAGAAAATGAGATAGAGTTATCCTCTGTGCACATTTAGCGCCCAAGGAGAACCACGGCAGCAGAACAGCCACTTTTCCTCTTTGAAAATATTCTGAAAGTTTTTCTCTCGTTGTCTTCTTTTTTTTTAACTCATGGCTACTGTTTAGGGTTTGTGAAATGAATTGAAGGCGAGGCCAAGTATTTCAAAGGGGAAGGTTAGGTATTTCCTGTGTGCAGCTTAAATTCTAATTACATCAAAGTATCCATGTAAGGTCTCTCCATGGAGATCTGGCATTGGACTGTATGTTTAAGTAAAAGGCAAAGACTGGAACCAATTCCAGATTTTTGTCTCTCTCTCTGAGAGAACTTGCAGCAAATCAAGGTAATAAAATTAAAAATGGTCCCTGGTTCTCTTACATGTGAGTAGTAGTGTTTTTTAAGGGTGGCAAATTTGTGCTATGCAGAACACTTGTGTTTCAGATGCTTCTTTTGATTTAATTTTAGATTAGTTCATCTTAATTAAAGTCTCTTTTAGAAAGTAAGCTTTTACAGTGCTGAACTTCATCCTCTGTTATTATGTGCACAAGTCACCTCTGCAAAGTTTATGCTGGTATTTTTGGGTCCACAGTGAATTGGGGGTGTCTTTCTGAATACTCATACCTCTACCTAGTTGTTTCCACCCACCATCAGATAGGCTGGGATGCAAGCACTCAGGTCTGCAGCTGGATTGTGAGTGCAATTGCAGAGGCAAAAAAAAGCAGCAGGCTTCCCTCCTTCTGGAAAACATGACCTTTCTTGTATGTTCAACTGCTCCTAGGAGATAGACACTGAAGGAGTGAACCTGTGTGAGGTGCTGAGAGACTTCAGCTGTCATTAGCATTATCAAAATCTGGGGATGCTTAGCCCCTGGCAGGATCAGACCCTAAGGCTAGGGACAGACATTATAGATAAAGTGGTTTAAGTGATCAGAAACTGGTTTAAACCTGGAACAGAACAGATGTTCAGTGAACATAAACCAGTTTCAAAATGGCTGAAACCAGTTAGAGATAAACTTGGTTGAATGTAGTATCAGACTTAACTGATTTAGATTAAGCCAGTTTATGCAATGTCTGTCCCAGACCCCTTACTGGTTTAAATTAAATCAGACACCCCCAGGATCCCAACATGCTTTCTGGGCTGTGTGGGGCTCTCTGCTTCACAGCAGGGCTCTCCCTGCCCCTCTGCTCCCTGGCTGCAGCTCTGGCAGAGATCTGTAGGCACAGCAGTGTCTGCCTGGCTTCCTCCTGCTCTCCCCCTCCCCACACCACTCCCTGCCAAACGGGATCCCCTGGTCCCCTCTGCCTTACACAGACACCTCAGCATTAGCTAGCAGACCACATGCTGGCTATGGTTCATGCTGTGGCAGACAGCAGTGTTTGTTTAGGGCTTTTTGGAGCTAATCAACAGCTCAGCTGGTAATGACCCTCCACCCTTGGTTCCTTCTTTGTTTAAGAAGAGCTTGAAGTAATGAGAGGCTGTTTGTTTTCTGATGGGGTGATAAATCTTGATAATATTGCTGATAAATGTTCTGTTATCAAGGGGGGGACCCCCTCCCTAATATCTGCTAGGGCCTGGCCTTTTCCCCCTCAGCTCAGCTCTGCAGAAGGTAAGGGAGGGCTGCTGTAGTTCCCCCTGGCTTCTAGCCTGAGCCACTGCAGGCATGTGTCCGTATTTCTCGGGTGTCTGTACAGTTACCAAGTGGTTTAGCTTAGCCAGGTTAGACTAACCTGCAAAGATTAAATCAATTCAGGCTCAGGCATTTTGAATGTCTGTTCCCAGCCTGTGTCAAAGCCCCAGAGTTTCCTTAAGGATTTATACAGGGAAAACTCCTATTGGTTTTAATGGGAAGTTTGACCAGAGTGAGAAGTAAGGACTTTTCTAGCCCTAAGTGCTTTCAAAGCCTCTGAAGATGTCACAGTTCTGTTTCTGAATTGAGAAAATTTTAGAGGAACTGTAATGAATTTGACATACATCAAAGGATGACAGCAGGGGTGCTAACGCCCTTTGTAATAGCTCCCGTTAACAGGAAAATCGTCTGTACTTGACCCACTTCACCAACATACACAGTACTTGCTTCTGTTTCACTGCATGTCTAGCTGCCTTTCCCTTCTTCCCCCACTCACAACCCCCAGCTTCTTTCCTGCGGGAAAGATTAGGAAGGATAGGAAGTCGTCTGTGCAAAAAGATGCCACTAGCCAAAATAAACACAGGTCAGAAGATTAGGCTTCATCAGAACTTTAAATCTAGCCCAAGCTAAACAAATGAGCTGTCAGGCTATGGTAAAAGATCCAGTCTGAGTGACCTGGAGTGACTGCAAAAATGGTTAAGGCAGCTAATAGGTTTTGGAATGCGAAGGATTTAAGTTTTGTTTTTAACGCTGCATTCCTCCAAGTCAGGATTCAGATTTAGCTTTAAATATCATAAATGTTGTATTCTGGCTTTGCATACTGCTGTGCAGACATGTTCCTCAATGCACAAGGGGAACAGCAAAACAACATCATGGCATTAACTCACTTTGGAGATCCCTGATAACCCTAGGAGCAAAGCAGGACATTAAGAAATAGCCTATGTTTGCTCAAACTCTGAATTCCCTGACTGCTGTCAATGCAGGCAGGTTCTTTGAATTATGGGCTTAGTTTTTAAAAAAAACCCTTTTTCTGTATAATTACCAATACAAAAAGCATGGCACTGTGATGCATACCAGAGCATGTGACAGTTAGGTGATTGCTCACACAGATGGCTAATTAAAGTTGGTTATGGGTGTAATGACTCCCCTTGTGCAAGGTGGGGCAGGAGAGTGATTTTAATGTATAGAGAACTGAGACTATGTTTTCTTATGTGGAATAAACCTGGTGCTATAGTCGGAGCATGGCACCTGGAACTCTATGCTTACTCTATGCCTACAAACAAGTGATCGCAGCTTTGTGCTGCAGTTTCCAGATCTGTGAAATGGGGATAATAATTACTTACCTTGTAAATGAGCTGGCAGTTATCATTAGCATTCATAAAGTGCCCTGAACTATGGAAATATACAGTGCTATTATATATTCAATGTGTACTGGTAATAAAAAATATTTAAAAAGCAACAAGCAGTAGAAGTCTTTATGGAGCAAAAACCAGGCCCTTAACATTGTTTTAATGCACTTAGCAAAACTTTAGGTTAGAGCCAAGAACGATCTCTCATAAAAATGTGTGGGAGTTGAGACAATTTTAAAAACAAAATATTTATCCCAACAGAGACCTTGCAGCTTATCGTGTAACTCCAGACTGCATTTAGGCCATTTTAAATGGGCATTAAAAGTCTTTTTGACACATGCTTTATTCCTCTACAATAGACTCTAACAACCCCTCAGAGGCCTTCTGCAGTCTTACGTGTAAAAAGTAATGGGGATTGTTTTAAAGAGTGGAACTTGGCCCAAGAGAGACATGAGTACTTGGGGACTATTTAGTACTCATTAGTACTTGGGGACTCTTTAGTATATGGGACACTTTATTACGCATTAGTGGTCAGGGACTCTGTAGTATATTCATCAGCATTCATTGTTGGTTGATCTGTAGAAGCCCTCCTCTGTTAAAACATTGCCGTGTTGTGGATGAACATCTGTGCCCTTCACCTGGGTATGGGCCTCCTTGAAGATGGTGACATGCACTAGAGCAGTGGTTTTCAACCTTTTTTCATTTGCAGACCCCTAAACATTTTTGAATGGAGGTGCAGACCCCTTTGGAAATTTCAAATGGAGTGACAGACCCCTTTGAATTGTAAGTATGGGTATTTGCATACTTCTGATTGATCATAGACCTCTTTTGCAGACCCTTAGACACATGGACCACAGGGTGAAAACCACTGCACTAGGGCATTTATTGTTTGCTTGAAAAGCATTTTTCCTTAATTGGAGGACAAAGAGGTGGAAAGACAGGTTACTGCTGGGGAAGCTGTGCAGCCTGTCTGGTAACTGTCAACATCATTGGTGAGAAACTGAAATATATGGAAAATTGTGATGTTGCCCAAGGAAAGATTATTCATATTAATACTTCTCTGTTCTTGCCTAACATTTCCCCTATTCAAAGTTCTCTGTTCACTGATCTCTGCAGTACTACGCCCTCATCTTCTCTCGCTAAAGCATTGGAGAAGGATACAGATATTAACTTTGACCTCCAAGTGATGGTTCTGAATCCAGCACTGTCTCACCCAGAGATGAAATATTTTTCTTAATGGATCTTGCATTATCTTCCCATTTTCATAAAACAATTGTAGGGAAATAGTACCAGCTAAGTCAGGTGCTTCGTAGGCCCTGTTTTCAGACTGCACAAGTATAGGCCTACTTAAAGCACATTTCACTATTTGGTGGCTTTATAAAATAAAGGGTGGGAGTGAGGAGCCAGTAAGCTGCACTGGTAGGAATTTTGTCCATCTTCTATTATTATCATCATCATCATCATAGGCCAGGACTCTATTGTGCTAGGTGCTATAAAAAACAGATCAAAATGCTGGTCACTGTCCCAGGGAACATACAGTTGCATTATTCTCACTTCATCTTAGCACCATCACTTGCTTTTCTCACTTTTAATTTTTTCTCATTGGCTTAAGTTGATTTTGGGCTCATGAGCTCAGTCAGCAGGAATCAAATTTGCTCAACAAGGCAAACTTCACTCCAGCTCTGGAAAGAAGCTGGAGCTTCTCAATGGTCAGGAAAAAGCTTGCAGGGAGCAGATGAGAGTTTCCTTTTGTATATTCTATTCCAACCCCATCAGGAAGAGACACATCTGAAAGAATAATATTTGAACTGGAAAATAAAATTAGACATGTTTGAACGAATATAGAAATCATTACTGACCTGATACTGGAAAATATTCCCAAATGCTATAAAGAGGAGAAGTAGAGTGAAAGAATGGATGAATCTCTGTCTCTGAGGGGAATATGGAAGGAATTCTTTACATCTTTTCCCCCATCTTTTGTTCTGTATATGGCAGGTTGCTTGGTTAGCGCTCTCTGCATCAGTCAGGCTCTTGCTGTACTGGGCACTATACAAACTCAAAAGAAAATGACAGTCCGTGCTCCAAAAAGCACAGTTAAGCATAGTTAAGTGGAGTTAAGTATATAATGGTCCAATCTGGGGCATTCCTGCAGCCAAAAATATAAAAATAAAAAAAACCACATCATTTTGAAGGCTGATCTGTGTGGCTAATTTAAAGAGAGAAAAAGTGACCTATATATGAATGTTAAGAAAATGTCCAGGTGACCCTGAATCTCAATGTCTTCTGATGCCTCTATGATCTTGCCAGCATGACAGTCTTTTAAGAATTCATATGGCTGTATAAAACCCAGTGCCTCACCTTGGTAGGGGAGCATGTTCTGCTTATAATAAACTGTACCCACATTGCACATTCACAGCCCCACACTTTATTTTGCTGAAACACTGCTCCTAAACTCCTCATCTCGATGGGAGATTTTGATTTCAACATGAAGTCATGGTGGAAATTCTTTCCTGTAAATGCCTTTCCCTTCTGCTAGCAAAGAGTGCTCAGTGCGTCGATAGAATTGCTGAGATGTGGTTAAGTAAACCTGGCAAGAACACCTACCAGCTAGGTCTAGCACAGTATAGCTCCCACTGACTCAAATCTGCGGCAATGACTCCCAGCTGTGACCAGCTTCATGCAGGTTTTCTCTTCTCAGCTGAGGGAGCTGCTTCCCAGCTGGCACCAGCTCAGTGTAGAAGCATGCCCATTTAGCAGATCAGAGCTAGCTAGGACATTAGCTCTCAGTGAAGCTGACTTCAGCGACAACTTCTAATGCCAAGGCTGAATTTGGCTCAGAGACTTCAGTGACACAATAACAGACTCTGCTATGCCACACACTGCAGTCCTTCACTGTGTAACTCTTGCTGAAGCCAGGGTTGTGCACATAGGACTGCAGTAGGGTTTCGTGTTGACCTTCAGCTAGCAGCAGCCAGAACAGCTTGCCTTGCAAACTTTAGTCCGCCTGTGTTGGGAGCCTCCCATCCTCCCCTTCCCGCAGTCTCCTTGTTCATTAACACACAATACAGCCAGGGCAAAATAATGTGGCCTGGTGCCCCCAGTGCTCATTTAGCAGGCAGGAATGTACCTAAAGGGAGGGCAGAAGCCAAGTGTCAGGTGGAGCCTGATTCTCCCTTCTGATTAGAAGTGACAGCATCCTTCCTTCTCTTAATTTAATAAACAGAGGCAGAGAATGGAGAGCTGGATGGGCTGAGTCCAAAGGCAGAAGCATTAGCACAAAGGCTTGATAGAGACAGGAGTGCAGGGATGCAAGCCAAAAACACCACACACAGGAACCCTGGCATGAACTGAGCGGCAGTGTGCAATGCAGACAGGTTTGCTGGAGCACAGTGCTGGCACATGCATGGAGCTCAGAGCAGCAGAGTAGCACAAAGAGGACAGAATGGAGCCATCCCAGAGAACCCACTCCTTCACGCTGGCTTTCTAGGTCAGGCTCCCCTGCTGGGAAACAGTTTGATCCATACAATGCCTAAAGTCAGACAGGACTAAAATAACACATTTCAACACACTCTGTTTTAGAGACTGCCCACATTGGGTTGGTGTCTTGATCCTAGTAGAAAGAATGGGTTTTATTGAGGTCTAGCTGTCTTGTGGGAGCTGCAGCATATTAACCAGCCCATCTTCTGGTTTATATTTTTTCCAGTTCTCGTATTTCATTTGTTCCTGCTCCTTTCATCCAGCCCCATGCCTCCCATGCAGTGACCGAGTGTGATCCAATCTTGGGGACTGCTGCTTTCACACATGCACAAATGACACATACCGGCCACTCTGTTTTCTTTCCTGCACTGTATGGACATCTGTAACAAGGACTGCAAGACCCATAACTGCTGCTCCCTCCTACTGCCAATGCTAGATAATGTTATCGTGATTATAGCTCCTAGATTAATTCTAAGATGTGCTGTATCTCAGAGTTTTACATTTTCACTTTCCAGACTCTGGGCCTGCTGGCAAGGGCATTTTGGATCCAATGAACAAGCAAGCAATGAATTGCTCGTATTTATTTTTCTATATTTGTTTGAATTTTTACTACTCTGCATTAACAGAGCATATGTCAAATGCTCTGGTCACCCCTAACAATCTTTGAGAACCACACTGATAAATGGAGCACATACACAATGCATAACATTCTGCACACAACTCTGGTGATTTTTGTGTCATGTTCGGGCAACTGCCTAGGCAAATGGACAATCCTGTCTGTCTGCACAGGTTATCTCATTTCTGGGTGCAAAGATAGTAACTGCAATGCAAATGAAGTCAATACTTTCATGACTTGGGAAATCTGATCCTCTGTGGATGGTGATTGAAACAGATTCTTGAGTCCTTTATATAGCAAAAAGTTTCTAATAAAATAAAATGAAATTAAAAATCCATGTATTTCCACTCTAGCTGTGAAATGGCTTTTGAACTAACTAGATCTTTTTGGTTGTCATTCAGGTTTTATTCCTGTCCATCAGTCATATTAGTAAAATACATGGGACAGATTGCTCTCCTTGTCTTTGCATATATCTTCACACACAGGACATCCTTCCATCCCAACCTGCCATGTCAAACTTGATTTCAGTCTCTGTATATGTGGCAGAGATGCCTGAGCCATAGCTTTAGCAGTTAGAGTTACAATGTGTGGAGCTGGAAGACCCTCTCCGAAACTCAAAATCTGTGGGTTGGCTAGTTTGTTTTTGAAGAGTACCGGAGCTCCTCCTAGTGATGGCAAGGAGGCTCTGCACACTGAACAGGGCGGAAGAAACAACTGATGGAGCAGGGACTAGATAAGTGAATATCACCGAGTTACTGGACAGTCTCTGATGGCCAATGTTGGCAGCTTGCTCTTTAATTTGTTTGTAAGGAGAAGCATGAAAGAGCCCCACTGGCCTGATGCTTCCAGTCTGCAGGATACTAACCCCCAACTGAGACCTGCACAGCACAGATCCAAGCAGCTAGCCAGGCTGACCCTCCAAGTACTGCAACCTAGCCAGTCCCACAAGGGTTTCTGAGCCTGTGCTCTAGTAAGATGCAGCACGTACATGCAACAGGTCAGGCAATTCCTAAGTGATGGTAACTGTAGAGAGCATGACAAACGCTTAGGTCTCCTCCCAATCCCCACTGTCAGAACCCCGGCACATGAGCTCATGAGAGAGGCAATAGGGATTTAACTGGAAACTTTAATGAAATCACTTGTCTGTGTCTCCTGCTATTATAGCTTTGAATGGGAGTGTCTCCTGCCAGATCCTGCAACAAATGTTTGACCCTGTGTGTATGACCTTGCTGGAAAGTGGGACAAAAATCCCAGCAGCCCAGGGCAACATTCCCTCCAACAGCCAATGGCCCCATGTGGAGTGACTACACAATGCAGCATTGTAAGAAGTGGCATTTAGGAAGCGACTGTTCTGAGCCTTTACCCTTTGAATGTCCTGCGGAGGCTGGTGAGTTTTTGCTCCACTCTGTCAGCCCAGTCTCAGGAGCCCAGTGCATTAAGTAAGGAGTATAAAGACCCTAGTTAGGACTGGCGAGGGATGTGTGTCTCTTTACTGGACATAAAGTATTGACGAGCAGCCTCTTTGCAGGCCAGAGAGGAAAAGAACGAAGACAGAATAGGCTATGTTAATCTCAAGATACTCCAAATCTTCCTTTATTGCAGAACCTCCCCCCCACCCATTTGGTTGGTTTTCTTCCTGCACCCACATGCCATGGATTTTGCACTCCCACCCAATGCCAGTCTCATTATTTCCACCAAAAATGCATTTATTTACACCCCAGACACAGTATACAAAATGAACCAGTGGAAATGTGTGGGTTCAGAGACACTGCTGGAGTTTCTATCAAACTGTAGTCTTTGACCCCTGGATCTGGTATCAGCTTTACATATTCCAAAGGCCTGATGTCTAGAGTCTCACCTAGCAGGTGCAATTGGCATGCACAACTTGTGCATCCACATATTTTTGCGGGGGGGTCCACAAATGAATTGTAAGGGGCACACCAGAGAAACATGAGTCTCTGGGAATAACTTTTACCCCAGCTTTGAGGAGTTGGAGGAGCTGATAGACAGACCTGGAGACACAAATCAGCTGATGAAAAGGTAGCACATTCTGAAGGGGGACTGCTTACTTGAAACTGTGGTCCTGAAAACCTCAGCTCTACTACAGTTCGTTGAATTCATGTTCCCTATTTCATAGCCAGACCTGGCCCCACATGGCTATATTCCTGCTGGCACCCAGCAGGCGTTCAAAGACAATGGATTCCCTTTCCTTGTAACCCTTTCTGAAAGACCTTCCCATTACCTACCTTTTCCCAGATTTTTGCTAATTTCTTTCTTGCCAGTACGGATGAGCAGGTGTTCTCTGTGGGTATCCTAGCTGCATTCCCACTATCTGCATGTTATCCTACAGTTAACTTTGAGGGCAGGGAAACTATTATCCCATCGCCCTTCCTCACTTCCAGTTGCATGAGCACCCAGAGCATTTCAAGACTGTGTCTTGTATTCACACATCCATACAGCTAACGCCTACACTATACACTTGATATAAAAACCTCATAGCAGAGGCATCCCTGTCTTAAACCTGTCTGTGCTATATTCTGTCTGCAAAATGGGAGAAAAGGCATGATAGCACAGTTGTTGAGAACAAACAAAGGGCTGGTTTGGGTGGAGATGGAGGGAGGGGGGCAGTCAGCGCTGAAGAAATTGTTCCTTGGTGGGGATTTGGCCTTGACATCAAAATCCTTAACAGCATATTACTTCAGCCCCCAAAGTGGACAGATGTTGAGGTGCAGCTCAAAGGAAGTCAGAAATCTTTCCTTGGAAAATATTTGGCTGGGAACCTAACGAAAATATTGTGAAAGAAAAGGAAATAAAAGCCCACTAGAGAAGATTTATTGCTACCTCAAGAATTTCCACATCCCTCAGTCTTAGGAGGTCTCTGCCTCAGTAGAGAGAAGAAGAAAAACAGCCTGTCTCTGAGAAGGGATTTTCATTTGTCCACTTTGAAGATTGTGGAGGGAACCAACTTGACGTATCTTGGGAATGCTTCAGTCCCTCCTGCCAACATCAGAAATCATTTGGAGGCTTCTATAGCCTGTGTCCTGGCCCAGGCCGGTAGGGGAGCTAGAGAGAGAGTTGGCTGAATTATTGCTTATTAATTAATTAAACCACAGTGCTCACCTTAATTTCCTTCTTTAAGAAGGACATGGACCAGGAGTCCCAGCATAAAGGTCACAGGGAGAAGGGCCCATAGGAGCAAGGTCTTTGTCCTTATTCTACAACAGACTCTCACGGTTGTTATAACTCGTGTGTCCCTCCAGCCTTCCAGTAATATAGCACACAGGGTACTTAAAGCTAACTGGCTAAGATGTTGCCAGCTCCCTCACACCAACTCATTCTGCATAGAAATTTGCAACTTTCCAGGTTTTCCCACCAGGCTCTGTGAAGGCCTGAGAAGGAGGAGTCTGAGATGGGGTGTCCAAGTGTCCCTACCTGTTAGGACTGGTCCGTGTTGACTGCCTGGGATAGAATCACACCCAGTTAGACACGGGGAGCACTGCTGACACTGGTATGGCTGGGTGACATTTCTCACTGCTGCCCATCCTGTATATAAAACTTTTTAACCCATCAGCACTCCCGAGGCTAAGAGAAACAAAGTCTGAAACATGTCTATGAAGCCAGCTGTAGTACTAGGTTGTTGTTTTTCAGACAGCAATGATTTACCCAATCGTGGGGTGCTCTCTAGTGGTAAAAAGTCAATAATGCACTTTCTTTTCCAAGAGACAGTGCTGCGCATCCCTTTTGCACAGACAGACGCTGGCCAGAGCGAGGGGTGCTGGGTCATGCCTAGTAAAGCTGTCCTGGAGTAGGTGAGATAAACAACAGTGCGGTATAGAGTCATAGGTGGATCTAGGATTTTGAAAAGGGGGTGCAGATGGTGTGGTGCATCATCATGTAATATAACTCAATACATATTTTTCCCCAATTAAAAAGAAACTAGAAGTTTTACTAATATGCCTGGGGGCTAGGGCTAGATTATTCAGTTTAAGATTTAAGCAAAAACAAATATAACTTTACTGGAACGTGCAAGGCCTTATTGTGTTGGGTGCTGTACACACATTTAATATTAGTCCCTTTCCCTGAGAACTTACAATCTAAGAGTAAGATGAGAGACAATGGATGAGTACAGCAGATGGTAGGAATAGGAATAGCACCAGACACCCGAAAAGCAGTCAGTGCACACCAGCTGTTAAACGTTGTCACGTGGTTGGTACGTGTCACTGTGGAAATAGACCTGGATGGAGCATAATGTGGTCAAGCAGTGAGTTCTTCCTGTGTGCATGGCATGGTGTAGAAGATGCATACTGGTGCCTGCTGAACAAGCAGGCAACCAAGACTGGCATTGTTGGTGAAGTGGAGGAGGTGGTTGGTATTTTCACAGTGCATGAGAGAGTAAAGGAAGACTACTATGAAGCATCTTAATCACTTTAACCTCAAAATGCCCAGGAAAGACAAGGAAGAATTATCCCTATTCTATAGGTGTGGAAACTGAGGTACAGATGGAATGATTGACTTGCCCAGATTTGTATGGGAAATCGCAGCCATGATTTCAACCCGTATCTGAATCTCAGGCCAGTTCCTCTACTGCTGGGACTTCCTTCTTGCCTACACTTTGCAAAGACATTGCATGTAAAAGACAAGACATTCTAGGTGTAACTGGCAGTGTAATGTCTTCACTGTATCAAAAAATATTTAAAAAACAGTAAAACCTAAGGGGCATGGCTGTGCATGCACCATGAGAAATGGGAACCATGCTACAGACATGAAAAGGAGGTTGAGCAAGTGCCTGACATCATGGTATGTTATGCTTTTCTGAGACATAGGACAAATACCTCTTCCATTTTATCTGCACTGTAAAATCACTATAGTAGTTATTATAAGGACATCATAAAGGACTTTGCTGTGGAGAGGGAATAGTGGCCTTGCCACTTAGAGTCACTACAAGCCCCTTAGTTAAATCCTTCATGACAATCCTCTCCTGTCACTGTGCCTGGGGGAGACTAGCTTGACTGATGCCAAGGGTGTGGATATTAGGAACATCTGTCAATCTCTTTACTGACAAAATACCCCCATCCCAACCAAAACCTCTCTGAATCATAACTGTTTTGCATTATCATGACATCACTTATCATTATCATCAGGCTTTCTGGCTCATTTGCTTATTTCCTCCTTTCTCTCATCTCCATCCTAGAGTCTGGGCTTTCTGGGGCAAGGACTGAGCCTGATTTTATTTGGGGTATGCCTAGCAACTTGTGCTACTGAAAATGAGCACCGGTACTCAGGGATGACCTCATTATCAAATTCCACCTGTCCAATCCATGGCAAAGGAGGACAGAAGCAGCATCTTCCAGCAGTTAGGAACCTACTGCGGCAGGCCAGGAGCACTGGGCTGCATTATGCAAGTTACACTCTGATTTACAGGACACAGGAAGGAACCACACTTTTCCAGATGTGAAAACCACATCCCTCCAAATTTTTATTTGCTTCCACTAGGTAACAGGATCTCACATTTGTCATGGGGGCTCTGGGACACAGAGGTAGGTGTGCAGGTGCGTGTATGTGTGTGCATATGGAGAAGGGACTCTTAAGAGGGGATGGCAGATATCTGTAACCATCATTTGACCCATTTACTCAACAGTTTTGCAGGAAAGAGTCTTCTCAGCATGGGCAACTTTTCACTACCAGGGTTAGAACATTTGGTAATAAAGTATTTAGGAAACTAATTCCCTGGGGAATTCAACATCTATGTATCTTTGAGGAGCTGGGTATTTATATCAGATAAAAAGGAAGAGGTATTTAACTAAGGGGCTTGCAGTGACTCTAAATGGCAAAGCCACTATTCCCCCTCCAAAGCAAAGTGGGGGAATCGTGATTGCATTAATCATTACTCAGAAAGATACACTGAGGCTGGAGTCTGTGCTTTGGTTCCTAATGGTTGAGCCTTGCATTGCTTGGTGCCAGGTACTTGTTCTGCAGTATTGCCAATGGTAGTAGGACCCGCTTCTCATTCAACAGAAGGGGAAAAGGTAATCTGAAAGTCTGGAAGACTAATATACTTCTATTAACAAGAGAACACTTGGGGAAAGGGAATGGTATGCTCAGTGGAGGAACTCATCTGGAGAAAGGAGAGAAGGTCACTGTCCCTGAATTGTGAAATCCTTCCTTTCCTTGTTGAGCTGGCCAACAAACTGTCACTGTACTCATGGTTGATATGGGCTTCTGTTCACAGCCTGCTGGTCTGAGACGCATTAAAGTAACTTCACAGAGACTTCCGATCAGATGGCAGATGGCAACAACTCTTAATTACCACAGTGCCGCCTGCTGGTTCTGCTATCAGTGGAGAGTGCTGAATTCAGCAGTTTTGGTTCTTCTTCCCACCTGCCTCTTCCACTAAAGCTTAAAACAGTTGCCATTTATGGCACAGTGCGAGGCCTCTCAACTTTCAAAAGCTTTTACCCAAGGAGGTGATTGTGGTGTTAAATAGTGATGCCATTTTGATGATGTGTGTATGCTCAGGAGACAATCTGAGAGGAGCTCATTAAAGGTAGGGATCCAAGAATACATGTTACCTGCAAAAAGAGGATTTCAGGATCGTATTTTCCAAAAAGGATCCTGAAAATTGAAAACTCACAATTGTAAGCGCATGCAAACCCCAGGCAGCCGTGCCTGCAAAACTGTCTCTGCAGGGGCAAAGTGGGCAAATGTGATCGTGCACCTATGTTTCTGAGCATCGCTTCCTATTAGTGTAGCTGCAGACTTTGTGGAATAATGTTATGTGGTGCTTTGATTCTTATGCCTTACCCTATAGTCCCATGAGCTAGCATTTGTTCCAGTTTTCTTTCTGTTCAATCAGGGTCACTTATTCTGACTTTCTACTAGCTACCTGCCTCAGACTCTGGGGCACTGCTCAAAGGTTAAAAAACTAAACTTTTAGCATACACAATGTTACATTGGAGGATTGGGCCAAAAGAAATCTCAGGAAGTTCAATAAGGACAAGTGTGAAGTTCTGCAGTTAGGACGGAAGAATCCCATGCACCAGGACAGGCTGGGGACCAACTGGTTAAGCAGCAGCTTTGCAGAAAAGGACCTGGGGGTTACAATGGACATTAAGATGGATATGAGTTAGCAGTGTGCCCTTGTTGCCAAAAAAGCTAACAGCATACTGGGCTGCAATGGTACGAGTGTTGCCAGCAGATTGGGGGAAGAGATTATTCCTCTCTGTTTGGCACTGGTGAGGCCACATCTGGAGTACTGTGTTCAGTTTTGGACCCCCCACTACAGAAAGGCTGTGGATAAGTCAGAGAGTCCAGTGAAGGGCAACGAAAATGGTTAGAGGGCTGCGGCTTATGAGGAGAGGCTGAGGGAACTGAGTTTACGTACTCTGCAGAAGAGAAGATGGAGGGTGTATTTGACAGTAGCCTTCAACTACCTGAAGCATGGTCCGGAAGAGGATGGAGCTGGACTGTTCTCAGTGGTGGCAGGTGACAGAACAAAAAGCAATGTGCTCAAGTTGCAGCAAGGGAAGTCTAGGTTGGATATTAGGAAATAACTTTCTCACTAGAAAGGTGGTGAAGCACTGGAATGGATTAGTTCGAGTGGTGGTGGTTTTTAAGGTCTGGCTCAACAAAGGATGATCTGGGATGATCTAGTTAGGTATGGTCCTGCTTTGAGCAAGGAGTTGGACAAGATGAGCTCCTGAAGTCCCTTCCAGCACTAATTTTCTATGATTCTGTGAAATCTCTGACATGCTTGTGGGATTCCTGTGTACTGGGAGTGTAACAAACAGCTCTAAAAATTGGGAAAAGAAAACAGTCTGCACACAGATGAGCTGTGCAGAGTCAGATGGCCGAGTTCTCAGCATATATGTGCTTTATTTTTCAAATACAAAAAATGTCAGTTCAGTTAGCACTGGGAACCCCAAACCATCGTCTGTCTTAAATAAAAAGCTACCAGAGCCATGGGATGGTTTCTACCCAAGTCAAGAATGCGAGCGTTTGTGCACATAGGTTGTGTATAGAGGGACACAATAGCATTGCTAATATCCATATCTCGAGATGTAAGGCACTGTGATGAGCTCAGGGCTCACTAAACTCTTCTCTAAATAGGTGACTACATTATGTTGAAGATAATGAGAAAAAAATCTTCAGACGTCACAGACTCTTTTTGTGTCCAACGTGACACATACAGATGGTGCATTTCATGAGGTGCTGGAGTGCTCCACCCTTTCGTACTGACCATGTGTAAAGCCTCCTCTTCTCTTTCCAGATCTTCGCCTGGCTATGTTCCTTTTCAGTAACCTGCCACAAAACGACTAAGGTCATCCAGAAGTTGAGACTTACATTTCTTCCTCTCTAACCTCATAGTGACGCCTTTTAGAGCTTTTCTTTGGGTCCACACTGGACATCTTTCGAAGAGACATGCTGTAGCTCAACCAGACGTTACTGCTTACTATGGGACTTACTAGGTGAAATGCTATGGGAACAGATGGTCACTTCCATCTTAAAAATCTGTGTTAATTTGTATGGAAGGCAAAGTCCTTCCTCTCCTTAATACACTTCAGCTGAGACTTTCAACGCACCCTAATTCAATCTCAGTATCCAACGAAGCTCAGCTAAAAGAGCCTCCTAGTGTTCAGATACAGCTACCTCTGCAATCCCAGCCCCTTTTAGCATGCCCTCAGCGCTGTTAATGTGCCACAGTCCTGGCCTGTGTTACCACTGCTACTGTAATACTGTTTGAGAGTAAGCCAGTGAAAGTGTCCATTCTAGATGGGCTCTCCAAACTGAGTCAAGTGCAAATGAATAAATGGCATAATTAATCTTCCTCTCCACTAAGGAGCCAATTTAGAGTTTCACAGTTCTTTCATGGACATTTTGCAGATTTACTATGAATCTGTGATTTTAGTAACACAGATCAGTCTTTCCTCAAATGAATAATTTAGGACCTGATCCTTACGAGATTTTCACACACAGCCCCTACTTCAGGGGCTGGGCCTGACCTGGAAAACCTCTCCGTACTCAAAATCACCTCCTCAGGACAGTGTACATACCGTTTCCGTGAGAACTGCTGGTCTATCTCCTCTAGGGACTGTCCTTTTGTTTCCGGAACAAAAAAATAAATAAAGACAACAGCTGCTACTCCCACCGATCCATAAAGAAGAAACATCCATGATAAGCCTATGGCATCTATAGAAACAGGTTCAAAAGAGGGAAAGGTTAATGAGAGATGAGACCATTTCCACTGAATATGAATCTTAAATGAATATCACTTCTGCTGCATGGGGGTTTTTATTTCAAGAAGCCCATAAAACAAGGCAAGGAAAAGCCATTCCTGTATACACACAAGGCCTAATATGTAAATCAGCTGTGGAGGAAGGCAACTCCCAGCTCTACAAATCTGATGTATTTATATGCTGGGTTCTGCCTGCCAGGGTCACATAATTCCTGGAGCATGAATTAACCTCAGCTCCAGAGGCCATGCAGTACCTGATAAATTTCTCAGCCCGGAGCATCAAACAGCTCTGTCAGGAGTCCCAAAGCTCAGTGTTTTGCTGACTAAATCAGATCCTGCACCACAGTGTAAAATAATTCAGCAAAAACTATGGCTATTTTATGAGTATGTGTAGAAGCTGAAAGGAACCACTTCACCAAGGGCAACGCTCAGCTTAGCTCCTAACAGCATGACCCTTTAGTCTCTTCTGGCAGATCTACGCTCTACATTTCATGATAGTTCAAGTCTTGACTGATGTGGCAGAGTTCATAAGAAACGGGCTACATCCATTCTATTATTGCCTGACCGCCAGTGGCCAGAAATTACACCCAATCTCCACACCAGTGGCTAGTGAAGTGTGCTGGCGGGCTGCTTTTGAAAAGGCCAACAGCAAAAAAGGATGACATACCAATAAGATCAAGGAACGAGAGGCTAATCAGTAAATTAGCAGCCCAGTTAAAGCTGTTGCAGAAAGCAAAGGCTCTTCCTCTTATTCCAGCAGGGTAGATCTCACTGAGGACCAACCACGTCACTGCAAGGATTGGAGAAGAGAGAGAGAAACACAACAATTTATTTTAAACAACTTCTGTGGGATTGCAAGAAAGGCTGGACTCTGGTCCCAGGCAGCTGTTTGTATGACACGCATTTCCTTGCAGAACGATAGTACTGACACAGTCCGGCAGCAGAGAGCTGTTCAGCATGAACCAAAGAGCTTTACAGAGATGGCCAAACATTATGTTTAGGATTTTACAGATAAGGAAATTAAGATATGGGGAGCATAAATGACACAATGACATATAGTCGCATGCGGTAGAGTTGTAAATAATCTCTCTCAATCACCTGCAGACTGTGCTGCTTTCCACAGAGAACAGGACCTTTCAGCGTGGCTCTCTGGCAGTTTTTACAGAACCTTACTGGTTGCTGTCAAGGTTATGAAGCCTGACATGGACCTACCATGATTTTAATCTGATCTTTTTCAAATGCCTTTAGCTGTGGTTTATTTATCCTCAAAGCAAAGCTTCCATGTTATTTAAAACAGAATAAATAAATGCCAGAGCTCCCAAGCAAGCCTACAATCACAAATCTGTATGCTTGTCTGTCTACTGCATGAATATAATTTCAAGAAAGCAGCAGCTGCTACCATGAAGCTTTCATGAGGTTACTATATATAGCAGTAGGAGAAACCAACAGAAAAGATTCAATTTTAAGTGATCCAGATACCTGAACAGGGCCTGTCATGCCCGTACAAGGCAAGCTTCATCGTCTAAAATCAAAGGAATCTGGAATAAGGATGGAATGACTTGAGGCAATGGTATAGGATACAATATTTTCTTGCATAAAACATGCATGATTTCCCTTAAAAACAGCTGCTAGAAATTGGAGTGCACATTATATGTAAGAAATATGGTAAGAACTGGTTCTGCCCCTTACCAGGTAAAACTGAAAGGAAATTCTGCAGCAACCCACAGGGAGCACAACAATGAGCAGGGGCAGCCCCATAACTGTTACACATTTTCTTCCTACAAGGAAAGATCTTTTTGTTTCATTATGCCTTTCAAAAACAAGATGTGCACTATATTCTGGGATGTGTTGTATACAAGAAAATATCATATATAATTTTTCCTCTTTAGATCATTAGTTATGGTCCAATAGTTGCCAAAAACCATTGTCAGGGGACCACTGGTGGGTAACCTCTGTGAAATGAGTTGATAATCTCACTCCAGTTCCTGGTGAATCAGTGTCTGTACCACAACTGTCACTAACTGGCTCATCACCCTCAATTCTGTTGGGAGAGATGCCTTGAGTGGTTGATAGGGCTGTAAAGATCTAGAAATCAAAGTCTAAGACTGTGCCAGGACACACAGATACATGTTGGCCCTTCGCATTGTGCAGAGCAAATATTAAAGACTACATGAAGTCTCCATGTGTCTCGCCTAAAGATGGACCTTTAGGCAGGACGAAGGACTGGGGATTGGACTGCATTGGACTGGGACCCAGGTGATAGAGAGAGAAAGAGATGAAGGCTGAGACGCCCAGCAATGAAAAATGGAGAAACCTTCCCTGTTTCCTGCACTGTCTTTTCCTTCCTGTGTTGCACAAGTCATTTAGTCCCTCTGTGCCTTGGTTCCCCATCTGTAATATGTAGTTACTAAAACTTCCATGTCCCCTGCGTTTGTGAGAAGCTCAGATTCCGCCATCAAAACACTTCTAAATAAAATAGTTTAGGTCAGAGGTAGTGTGTAGGGGATGCTATCACAAGTGTTGTAGGAGACTTTCAGTCTGCACGGCTGGAAATCATTCTTGTGGGTTTGAATACAGGATATGTTTTTCAATTGCAGGATACTTTGTAAAGCAGGTGTGTAGCAAATGTTCCCAGAGTATTGTGAAGATCAATCTTAGTTTTATATTATGAGTTACTGCAGACCCAGGAGGTATAAACACTGTACTTACTTGGTCCAAATCCAATTGAGAATGCGCTTACAAAAGCCATCATGCTCAGCAGTGTAATCCAATTTAAAACCATATGTTCCCTAGAAAGACCATCACTGAAAGAAGGGCTAGTGCCTTGCACCATCTCTTTATTGGACTGGGTTAGCAGGTACTTTCTCTGAGTGTGGGAAGAATCTGTAATGATCTCTCTGCTTCCAGTACTAGCATAGGCTTTTGTTAGGCCTTCTGGTCCTGTAACAGCAAGATGGGGACTCACTCGACTTTTGCCAGCAGCTAAAGTCAGTGGAATATATGATGCAGCTGGCTGGAAGGATACCGGATTTATGGCATGTTGTGCTATATTGTATGAAGCATTGGGGTCTCCATCAGTCTGACAGTCTCTGGCCATGTCTAGTGGAATAGTGTAGCTGGTGAGCCCAATGATGGTCACAGAGAAAGACATCACTATGCATCCAGCAATCAGTAACACTCTTCTGCCAGCCTTGTCTGCACAGGCCATTGCAATTAGTGTTGCAATCACTTTCATCACACCAAGCCCAACTGAAGCCAGGACAGCAGAAGAATTGCTCTGGAATCCCACTGAGCGGAAGATTTTGGAAGCATAGCACAGGACATTGGGCTGCCCAGTGAACTGCTGAAAGAGCACCAAGCCCAGGCCAACCAGAGTCCTGTTTCTCATGTTGTCTCGAGACGTAAAAAGATCAAGAAATGAATAAGGCTTTTCCTCATGTGGTTCTAGTTTTGCTTCCTCTCCATCTTCATGTAATTGAATGAGGCCCTTCTGGGAGTCGCAGTCACCTGAGTTGAATTTAATGGGGTTAACTGGGAGGAAGAGGATACTGAGAAACTGTACTACAGCGGGTGCAATAGCCAGTCCAAACATGTATCTCCATCCTTCAGCCATTTCTGAGAATAAGTAGTTCAGTGCATATGAAGCTAAGATGCCCACCGTGATGCCAGCTTCATAGAGAGACACCAGCAGCCCTCGCTGATGAGCAGCCACCATTTCTGAGACATATATACAGCATGCCATGGATGACACAGAAATGGAAAACCCTATGGTCATGCGTCCAAATACCAGCCACATAAATGACCCAGCCAGTGTCAGAATAAGGCTGCCACAAAACAAGACCAGGTTGCTAACCAGGATTGCTCTCCTCCTTCCATGACGGTCAATGAGGATGCCCCCTACCAAGGAGGCAAGGAGAGCCCCAGTGAGCATGGAGCTCACAAGGACTTCCTGTTTGAAGCAGCTAAGGTGGAAGTCCATCTGCAGCTGCAGTAAAGCACCAGAGATAATCCCCAGCTCATATCCGAATATCAATCCACCCAGGAGAGACACTGTTGCAGACAGGAGGAGGACCAGCAATGTATGACCTAGAAAACAAGCAAACAATGATAGATTCATTTTTCTGGCCTCATAATTGAAAACAAATTAGTAACAGAACTTGGAAAGAGCAGGTCTGATAAACTGGGACCCAAGTTTTCAGCATGCAAAACTGTGTGCTTAAACTGCCTAAAGAGTTACCCTAACCATATAGATATACATGTGATAGGCATACAGCCAAGCAGGCATCTCTCTGGCTGTGTGTATGGAATTACAAATGTGAACATAATCATAATAATTGCACATGCAGTTTACTTACAGAAAAGGATCTAGTTGGGGATGGGGGTGAGCAGGGGGCTGGACTAGATGTGACCTCCTGAGGTCCCTTCCAACCCTCATTTTCGATAATTCTATTGCAGCCATTTCTTGTCAGCTGGTGCTGAACACACAGGCCTATGATAACGTAGTGGAGCCATGCATGATTTATAGAAGGGAATTCTTCAGACCCTCTAAACTCTCCCTTTCTTGGTTCTAAATAGGCAAAAACTAGCCAGGGAATGCAGTTTTCTCCTTCTATATTTCACTGCAGTGTGTTATCAATATGATGCTCTTGGTCTCTGTTGGCAGCTTAGATACATCTCTGTGTCTTCTTTTCACTATCTGGGAACTTCACAAGTAAATCATTGGTGGAGGGAAGTTACCATTAATAGGTGCTGACTACAGTTTCACATGCCTGTTAACACTCATTGCACAGCTGGAAAGGAGCGGTAGGGCCTATCCAGTGAGACCTTCTGCATCTCGGTACTCATCGTCACATTGCCTCTAACATTTTACTTAAACACTCCTTAATTCTCTGCACTGGCTATACCTACTTGGGGAAAATTTCTTCCTCTCTTTAGTGCTCTCAATATTACATATTTTCCCTGAAATCTAGCATAAGCTTTGACTTGCCAAGATAGCCTCGCTCTTTCCCCTACCATCTTTTGACTATTATAAGAAACAACACTAAGTTTAGTCCTAGACATATGTGATACTATAGCATCTCTTTTCTTGTTATATTTATATCAGCATACTGATGCTTTAGACAGAGTTATCCTGACTTAATTGCTTGCACTTTATTTATAGTTTTCTATAGTGTTATAAGACTTGTTTGCCTCATGTTCTGTTTTTGATCCACCCTGTAAGCTTGTGAACAGAGAGGGATGAGTAGTTGAGTTAATAAGTGCACCAGATATTAGACGTGATCTTATGACCCTTTTCTTTTTGCTGACTGTCTCCATTTTTAGGCTGTTTTACCAATACTAATAACTGAGCTAAACATATTCCCCTTATCTTCTCTTCACTAGATAAATGTTATCAAATAATCCAGCTCCTGTTGATTGTGTAATTATGTGGACAGGTAAATTCCTGTATAAGTGTGGATTACTTTTAAACTGCAGCATAGCTGTGCTCCAGGTACTAAACTCTCTGTAAAACTAAAGAGACTCCAGATCATATGACTGCAAGATAAGCAAAGTGAATGAAAAACTAATGTGGCGGTGTCCTCTCTGACAGATGTGAGGCCTTGCATTCATCTCAGTTTAGCTCACTATGTCATGCTGAACATTTTAGCAGAAATGTAGGGGTTTGTTTTCATTCTTGAATGAATGGACAGCCACTGGGATGAAATGCAGTTAGAGAGCTACTTGCTGTAGAGGGCGGCTGACATGGGGATCCAACTCCTCTTAGCCCCAGCTTTATAGTTTAGGTGTAAAGCATCATGCAGGATACTGGGCCTTCTTTAGTCTGCTGGAGAGAAATTAGGATAGAAGGGTCATCTAGTGGTAACAGAAGGGGCCAAAGAAGGGCCTGCGGACTGGGTCTTTAACATGATCTATGACATTGATCAAGCAATTTAATGTTCCATGCCTCCATTCTCCATATCTGTAAAACAGGGATAATAAAAAAAAGATCTACTTGGGAGAAGTGTTTGTAAACAATGAATTAATATTTGTAAAGAGCTTATGAGGGACCCAAGAGACACAAGAAGTAGGGAAAAAAGGATGAGCTAAGCAGTCTTGTTAAAAAGTCTGACCAGGATTCTCAGTGTACATGTCATGGCTAGTCCCCTGCCCTCTTTAGAAGCCTAAAGTTTTCTGGATCAGAGACTATTTTCTCATCTATGCTGGTGTAATACTCAGCACAATAGAGTCCCAAATCAGACAGAGCTTTCTCAGGAGCTTGTTCAAGACTGTGCAATGAACTCCACTGGGAAATAGTCATCACAAACCTTACCACCTTCTGCTCCAAATGCAAAGCATGTTTCTTTGACCTGCCTTCTCTAGCATACATCACAGAAACTTTTATTTGAAAAGGAAAAACAGAAGACAGCAGGAGCAACAAAGAGGTAAAAATCCTGGAGAAACAAGGACTCTGCTGCACGTGTTTCTTGCCCTGCTGAGCATAAGAGAATAAATGTGAGGGAAATTGGTCACATTGCCTAATCTACAACTAGTTGGCAATCAGAAACTATAGTTATGAGTGCAATATAAGATTCCATCTAGACTAGATAGCTTCTAGGGGCCTTGGGGCAATATTAATAATAGCAATAAAGTCAACATATACTTCTCCAAATTACTGTCTCCTAAATGCTGAGGTGCAGCATAGTGCAGGAACTCACTGGAATATGCTCTTTTTTCAGCATGCTACACAGATGCTGCATCATTTGGTTTGTTTTAGTTAAAAATACTTTTACTTTAAATAGACTATTGGGAAAAATTATGGAGACGCCCAATAGACTATGGAAATTTTTCTCAGTTGGCACTGTGTAAGGGTTTAGATAGTCTGTGATTAACAGGCAGTGTTGACGTTTAGCTTTTCATGACACTAAGCATTAAAAGTTATTTCTTAAGGAAGGCTATATTTACATTTGTATTTATTCTGTACTTTTTAAAATCTTATTTGTATTAACTTTGCCAGGCTGATCACTTGCCAAAAAACCACTGTCTGTGCAGTTACCTACTCTGTTTTAATCACTTTTTGTACACGTTAGGTAGATAATGAGACATATTTGTTCAGTAAGAACAAAAAGCCTGGCATAAAATGGACAGGCCATTAATTTTAAGCTGCAAACTCAATTAAGTACATGCGGTCCTGCTGTGAATACAGCAGCTGATTCAATCAAATTCTGTTATAATTCTCATTAACTTTATGGGCACTAATGGTTTATGACCTTTGATTAAAATCCAGCTTGCTATGGACTCATTTCCCATGCTATACGGGGGCTCAGTGACAGGTGGTATATCCCTGCATTTGATTTTTTATATCTGCCCTCATCTCCTCAAATTCTCACAAGACTAAGTTTCGGAAAATTTGGTAGGTCCCATCTTAAAGGACAGACATTACACATAAACCAGTTTAAGTGATCAGAAACTGGTTTAAACCTGTAACAGAACCTGCACATAAACCAGTTTGAAAATGGCTGAAACCGGTTTGAGATAAACCTGGCTGAATGTAGTATCAGGCTTAACTAATTTAGGTTAAACTGGTTTATGCAATGTCTGTCCCAGTCCCCTTCCTGGTTTAACTTATACCAGAGTCCCCCAGCATCCCAGATGCTTTGCAGCCCTGGTGGCCGGGCGTGGGGGTGGGGGCTCTCTCCTCCCTGGCTGGAGCTCCTGCAGCGACTGCAGACACAGCAAATCTGCCTGGCTTCCCCATGCTCTGCCCCCCCTCACCACTCCCATCTCAAGCAGGGATTCCCCACCACTCCCATCTCCCACAGGGCTGTAGCCAGCACTGGTAGGCTAGGTAATGCTGAGAGGTGTCTGTGTAAGACAGACAGGACAGTGTCCACTCAGGGCTTTTGGAGCTAATCAACAGGTCATGTGGTACTATCCCTCCATTCCTTCCTTGGAAAATGCTGTTTAAGAAGAGCTTGAACTGATGACAGAGTCTTTTGTTTTTTTGATAAGGTGCTAATGGCTCTCTTTCTGGTCAGAAGCAGCAAGGAGGAGGAACGCTCCCATCCCCTAATCAGAGCATCCTGCTGAGGCCTGGCCATGGCCCCCCACCTCAGCTCAGCACTGTAGAAGGGAAGGGAAGACTGTTCTAGCACCCCCTGGCTTCTGCCTGAGCCACTGCAGGTATGTGCCTGCATTTTCTCAGTCCAGAGGGAATGTCTGTGCATATTCAAACCAGTTTGCCCTAACCAGGTTAGACTAACCTGCAAAAATTGAATCAATTCCAGCTCAGGCTTTTTGAATGTCTGTCCCTAGCCTATAGCCCTAGCCAGCTCCCTCCAACCCCCCACAGCCTGGAGCAAATGGGGAGAGGGATTTAATCTCCCCCTCTGTCCCCTGTATCACTGGCAGCGGGGGCCTGCCTGGCTGGGGCAGAACAGCATCCTCCACCTCCCCACTCCAGTGGCAGGGGCAGCAGCGTGGGCAGAACCAGCTGGCATGGCCCCGCCAGCCATCTGCCTTGTCCACGTCTGGGGCTGGGGCTGTGGGGCTGAGCTGGGACAGCCTGTGAGTGCTGCTGAGGGTGGACACAGAGGGGCCAGCCCAGAGTGGACCGTGGGGACTGGGCCCTTCCCAGCAGGCTGCAGATTGGGCTGGGGCTGTGGGGGCTTGATCCCAGCTCTCTGCGCCCAGGCCAGGCAGGGCTGTCATGGAGCTACAGTCAGCTGGAAAGGGCCTGATGAGGTCAGCCTGGGCAGACCCATGGGGTCAGGGCCTGGTGGCACAAGCAGCAGCTGGCCAGGCAACAGGCTGCCTGGGCTGGCTTGGAGGTGCTGGCGGGCCCCGAGCCTGGCAGGCGCCTGCCACAACCACCAGCACGCCCCCTGTCCTGTGCAGCACCACAAGCTGCATGCTAGCTGGGGCTGGCAGAGCTGTTCTGCTTCCCTTGCCTCCAGCTGCCACTGTTGCCCCGCCCCTGCTGCCAGGCCACTCTAGGTGGGTGGACAAGAAGCTTGAGCCCACCAGCTTCTGCCCAGTGCATGCAGCTCTGGTTCCAGCACCTGGACACCTTCCACCCACTCTGCCTGCTCGGCGCAATGAGCAGTCCCTGCAGGAGGGTGGAGCAGGGGAAAAGTGTCTGGGAGCTGGAGCCAGAGCTACATGCACTGGGCAGAAGCCACTGGGTTTAAGCTTCAACCCCCCCAGGGCGGCACTGTGCAGCACAGCAGGAGTAGGAATCACAGCTGGAAGTGAGGGGAGCAGAACCGCCCTACCAGGCCCAGCCAGTATGCAGCTTCCCCTTGCCTCGAGCAGCTCCTCCTTCTCCCACTCCTGCCCCTGCTGCTCTGCTCTGGGCAGTGGTAGGGAGGGGGAGCGGGGAGATGGGATATGGAGATCCAGCTCTAGCCCTGGCTGCCTTTCACCTGCCTGGCATGATGAGCAGCCCCTGCGGGTGAGTGGAGTGGATGAAAGGCATTAGGGAGCTGGAGCCAGATCTCAGTGTTAGGCTGAAGCCAGTGGTGATGCATAGGGGGTGCACATGCAGTCCCTGAGACCGTGGGTGCACCCCCTGACATGCTGCGCTCCCCGCTTTGGCGATGGACAGGTAGGAGTGCCGATGCCACCCCTGTGAGCGCTGGCTGGGGAATGGGATTGCCAGATAAAGCACCACGGCCACTTCTGGGCGTGCCGCAGCTGCTTCCTGATTGGCTGCGGGGGAACCCCTCACCCCAGTCATTGACTGGTCACTGGAGGGGGGCTCTTCCCAGCTGGCTGCAGCTCCCTGACAGCCCTGCCCAGCCTGGGTGTGAGGAGCCAAAAGCAATCTGGCCATGCAGCCCCCGTGGCCCCAACCTAAGCCGCAGCCTGTTGAGAAGTGCTCAGCTCCTCCGGCCCAGCCCAGGCTGGCCCCGCTGTATCCATCCTTAGCAGCTCCCATGGGCCAGCCCAGCTCAGCCCCAGCCCCAGCCCCAGCCCCAGCCCCAGCCCCAGCCCCACAGCCCTAGGTGGATAGCAGGGCCATGCCATCTGGCTCTGGCCAAGCTCCCCGCCAGGCGAGTAGTGAGGGGGAAAAGCAGAGCAGACTTGGCTGGGGTCCCAGTGCCCATGTCAAGAGGGGAGACAGGAGATTTTAATTCCTGCCTCCACCCTGCTTTGCCTGAGATGCTGCCGGAGCTGATGTCTGGCCTCAGGGACAAGTCTGGCAAGGGCTGCTACGCCCCTTTCCCTCCAGGCACACCCTGGCTGCGGTCCCTATAGGCTGGGGGGAGTTTAAGCCCCTCCCCAAACATACTTAGCTGCTTGCCAGGGGCCTGGCCACGGCCCCCAGGTCAGCTTCCTTGCAGCTGCTGAGGAAGGGAAGGGAGGGCTGCTCTAGCATGCCTCCCTCCTTCCCTTGGCTTCTAGCCTGAGCCACTGCAGGCATGTGCCTGCCTGCCTTTCCTGTGTCAAAAGTGAATGTCTATTCACTTGCAAATCAGTTTAATCTGCATGTTAGATGAATCTGAAAAGATTGAATCAATTCAGACTCAGGCTTTTTGAATGTCTGTCCCTAGCCCAGGTCAAGAGTCCACTCTGCACCACAGAATAGCTACACAATTAGATCTGACTGGCAGAGGACTGGCATAGCAGTTGGTGCTGCCATTCAGACCTTAGACTACACTGACTTTTGTAACGCTGCAGGTATTATTTACCTAACCTCTTTCATTGTGTCAATAGTCTCAATCGATTGCAACTTTCTCTCACAATAAATTTAATACTTGATCCCAATTCTTTGTTCTGTTCTTATGCTCAGAACAGGGGCTGAGGGCTGGAACAAAGACGAAATGTAGCGCTACAAGCCCCGGTTTTCCTGCCTTATCCTCTAAGGACAGATAAGGCATCTGGAAAAAATGAAACCCTCAGAGCTACTTCAACCTATGTACCCAAAGGAGCCTCTGCCAGGTATGAACAGCCAGGGCATCACAAAAATTGGTCATGTTCCCTACACAGGGAGCCAATGCAGCAGTTCCAGCAGCGCCCTGGAGGTACCATTTCATATTGTGGCTATTTCCTCCCCTGTTATATCACTGAAGTAGCATTACAGAGCCAGACCACAGGGGGGAAAATGCAATATAAATTTTGGTGCTAGAGTTGGTATTTTGTTTCTCTAAATTAATAATTTTGTCAAACACAGCCTGAAATTTTCATTTAAAATAAGCAAGCAAACATTTTGTTTTCCTGTCGTTTGCTACTTTTTCCTACAGTCTCTGTTGTATTGTGGTCCAGCACTTCCATTCTTATAAGCAGCTGGCAGTAGAAAGGATGTGACTACATACAGGAATATAAGAACATGGGACTGGAACGGTAGCTCCAGGGCTGTCGAGGCCAATGTCCTGCATTCACAGGCAAGCATTAATCAAAGGAATCCCTAAAGTCACTGCTTTAGACCCTCCCCTGCAACTATAAAGAGGCATGATATAGGGTGTTCTTGATGTTTCATAACGTCACAAGTAAATGCAGGGAAAACAAGGGCGTTGTCAATACTCTGCCACTGCAAGGAGAGGGAAGTAGTTCATATATTCTCAGAAGAGGCTAGGTGGGGCACAGCACTCCACGGACTCATACCTGACCGGAGAGTGCAGGCTCTACTGATCTTAAAGTGGTCTGAAACTTGCCCCACAACACAGAACAAAGTATGGTTTCAGTATTCAAGAGTGACTAGTGACTTGAGGATCCTTAAGTGTCCTATGCTCATGAGTTACACCTGAGTGGGACCAACATTTAGACTGCTAAGGACTCCTGCTTTGCCCTGTTGAGGTGTATCTGATGGGCTCCCAGAACTTGACTCATCACTAGTTTAGCTCCGGTTAGGAGCCTGGCGCTGACATGTAAGTAGGGGAAATGAATGACAAGTGCCGTAATTCTCAGCTCCTTGGGGGGGGGGGGTTCTTAATTAAAGCTTTCAGGAAGCAGGGGGGGCATTATAATTCAGGAAGTGTTTGGAACAGCTGGGAATGATTGAAGTCCTGATGTCCCATGAGCTGTGGGAAGTGGCTGGGTAGCTCCCAGCATGGGTGGATCTAGGATTTGGACGAGGGGGATGCAGATGATGTGGTGCGTCATCCCATATAACACAGCACACACTTTTCTTCAGTCAAAAGGAAACTAGAAGCTTCACTAATAAAGAGGGGCCTAGAGCTGTATCATTCAACTGAAGATGGAATCGTAAAAACAACGATCTTTATTGTCAATGTGCGTTCATTAGCTATATCATCGATTACATTTAGAAACAACAGAGTAGGCGCAACGACTCCGAAGATGCTGCTTCATTAGTCCTAGAGCCATTATAGTTAAATGCGCATCTCTTTCAGGTGCACAGAACAAAAGCAAATTAGGATAGAATTGGCCAGTGAGCGTCTGGACAGTGTCGTGGCAAGTGACTCCCACCCCGGAGTGACTGCTTTAGGTAGGGCTGAAACGCAGCCCGCGGGCGGTGAGGGGGACCGGAGCTCAGAGCCGCGGGAGGGCGGGAAGGCGGCTAACACCTGTGGGAGCCGCAGGTCAGGGAGGGGCAGACGAGCAGCCGGCGGGCCCCGGGCAGAGCGGCGGCGCGGGCGCCCGGCTCCGCGCAGACACCAGCGGGGGCCGCGACCGGCCCGCGCGAGGCGTTGTGAAGCCCCGGGCAGGGGCAGAGCAACCGTGCGGGGAAGCGCTGCCCCGCACCAACAGCCCCCCCGCCCCGGCAAGCATCGCTGCGCTGGCGCCGGCCGCCCCGCACTCACCCATGGCCAGGCAGCGGCTCCGCCGAGTCGGGAGGCGGCCGCGCAGCCCGCCCCCGCCGGCCCGGCTGCCCCCGCGGGCGAGGCGGCCGCGCAAAACTTTCCGTGGGCCGGCGGGTCGGGGCGCGGAGATGCTGCGGGCGCCGGCTGCACAGCGCCACGTTGCTCCAGCCCTGCCTCCTGCAGCCGGGCCGGGCAGCCTGGGGATTGTAGTCCCGCCCGCCCCGCCGCCCGCCGGGCTCCCCGCCCCTCGCTGGGGCTCCGCGGAGCCCGGGCAGGGGCTGCGAGAGCCGCGGGGCGCGGGAGGGGTCGCCCTGGACCGCCCGGGCTGGGGTGGCCGGGCCGGATCTCGTCCCGCGCCGGGCGCTGGGTCACTGCTCGGGTGACAGGACCGCGCTGTGCGCGGGCTCCCGTCCTACGATTTCGCCCGTGAACCAGGCCAGACGCCTCCCGGAATTAGGGGCGACTAGGCCGTGCTGGAGCAGAGCCCTCCTGTGTCTGTCTAAATACATCCTCCTGCTCTGGGTGGCTTTACCCAGGTGCATTTACCCGTGCAAAATGTTGCTTCGGGTTGTACACCCACGCGCCAGGACAGGTGGGACCCGTCACCATGGGCAGAGGGGCCTGGTTTAAATCACAGGCCCAGCTCACTCATATGGTGGCCCAGTCGTTGCAGGGGCCACCATCTTCACACCCCCCGACTAGCTGAGGGGGCAGCTTTAGGGCCAGGTTTAACTGCAGCAGCAAAGGTTTTTTCCTGGCCTTGGAAGCTGTTGGCTGCCTTAGGCAAAATCCCCTTCCCTACGCAGCACCAGGGCTGTTTGCTCCTCTGGGCCAGAAAACCGGGGCACAGGGCTCCGGGGTGCCTGGAGGCTGCCTTGGCAGATGGGCCTGGCACCGGGTAGGGGAGGAGCTGTTTGCTTCTCTACATGTGTATTCTCTTGCCCCCACCCCCAGCCCCTGGTACCCCAGGTTTCCCACCTGGAGGGGTAAGCAGCCCTTCCTCTACCTAGCGCCAGGGCCGTCTGCCAAGGCAGCCCCCCAACGCCCTGCGCCCCAGTTTCCCCAGCCAGAGAAACAAACACCCCTTCCCCTTCCCATCCCCAATCTCCCTCCTCCCCCTGTCCCTTTTGGGTCCCCTTTGCCCCACCCCTGGGCTGCTAGACTTTTTGCTAGGGCCTGGGAAATGCTTTCCCCGGCCTGCAGCAGCCATCTTGTTACAACGAAATGCCATGGATATGGCTGCTTGCTGGGGAATGCCATATGGCATTTCATTGCAAATCACATATTTCGTGAAAATCACTTAATTTAATGATTTTCACAAAACATGCAAAATCACGATTGAAACCAGGCCCTGGATCCAGGGACAGCGTAAGACTGGCTGGCTGCAGAAATTACAGCTCTGCCACACAAACTGCCTATCCCTATAAAATCCGAGAAGTCCAGCTGGAAGCAACAGGGGGATGTTTTCTTGTTCTTCCCTATATCGACCCTGTTCCTGACAGGTGTTCTTCTCACCTGGCAAACAGTGTCCCCTTTGCCCATTGCAGGTAGTTTAGATAGCTCTGACAGTCCTTCTCCTCTTTAAACCTGATCTTCAAAGCAACGCAAATGGAAAACCAGAGGAGGTTGTTGCCAACAGATGGTTTCTTTGTGACTTCAGTTCTGTGCTGGGTTGGAAGAGCTTCTATTACAAAAAACAGTCCATGATCATCTGTCCCCTAGAGATGGCACTTCTGAGATGCTTTCACGCTTGTGCAGACTTCCTTTTTTCTGGGGAGGAGTAGGATTTTAGTCTTTCAAGAGCTGAGCACAGAGTCCCACAGGGGCTACATACTAAGGTGCTCACCTCAAAGCAAAAGCTTCAAAAAAACCTATGCTCAGCAAAGCACTTCTTTACATTAACATTGATTTAGGTGTGCTGAAGACAAACAAATTGGCAAAATAGTAAAAAAAGTTCTTTCCCAGTAGAGATTTTACTTCAGCAGAAAATGTCCCAACAAAATTCAAAATGATCTTTGCCTGCAGCTCCTCATGTACTGGAAGAATTGTGTCAGGTCTGTGCTCTGGGCAGAAGTCTAGAGTCCTAAGGCTGCAGCAATCTTAAACTGGCCTCCACCATCACATGGTGCCCTGCAGGGGCAGCACACTGTTAGGAGGGTGGCCTGCTGTGAGGAGTGTGCCCTGCTGGCCATGTGCCATCGTCCAGGCAAATGACAATGCAGGGCAATTCTCCCACATGCTACACCTCTGACTTCTAGGGAATCCAGTGTTGCCAATTCATGATATATTTTCCTTTTAAGTCTCAGATCCTAGAATCCAGAAATTAGAAGGTAAACTCAGATTTGTTTTTGGTTTTGTTTTGTTTTTTTAAAAAAAAATCATTTCCTGGTTGTGTAGTGAAACTTGGAAACAAAAGGCTCAGAAAAGGAGAAAAAAGAAACAAAACCACAAATTTGTTTTTTTCAAAGTGTTATGACTTGTAACACATTCTTGTGACTTGTGAGGCAGGGAGCTCATTCATAGTTCCCAAGACTGTTGATAATTCATAATGCCTGAGACTGTCAGTATTGGAAATTCTGTTTCATTTCAGCACTAGAAGTCACAGCATTTTGAAAAGTAGGTTGTTGGCCATCTGGTCTAAAACTTGTGCAGTGGTTGATCAATGCTATGTTTTTGTTCCTTCTCAGAGTCCTACATCTTGGCTGTACTTTGAGTCATCCATGTTTTTTCAAATTAAATACATGTGTCCCATTCATCTCCTCTAGTTTCAATTGTAAATGAAGTATTTGATACTGCCACTTTCAAAATCTGTATCCAGAATAAACTTACAGCTGCACAGGAGTCACATGAAAGGTAAAGAATAACTTCAAACACTAAAGAAGACCAACACAATCAGTAGCATTCATGGAAGCGGTTTTTCAGCAGGATTAAGAAATTAAATCTGAGTTTGGTTACTATAGCAACTCTTTTCAGTAATGCTAATAATCATGTTAATTAAGTAATGTGTTTTAAAGGCCAGACCATAAGTTGTGAGTGCTTTCCATGAGCTTTAATAGGAACAGGACAAAAACTCATAAAGCTTATGATTTCTGAACTATGCTGTTGGGGCTGCATCCTGGGACTTTTTTTGAGTTCCCAAAACAGTTATGAATCACCCCCCCTGTCTTCCCCTCTGTGCTCAGCGGCATCTCTCCTCCACTTCCAACCCTTTCTCCTCCTGGTGTCTCCTGTTGCTGCTGTCCCTGGTTGACCTGTGAGTGGGGGAAGCTCTTGAGGCTCCTGCCCCACTCCAGCAGGGCTTCAGGGAGCTGAACTCAGCTGGGGACAGCAGCAATCATAGTGGGTGGGTTCCCCTTGCCTGCCTGGTCCCTCTGCATGTTTCCCACCAGCCTGGTATCAAGCACAAAAGGGAAACCTGCCTGGCACTGATGCTGTCTCTGGCCAAGCCCAGCTTCCTGCACAGCTGCTCCATATAGCCCTGGCTAGATCAGGGCAGGAACACCTAGGACAGTGGCAGCAAGAGACAGGTCTCCTTTTTGCACCCAGAGGTGTAGAGAGAGTGGGGGGGATGGGAAAGGAGGTTCTGCTGAGTACAGAGGGGAAGAGAGGGTATGCTGAGAGCTGGGGGGAGATTCTACCTTACCAGGGGACTTTTTAAGTCCCCAGGTGCTCCTCCCATGGCATGGTTTGCCTGCCCCATTGGTGGGGAACAGCTGGGAACAGGAGGGTGCAGTCACCCCTGCAGTGCTGGTCACTGCTCTCACACCCTTCTTTTTAAAATCCTAGATCCACCTATGAATGGTGATGGAGTGCCCTTAGTTTGGATTCTCTCTTTGGGGAGCAGTTACAAAATGTTCGTTTTTTTCCTGCAGTTTCTAAAGTCCTCTTTAAAGTCTTCCATTTCAAGAAATAGAAATAATGACTTTTTCACAGTTATTTGGCACATATTTTGCCTAGATAGATCACTTATAAACACAAAGCTAACTTAAATTTCCTGGAGGGATCCTGTTTCTGTGTAGGGTCATAAACATTAATTAGCTAAGACAGCAAGAAAGTGTGTTTCTGTGGAATGCAAATAAAGCTTTATGGTTCATTTACACAGAGAGGCTGCTGAGAATAAATCAGCATATAAGGCTGATGCACCACTGTCAGCTATAAGCTGTGGCCCTTTTAAACTAAACTATGAAGAGAGCTACAATATGCAGTAAATATGCATTGTAAATGTACATTTGTAAATGTGTTTCAACCAACCTTTTGCAAAAGTGGCTCTTAAGTATTTCTCTGTAGCCTGAAGTTACATAAGTAGCAAACATCTTTTGTCTGATGGTTTGCAGTCAATGTGTATTCTGAGCTTCACCCAAAGCTCACTGAAGTCAAAGTATAGACTTTTACAGGTTTGGATCATGCCTTTTTTAACAGCCTTTCCTGCACATAAACAGTAAAACACCATACATTATACTTTTGGATGTTTTTTTTATGATGGGTTCCCTCAAGGACCTGAATAAATCATAGACATAGGGATAAATTTGTGGCCTTTTGGAGACACAGGGGAGGTCTACACAAGATGCTTTACTGAGTAGTAGAGCTAATTACTGCACAACAAGCATTCACATCTACATGTGCAGTCACTTACTGCACAGTAATTGGTTGTAATCATGAGTAAATTTGCTACCTGCAAATGCAAGTAGCAAATTTACTTGCGATTTGCCTGACTGGGAACAAATGTGCTCCCGGTGAGCTGGGCAGCAGGGGGTGGGAGATTGCTCCCCAGCTCCAGGAGCTGCCTACTGGCAGGGCAGACTGCCACCGGAGCCCAGGTAGAGACACTGTCCCCTTGCCCTGGCAGCAGGGAGCTTCCAGCCCCCGCTCCACACTGTGACTGCAGAGCTGGTGCTGGGAGATAAGGATCTCCCACCCCCAGGGGGCAACCTCATGACTTGGGCTGGGAGATAAGGATCTCCCACCCCTGGCCCCATGACTGCAGAGCTGGTGCTGGGAGATAAGGGGGGACATTGTCCCCACCTAGGATCTGGTGGTGGAGCATGTCTGGTCAGCAGGCAGCTCTTGGGGCAGGGAGCAATGTCCTAGCCCCTACTAGGAGACAGCTGTCTCTTGGCCTCTGGGCTAGCACCCAGGGGAAACCTAAGGCTCCCCCTGGCTGCTGCAAGGGCTGCAGGGTGTGGGAGCAGTCTGCTTCTAGGAGCAGTAAATCTGTTCCCTCATCCCTGCATATGTAGACACATGCCCGGAAGTCAGGAGCGATGTGTAGGGGGCGCACATGGGTGCACGTGCACCCCCGAGCAATCCCCACTGGCCACTACCGATGCTGCTGCAGGCAGCTGCAGGTGGTCACCACCCCCTCTCCCCCACCACCGACAGTGCCAGCGATGTCTACAGGAGCTCCCCCGCTTACCGCCTCTGTGCTCCCACCGCTGCTGCCGCCGCCACACTCCTGCTGCCACCGTGCCCCCCCAGCCGCCGGGGGCACGAGTTGTTCATGCTGGGAGTGTTTACTTTGGAGTAGTTTACTTGAGAGTAAACTGCTCCTAGATTTTTTGCCGGTGTAAACACACCCACAGAAGCAGAAAACCTTTGCAACAGAAGAAAAACTTCTGTTTCTCATCTTTTGACATGTTTCATGCTCTCAAGAGCCTGGATTGCTGTTCAGAAATGATCATCAAACTGTGAATTTGGTCTCTTGATTCTCAGATGAATGAGGGTGCATTCCAGCTTTAGAACTGAATAATAAAAACACCAGGCTTGAACCACAAATATGTGTTTCCTGAAATGTTAAACTCCAGTTGGTAACAGCAGTCCAGCTGGAATGTGCTCCATACTGCTGAACTATTAATGAAAAAATGCACTGTAACTCTGGGCAGTAGCGACTAGAATAGCCATTAAAATACAATTTAAAAACAAAGATAAACTCTCACAGGGAATGGGAATGCATCTCAGAAAGAAGGGAGACACCACAATTTAGAGGGAAGAGCAAGGGATTGGGAGCTTGGTCATCTGGGTTCTAGTCACAGCATTAAAGTGTGACCTTAGGCAGGTCACTTAATCTTTTTAAGCCTTCAGTTTTTCACTTGTAAAATAGGGACATAAGAATGTTTTCCTCCCTTTCAAAGAGGTGTGCTCATCATTTGCAAAGTGCTTTGAAATGCTTGGAGTGAAGCCTCTATCCCAGCAATTCTCACTGAGGGTGCTGGGTCACCTTGGGGTGCTGCCAGATCCGTTGAAGGGTGTTGTGGAGTGTAAGGGCATAATGGAGGTGTGAGGAGATAAGCAGATAAGCACAAGCTCCGGCTGGCCCCTGTCTGGACATTTCCCAACCCCACTGCTTGGCCCCTCTGCAAGGAGGTAAGCTCTGTAATGTATACATTCATTTTTAAAATCAGGTACCACTCAATTCACACAGGTTATGGAGAGGTGCCTTGAATCTTGTGCAGGGTGCTTCAAGTCCAAAAAGGTTGAGAACCACTGCTGTATACAATATTATTACATAATAATGTAATCAACTATCGTTAGCCCATATTCCACATATAAAAGTGAAGAGGAATCCTTTTGCCACCTTTGAACAAAACTTTAGTGGTCGAATATTACAGTGAGGTCTCTTGATAGGAAGATTTCATTGCTTTCACAGTTCTTTGATAATAAGTACAAGTTTTCCCTAGTGTAGGTGCAGGTTAGTACCTTCCATTTCAACATTGTTCGCTAACCCTAAGCTAACTTTTTCTTCTTCTCATATCACTAAGCCTTACAAGTTTAAGAATGAGTGAGTAGTCAGGAGAAGCGTAACCCCATATCTGCCACCTGTGACTGATGAGTATTGTAGGTACGGTGTGAGTAAGAAAGCATTGCCCATTGTTGCTTTTCTTATTTTTTAAAGGAAGCGCCTATAACCCTACAACTTTTTCTTTTTAAATTATACAGCAACATTTTATTTTCTTAGGCAATCAGAACAATACATCTTCAGAGCTACAGTCCAGCCTACATTGTAGACTGGCTTTGCGTCCTCTGTAGAATGCAAAGCCAGTTTAAGCCCCACTGCTGCGCAGCATAGAAATGAAAATAAAGGAGATCTATGGCAGGCATAGAGAGAGACTTGCAGAACAAAAAAGTGGGAGGGAAGTCTGCACCCCTTGCAGTGCTAATGGATCTGGTCTTACTCTGAGTGACAGCAGTGACCTCAGTACCTCTTCCCACTTAGTTATTCCTCTACCTGCAGCTCTTGCCACAAGGGGGATTGTTTGGCCCCAGATCTGTAATTTATGTCTTTTCCTCTTTGTTCCCATAATAATAGTTTAAAATTACAGAGCAGAGCACAGAACCAGCTTCCAAACCAGCTAAGCTAGTTTGTTTGATAGCCCACTGTTGTGAAATGATTCCAGGAAATACTCATAACTGAACTTAACAGGTTTGGGTGACTCTGCTCCAAAAATGATAACGATGAAGGGCCACCATCCGTGTGCCAGGCCTTGTCTATATTCCATAGTATGTGTATACAAGAAGAGCTGTACTGCGACCATGGGAATAGCTGGAATTTGTCTAAACTAGGAGTTGTCTATAGGGTGCTCTTACAGAAGCTACAAAGTGCTTCTTGATAACACTGTAACATTTGCAGTTTACACAAAGTGCTTAAAGTTATAGAGCTCAGTGCCTCCATGCACTGACAGAGGCCAGGTGGCAGGCGCTGCTGTTGCCTGCTTTGTAAACCAGCCAGAAGCCCCCGGGCAGCTGTCAGTGTGGGTGGGGGGACTCTGGGGGGTTCTCTGCCCCAGAGCCAGTGCCAGGGGGCACCAGGGGTCCTCTCCCTAGGGGTGGATCCAGCCAAGGCCCACCTTAATTGCTGGCTCAGTTGCCCCCTGCCCACACAGAGGCAGCCAGTGTGGGTGGAGGGACTGAGTCTCCTTGCGCTCTCTGCCTCCTCCCTGTGGCAGACCAGGGGGATGACACATAACTCTCATAGGGAACTGTATAGAAGTTCCCTAAGAAGCTCTCATTTAGAGCACTTTCATTTACTACCTGATTTAACAAGGGTTAATTTTTCACACATGGCCATTTTAAAAGTGTTCTACAGCTGTGCACGTTTGATATGCCACAGCTGTAGAGCACTTTCAGGGGCCAGGTCACATGAAACATGTCACTTCTGCCTGACCCCCTATGTGGTCAGGTGTGACTCTCAGCCTTAGCCTGCTTCTAGATAAATCCTAGAAAAAGAGTTGTCTGTATAAATAGGAGGTGAGGGTGTCAATAGGAAGTCAGGGTGCTCAGTACTTCATGAGATCAGACTGTTTCTATTAGCTTGGCCTATAATAGGCCTATTAGCATGTCATAGGTAGGAGTCTACTCAACTCGAGGAGGCCAGTTGATTTCATAGGGAAATCACAGAGCCCGCCACCATTTTCGTGAGCAGATCATGATGGCTCCCCCCCCACGCTTCTGATTGGCTGAAGGGCCCCAGTGGCCCTGCCCCTCACTGCTGATTGTTGAAAGGGGGCAGGACCACATGACAGGCAGTCCTCTCAGCCAATTGAGGGTGAGGGCAGAGGAAGCAGCCATCTTGGGCTGTCCTTTGTGCAGGTAGCCCTCCCTTCCCACTTCTCCCATGGTGGATTATGCAGCTGGGCCACAGCACTGTGAGGACATTTGATTTTCAATAATTCCCCCCTCCCAGATTTCACAGACCTTGCCCACTTACGTGGACAGTGCTGTATTTTATGTTTTCCTCAAAATCGTGATTTTGGTAGGTCCCTAATCATAGGCCTATAAGCTTGCTTATGATTTTAACTTGATTACAGAACTTGTAAAAGGGGTTCAAATAGATGTTTGTCACCTGTGGAAACAAACACATTCTTTGAAATTTTCAAGTCAAATTGTTTTTCATTCCAGTAAAAATATTGAGTAAAAAATAAGAGCCGTATCATGAAAATGATAAGTGAACTAAATAAATAAAATGGGGGGGAATAAATAAGTTTTAAAAGAAATAAACATAAGATTTTAAATACATAAATAATTAAATGAATATGCTGGGGCTATAAATGTTTTCTCCTAAGTATTCTGAAAACTCTGGAAGACGATTTTGGTCAGGAGAATACAAAATATTTTAGTTTACCAAATGAAGCAAATCAAAAGGTTCTTTTGCTTTTGTGTATGTTCATGCATGTATGTGCTTGTATGTGTGTGTGCTTGTATGTATCCATGCACTTGGATGGAGATGCATTTGTGTATAAACTCTGCCTGCACCTGTATGAAAACTTTGAGTTCATTTTTAATGATATTTGCACATTTAAAACATGTAGATACAAGTGCATTTTTTTTCTTAAGTGCTAGAGCATCCTGTGTAGGCTGCCTAGCTGAGACCAACAGGCTTGAGGCCAAAATAAGAGGTGGAAGAACCACAGGGTAGATTTCTTTTATCATTTAAACCTTCAGAGTGTTATTAAAAAGCTGTTACTGAAACAGTGTAAATATTTGCTAAGCAAAGTCCCACCACATGATGCACAAGTAAGCTGTATGGAATGTATTAATAAAATAAAAAAGTTTTGGAAGAGAAACAAATGTTATGGATGGGAAAACAAGGACAAAATGGACTTGAGGCAACTCCAAGGGCAATAATCTAATTATTGACATGGAGCGAACTGAATCTCTTGTAAAGACCGTGTGTCATGAAGAATATAACACACAACCCTGGTAGAGTAATGGATTTCAGTGTGTGTGGTGAAAATTCAGCTCTAGGTGTTGGGACAGTGGATGCTATAACAAATTAAGTGGTTGTTTCCACTCTTCCAGTTCAAACATCATCTGCAAAAGATAAATGAGTCATATCATGTCATACCTCTGAACCCTCTCTTCATCTTCCACTGCCACAGGAGACATAGAGCTTGTGGACATGGGGATACTAGTGTGTAGTGAGGTAGGGTGTGAATTTACAGTGCACTTCACTAACTCCCTGCGTGGACACTAACTCTGCTGAGGAGCAGGGCATATTAGTGTGGCCACAGTGCTGCGCTAATGACATTATGCTAGTCTTGGTTCTAGAGTTAGCACATGCAGAGCTAGTGTGGGGTGTCTCTTGTGCCACATAGTCATATTATAGAAGGAGACAGCATACCACCCTCCGCTGTTTTTAAGTAAAAATGGCTGTGGCTGCTGTGCTTTGGGTTGGCAGCATGTCAGGTGTGCTTCAATAGGGATCAGGCTCTTCGGAGGAGGTTCAGAGACATCTAGTGTGAAGATCTCAGACAGACAGAGGCATGATTTAGATGCTGAGGCATGTTATAGGTGCTGAAGTGCTCAGCTCAGACAAGACAACAACACTTCTGGCCATTTGCAATAGCAGAACTTTAGGACTTTACTAAGTAAATGAGAGTTTGGACAAGCTGATATTAGACAAGGTAGAAAACAAACATTTGTGCAACTTTGGCTGTGCTTATTAATCCTGATATCATCTTTTCCAGTAGGAAGGAGGGTCATGTCTAACTTAGACCCTAATGCTGAAGTCAACTGATCACAGTCAGACTGATGTGATGGCAGAGATTTCCATTGACTTTAGTGTTGCTCCGTGTGCTCTAAAGGCCTGTATACTACCAGGGGAGCTTTGTGTGGTACATTTGGTGCCCCGGATATACAGGGCACCCCATGCCAGTACTGCATACTACTGCTGACAGGCCAGATTGTCATCGATTCAAGAATGATCTGTACCATGGGGCTTGAGTCCAATCCTTGAGCTAGCTGTGTCTATCTTGGGGGGAGCTGGGGGAGCCGGCTACTGCAGGCCTGGCTGCTAAGCTGCTGTGTTACCAGTTACCAGTCAATCAAGATTCACTCAGGGACCAGCTCAACACACAGTTGCTAGCTAATGTAACCAGTTAATTAGCAACAATTAACACTTACAAAACCACAGACAGACTAAGGAGAGGAAATAATCAATACAGACAATCAACTGCCCCAAGACAGAGACGGTCAGTTGCACAAGCACCTATGTCACTAGTTTTGTCTGTCCGCAGGTAGGGGTGCAGGGCCCAGAACCCCTGCACCGATCTCCTCGACAGCTGGCAGGCTTCGTGGTCACAACAGGGACCACCGTCCTTGCGGCTTTCACCCTGCTGTGCCTTAACACACAGTGTCACCCATGTCACGAGTTTTGCTTGTGCGCAGCTAGAGGGGCCATTCCCCCCAGCCCCCTGTACCTATCTCCTTGAAACTTGGCAGGCTTTGTGGCCTAAGCAGGGGCCACCACCCCTGCAGTTTTCAGCCCGCTGCACCTTAACACACACACTGTCATCTATGTCATGAGTTTTGCCTCTCAGCAACTTGAGGTGCAGTTCCCCCCAGACGCCTGCACTGATCTTCTTGAAACTTGGCATGCTTTGTGGCCTCACCAGAGGCTACCACCCCTGCAGTTTTTACCCATCTGTGATGTCACACATAGATGTGACATGAGTTTTCCTTTCAAGAGTTTGGGGTGCAGTTCCCCCCAAACCCTTGCACTGATCTTGAAACTTGGCAGACTTCAAGCTCTCAGAAGAGGCTACCACTCCAAATCAGACAAAAAACAACAAAGTTATAGATATTTCATTGATTCCCCATTATACTCTATGGCCAGATCTCCCAGGCAGCTCCAAAGCTTCGGAGCTGCTTTGGCTGGATCGAGGCGGAAACCCAGTCGGAGCTCCGGATCGGGCTGCAGCCATCCCAAGTGGCCAGATCCAAGGCCGGATGGAATCGCTGTGACTCGCACAGGCCTGATGCCCAAGCCCGGGGCTCCAGCATTTCTCCGGAGTGGGGGAGGCTCAGTCAGGGCCTCGGGACCGCGCTGGGAGACTTGGGCACGGCTGCAACTTTGGCAGCCGGGTTTCAGCATTTGAGAGCTGGGCCATGGTGCAGCCTAGTGGGTCCCGTGGCCGCTGCTCCACGCTCTGCAGTGGCCGCAGCCAGAGGAGAATGCAGTGGCTGGCAGAGGAGGCCCACCTGACACCTCTCTGGGGCAGGCGGCGGGAGCCACCAGCCGCCCCTTATTAGTCATGTGTGACCCGGCGAGCAGGGGGAGGGGCCTTCCAAATAAAAATGATTTGGAAGAGAAACTAGGAGAAAATGGACTTGAGGCACCTCCAAAGGTAGCAGTCTAATGATTGAAGTGGAGTGAACTGAATGCGTCTCACGATGAGGAACATAACACACACCCTGGTAGAGTCGTGATGGGTGTCAATGCCTGCGGTGCCAATTCAGGTGCAGCTGCCGGGACAGAGGATGCTATAACAAATTAACCGGTTTTCATACAGTCCTGCATTGTAGGGCCGGGAGGGACCGCGGGAGACCAGGGCGTCCAGCCCCCTGCACGGGGCAGGAAAGGTGGTCTTCGCTCCTCCCGTGCACGCACCACCTGCGACAGGTGAGCGAGTGGAGCCAGGGCCACAGGGGGCGCACGAGCTCCTCCTCCCCCACCCGCGCGCTCGGTTCTTTTCGGCAGCCGAAGAGTTCCGAGCGCGTCACGTGGTGCGGGGATGCGGAGCGCGCAGACGCAGTGCGGCGGCTGCCATGGCGGAGTTGGGGGTGCTGCTGCCCGGCTCGCGGCTGGTGCAGCAGGGCGCCGAGGCGCGGCTTTACCGGGGCCGCTTCCTGGGCCGCGCCGTTGTCGCCAAGCTCCGCTTCCCCAAGCGCTACCGGCACCCAGCGCTGGAGGAGCGGCTGAGCCGGCGGCGCACGGCGCAAGAGGCGCGGTCTCTGCTGCGCTGTCGCCGGGCAGGTGGGGGCCCCCTTGCCGGGGCTTAGCGGTGATCCCGTCTCCACCACCAGCCCCGCGAGGCTCCTGTCGGAACCCGCTTCCACCTGGTGCCCGGCTCCCTGCCTCCTCCGCGCGGGCCTGGGGGGTTCTCCCGCCCCGCAGGACGGGCCCAGCACCAGGGGAAGGGAAGGGAAGGGAAGGGAAGGGGTGATCCTGCAAGGATGCCCGACAAAAATCCTCTTTGCAGTTGTGGCATGCTCAGATCACACCGCTTAACCTGGTCCTCGGGCTTGACGCGGTCAATATAAGCCCTTTTCCATCTTTGTTGCATGCGACTGGGCAGGGTGGAAGTCACGCAGGAATTTCTGTGCCCTAAAAGGTAGCACCTCATTAATCCTTTTTATTTATTTTTCTTAAATAGGCATTTCTGCACCAGTGGTTTACTTTGTGGATTATGTCTCCAACTGTATCTACCTGGAAGATATTGTAGGATCAATGACTGTTCGGGATTATATCATTTCCATACAGCAGCGTGAAAAGGATGCTAGTGGCCTCTTTACCTTAGCAGAGAAGATAGGCGAGGTTTTGGCTCGGATGCACGATGAGGATCTTATACATGGGGATCTTACGACATCCAACATACTCTTGCGGCCCCCAGCGGAGAAGCTGGACCTTGTGCTGATAGACTTTGGACTGAGTTTTATATCTGGCCTACCTGAGGATAAAGGGGTTGATTTGTATGTCCTGGAGAAAGCCTTTCTTAGTACTCATCCAAATACAGAGACTCTGTTCGAAGCTCTGTTGAAGAAATACACAGCCATGTCAAAAAAGTCAAGCCCAGTGATCAAAAAATTGGATGAAGTACGACTGAGGGGAAGAAAGAGATCCATGGTTGGATAGAAGCAAGCAGACTTTGTGGAAGGGGGGGGAAATGACTTCTCATGTTCTGCAAAGGCTTGTATTCACTGTTTTGGTAACTTTCAGTCCAATAAACCAGTTTAATACAATAATGACTCCTTTTGTATAGCTACCTAATGTGTGGCCAAAGTAACCAAGTCAAAAACTGGTGCTGTGAATACACAGACAGACAGGGGGAAAAAGAATGAAATGTTTCCCTTTTAAAAAGGAAAGAGCCAAAGCACATGGCATTTTCTTGCTGCTTTACATAGAATAAATATAACCCTCAAAATGCTAGTGTTATCAGGCTTGAAGACTTTGGCTTTTCATTTTCAAATCAATACTCTTTCCTTCAGCAAATAGTCTGTTTAAACCAGTAATAAAATTGTGCCAGGGTATTTTTGCTAAAGGTATTCCCAGTGAAGCAAAAAGTCTTTTGTGACTTCCCTTTCAGATAGTGGTCAAACAAGCAGGCAGTATCCTGTCCTATGAATCCTATTTACATTTTTGAGAACTAGGAATATATAAACAGTAATGGTCTGCCTGGATCAAAGCAGAGACTTTTTTCTAAGTCTCTAATGACATCAACCTTCTCCATTTCTAATAAATCACTGTTGTAAGCCAGGAGTGTGGTATTTAAATCTTAGTACATAAAAAAGACATTACCGTCCCTTGTATAAAAAAAGAAAAAACCCCATTCCTCTGCCCTTCAATGTGCAGAAGAGAAGGACTAGTCTAAAAAAGGCATGAGAAGTCCGGTGATGACTTCTTACATTGTACTCTGGCTTGTAAATGTTAAATGCAGTTCTTGGGTCTTTAGAGGACCCCTTCTACCAGCTTTCTTCTGCTGCAATAGCTGTAGTAGTAGTAGTGGTGGCTGTGGCTGACTTAGACAACCCATGTTCTTTTAAACTGCTCTGTCTTCCAGCTTAGGGTTTCTCAACTGGTGGCGAAGGTCCTACAGGTAGAACTCGGGTTGTGGCGGCAAAACTGGAAATGCCACGGCAGGACTTCTGGTTTAACTTTTGTGCGCTTTGATTGGTGGCTGGGGAACCTGCCCCACTACTCTTCAATGCCTCTGGGGGACCTGCCTGCTCATCAACCAATGGAACTAGGATTTTTTGACCTTACATGGGTGGGACATAAGGTGCAGAAGGTTGAGAACTGCTGCTCTGTGGTGATGTTTAAGGGATGTACAGGGAGTGAACATGTGCCCCATGAGAGCACTGGTGCACCCCCTGACAGCATTCCCTGCTTAGGCGACGGGCAGGGTGGCAGGTGGGAGCACTGGTGCCCCCCTTTGAGCGCTGGCCTGGGAGTGGGGGTGCAAGGAGAAGCGCCCTGGCACTTCCAGGTTGGTGCGATTAGCCGCAGGGGGACACCCTTGGTGTCATTGACTGGCCAGTGGGGGGCAAGTGCCCCCCCCCCCCGACTCAGGAGACAGTAGTTGCCCATGGCTCCATCCTGAGTGGAATGGGTGAAATCCCAGCAGCCAGAATATCAGAGTGTTTCATTGGTGCAGAAGGGGAGGTAACCGAGGCATCCCTGGAAGTTCTGAAGAAAGGTGATAAGCAGTTCCCTTCCATCTGGTGGATAGTCTGTCATGAGTATTTGATGGCAAGGGAGCCTGTCTTTCTTCATTATGCTCCAGCTGCCTCCTGTATTTCAAACCAAAATCTGTTCACAAGGGAGATGGGGGAACCTCAACCCCAGGAAGACTGGGGAGGTTGCTGAGTCATACCTTGTTTGAAATTTCTAGGTCAGATTAACTAGATCAGTTCCTAATCCTTTACACTGAGCAAAGCTCAATCATTCAAATGCCATATGTGGCACTACAACTGGCAGGTATGCTCTGCCCCAGACTTTTCAGCCTGGGGTTTCGGATACTTCCAAATTCATCAGCAGGCACCCTACATTCAGGCCCAAGCCCAGAGGCCTGGGGTTCAGACACCACCAAGTCTAGCTTGCCCTCAGCCAAGAGCTGCAGCAGCAAGCAAGGGAGGAGTCCCCTATTTCCATAAAGTTGGCACATAGCTGAGATCCTCCCACTGGAAGCTGGCTAGTGGGAAGCTAACTATGAGGCTCTCCTAGGGAGTGGGAAGGTCTTGGCTTTAAGCCCACTTTATGGAAATAGATATATAGATACAGCTTGCAATTAAATAATTTTTGCAAAAATCTTGTTGGTGTAATAAAAGATATCCTCCCTACTACAAGTCTTGATTTATACCTAGCTATCTATGTAGGATGTTTGTATGCATGCAGAAATAAATATTTTTGCAAAAATGCTGCTTGCTGGTGGGCTGCCTGGCAGGGCTGGGGAGGTGTGAAGGCCCCCCCACCCCGCATGTGGGATGGAGGGGGGCAGCCCCGGGCCCGGGAGGGGGGCAGACCCGGGCCGGAAGAGGCGAGCGGAGCCGCGGGCAATAAGAGGCTCCGGCGCCGCCACACGCTAACGCTCTCGCGGTGCCTCAAGCCGTAGCGCGGCCGCCCGGCAGCGCGAAGACCCGGGTTCGAGGCTGCTCCCCCGCGCAAGCGTCCTAGCGCTCCGGGCTGCTGGTGCCCGGGGCGTATTCACTTACTTGCCAGAGCAGCCCCTGCCCCGGCCAAGTGCCCGCTGCCCGCGCGTGGGTCCCGGGTTCCACCGGCCGGGGGACAGTTTTGTAAACCCTCCCGTCCCGTCCCCGCGCTCCTCCCCATGCGAAGTCCGCGCTCCTCCTCGCGCACCTGGCGGCCCCGGATCCGCACGGGCGGAGCCGGGTTCAGAGGCAAGGGCTGCTCGTCCAGGTGAAAGGGAAGTGGAGGCGCTCCTGCCCCGCCTCAGAGGGGGGCACAGCCCCGGGGCCGGCGGCTGGAGGGAGCGAGGGGCCGGCAAACAGCAGCGTCGCGCCCGGGGCAGGCGGGGCGAGCTCGCGTCTCAGCGGAGAGGGGGCTGCTTGGACCTAAGTTATCTCTGAAAAGCAAAAGGGACAACTTGAAAGTCTGCTGCTCCCCTGAAGCCTCCTAGACGCCTCCCAGCAGCTGCGGAGGCAAGCGGGGCCTGTGGTGGGAAGGGGTTAACCCCTCTCTGAGTGGGAGGAGGCGGCTGTGTGGAGCCCTGGCCAGGCCCCTGCACAGGGAGCCGTGCAGACAGGCGCGCTTGCCTGCTGCTGTGTGAGTTAGCGCAGAGCTCATGCGGGAGGGCTGGAGACCCTGCCTGCGACCTCTCAGGGTAAACAGTCACAGCCACAGCCAGCCTACCAGTGGCATGACACCGATGGGCACGCGCTGCACCCCGAGGGTCCCCTTGGGCTCTGTGCCCCCCCCCGGGCACCTCAGAGACTGCTGCCCAGACGGAGCCCCTGGCTCTCAGTTGTGGGGGCTGCCTGTCCCTATTTCAGGGCTCTGGTGGCCAGGAGCATGGCCACGTCCCCGTGTGGGGTCTGCTCTCTTTTGGGGTCTCTGGAGCTCCAGGCCACAATCCAGAGACTGCGCGCCATCAGGGACTGCGAGCAGGAGATAGACTCCTACTGCCAGGCCCTTCTCCCCCGGGAGCCGCAGGGTAGACCACGGTCTCTCTCCAGGACAAAGGAGGGCCTCCCACTCTGCCCAGTCAGGGGCATGGACCAAGGTGGTCAAGGGCCCCAAGGCCCGCCGCACCAAGGCCCCTGCCCCGCCGGAGCTTAGCAACAGGTTTGCACCTCTTGCAGCCCCAGCAGAGCCTGCCGAGATGCCAGCTCCCGCAGGCAACACAGACTCACCTGCAGCTACCGTCCCCGCTCTCCCCAAGACAAAACGCGAGGTGTTTGTTGTGGGAGACTCCACCCTGAGGGGGACTGAGGGGGCTAGCTGCCGCTCCAACCCCTTAGCCCAGGAAGTCTGCTGCTTCCCGGGGGCCCGCATCCGGGACATTGTGGAGAAGATCCCAAAGCTCCTCCAGCCCACAGCCCACTATCCCATGCTCCTTATTCATGTGGGCACCAATGACACGGCTCAGAGCGCTCCCAGCCAGGTCATGAGACGCTACAGGGATTTGGGAATGGGGCTAAAGGGTCTGGGGGCGCAGGTGGTGTTCTCGTTGATCCTCCCAGTCTCAGGCTATGGGCTGAGGAGGGAGAGGACGATCCAGGGAGTCAACCAAAGACTGTGGCGCTGATGTCACCAGGAAGGCTTTGGCTTCCATGACCACAGCCCGCTTCTTGGCGAGAGAGGCAGCGAGCTGCTGGGAAGAGATGGCCTCTACCTCTCTCCCCTGGGGAGGAGGCTCTTCTCAGACAGACTGGCTGACCTGCTCCACCAGGCTTTAAACTAAGCCCATTGGGGGACGGGGGGACTACCACCACTGCTGACCCACTGAACGACCCTTGCAAAGCCAGCGGGCCAAGGCACTTAAGGGAGCCCACCCCTTCCCCAGCCCTGGTACAATCTGTGGGCAAGGCAAGAGCCCCCAAGGGGACACTTGCCTGCCTGTACACAAATGCCAGGAGCTTGGGGAATAAGCAGGAGGAGCTTGTCCTCCTGCTCAGTGCAAAGAATTATGATGTCATAGAGATAACAGAGACCTGGTGGGACTCCACCCATGACTGGACCTTGGGTATAGATGGCTATACCCTGTACAGGAGGGATCGTGTAGATAAAAGGGGCAGGGGTGTAGCTCTCTATGTTAAGGAAAGCTACATGTCCCTGCAAGCTGATATTGGCAACCAGGGTGGACGACTGGAGACCCTCTGGGTTAAAATCCATGGGGAACATGGCACAGGGAACACAATGGTGGGAGTCTACTACAGATCTCCCACCCAAAGTCCTGAGCTTGACCAGGAGTTCGCCCAGGAACTGACTGAGGCCGCTTGCTCCAGGACCTTGGTTGTCATGGGTGACTTCAATTACCTGGACCTCTCGTGGGAGGATCACTCAGCAAAATCCGAGCGGTCGCAAAGCTTCCTCTCATGTGTGGATGACCTCTACCTGACTCAAGAAGTCTGTGGGCCAACAAGAGGCAAAGCGCTGCTCAACCTGGTACTGGCTACTGGGGATAACCTAATCGGCAACCTAGTGATGGATGGGAAGCTGAGTGACAGCAACCACGAGCTGATCACCTTCACCACCAGTGGGGTCCCCCAGGGCTCTGTCCTTGGACCCATATTGTTCAACATCTTCATTAATGATGTGGACATTGGAGTCAGGAGTGGACTGGCCAAGTTCGCCGATGACACCAAACTTTGGGGCAAAGCATCCACGCCAGAAGACAGGCAGGTGATCCAGCCTGACCTGGGCAGGCTCAGCAAATGGGCAGATGAAAACCTGATGGTGTTTAACACTGAAAAATTCAGGGTTCCTTGGGAAGAAAAACCTGCAACATCCTTATAGGCTCAGCAGTGCTACCCTGGCTAGAACTACGGAAGAAAGAGACTTGGGGGTCATCATTGACCTCAAGATGAACATGAGCCTGCAATGTGATGCTGTGGCTACTAAAGCAACCAAAACTCTGGCTTGCATCCATAGATGCTTCTCAAGCAAATCCCGGGACGTCATTCTCTCCTTGTACTTGGCCTTGGTGAGGCCACAACTGGAGTACTGCGTCCAGTTTTGGGCTCCACAATTAAAAAAGGATGCGAAGAAGCTTGAGAGAGTCCAGAGAAGAAAGAGCCACACGCATGATCAGAGGTCAGGAAAACAGACCTTACAATGACAGGCTGAGAGCCAGGGGGCTCTTTAGCCTGGAAAAGCACAGGCTCAGGGGTGATCTGATGACCACCTATAAGTTTATCGGGGTAATCACCAGGATCTGGGGGAACGTTTGTTCACCAGAGTGCCCCAAGGGATGACGAGGTCAAATGGTCATAAACTACTGCAAGACCATTTCAGGCTGGACATAAGGAAGAACTTATTTCTGTCCGAGTCCCCAAGGTCTGGAACAGTCTGCCATCAGAGGTGGTTCAAGCACCTACATTGAACATCTTCAAGAGCAAATTGGATGCTTATCTTGCTGGGCTCCTATGACCCCAGCTGACTTCCTGCCCTTTGGATGGGGGGCTGGACTCGATGATCTTCCAAGGTCCCCTCCAGCCTTCATATCTATGAAATCTAGCCAGTTCTTTCTTATCTAAGGAATGAAAAGTAATTTCAGGTAGTTTCTTGCATCTCCAGTGTCAGGTTTTAGGGTTTGAGGACTTGCATCTCCCACATCTGCAGAACAGGGTGGGCAGTCCCCGGCATGGGAGCCAGTGTGGCACGTGAAGACATTTTGCTTGGCACCTGTGCCTGGGGGTGGGCGGTGGGGAAGGGGCTGGGGCGGCACGAGGATCCCGGCCCCTTGTGGCGCCCCTGGAATGCCAACTTCTGACAAGTCAAGGGTGTTTTGGGGGCTCTGCCCAACAGCATTGCTGAGCCCTGCTGCAGTGGCATCGGGAAAGGAAACTGAGGGAGCTCAAGCCCCAGCAGAGGTGAAGCTGGAGGTGGGGCAGGCACTAGAGGTGTTTCCAGAACAGAGCTGCCAGCTGTGAGTCCCCAGTAGGACCGCTGAAGTCAGTCGGTGCTAGGTGGGCAGTTTGGGAAAGTCCACAAACAATCTCTGCTGCTGGGTTTGAGCAGATGATGCAGTACCCCACCAAAATCACCATGCTCTGTAGGGGTGCAAGCATCTTGACTTAGCAGAGTCACGATGCAGCTGACTTCATAGGGACAACAGTAGCTGCACAAGGCGCTGTCAGGTAAATAAACATTGGATCTGGTTCCCCTTTCCATTCCTTTTCAGGCATTACGTCTAAGAACAGAGGTGGGCAAAATGCGGCCCAGGGGCCGGATGTGGCTCTCCAGGCCATTCTATCTGGCCTGTGGGGCCCCTAAAAATTTTAGAAGATTAATATTTATCTGCTCCTGGCTGCCTGTCATGCAGCCCTTGATGGCTTGCCAATACTCAGTAAGTGGCCCTCCGTCTGAAATAATTGCCCATCCCTGTCTAAGAAGAATAAGTAAGTTAAAACAAATATACAATTTTTAAGTTGATAGCATTCCTTCCACTAAATAATGAAGCCAGCAAGCATCATCAGACTGTATAGAGCCCATTCATTAAAGACAAATTGACCGCCTCAGGATAGGTGTCTGGAAGCTTTGAGTTCCACAGCTGCAAAAGGCCAAATTGCAAGGTATCTGTGCCATGATATGACTGCACCTGCACCCCAGACAGACCCCAGGTTAGGGCTGAGAGGGAGAATTCTGTCTTCATAGTGCATCTTGTGCTTTCCCTATTGCTGAGATTGATAGTGGGACCAAAGGCATCTTCATTTGTTTTATTTTTAGCTAGGCTGAAGATCAAGACCAGCTGTTCCTCTACATTCTCTCTGGTGCACCAACATACCATGCTGCATTGTAATTATAGAGTCTGGAAGAGTGTTACATTGGAGGATGTTGCAGTGAAATGGACCAGGCGTAATGCATCTGCAGAGAACATCGTGTATGAGTTTGATGGGAAGCATGAAGCATATCACCGAAAGGAGGCCTTGGTGGATCCAGAGTTACTGACCTGGGGCAGCGTATCTCTCAGCCTGCGTAATGCGACAGTAGATGATGCAGGAAATTACACCTGTATGGTTTTAATAACCTCACAATATGGAAGAGGAGAAATCCAGCTTCAAGTCAGCGGTACTCAGTGCTGTTAGTATAATGCTGAAACAACTTGTCACTTTCAGGCCAGCCAAATGATTAAGACATGAGGCTGTGCTTTAATTTAAAGACTAATACTAGACATATATTATTGCAGGTTTAAGGCTTTTTATCTGAAATTTCCATGTTCTTACCAAACTACCGGGTTGAGGAGGCCATATCTGTCTTCTAGCTTGAAAATACTTAGAGGCTGAGATTTTCTAAAGGGCTGGAACGCCATAGAAATCTTAGACTTAATTCACATCATCTCTTTTAAAACAAACATTTTATCATACTTGCTTGAAACGCATTAGTTGATTTTGTTTAAGTATTAGTAAAATCTTGACACCCTCTTGGGGGAGGGGGTGTATTAATATACCTATTTTACAGATGGAGAAATTGAGGCATAGAGAATAAGTGGCCTTGATTAATAAGTGGCAGAACTGAATCTAGAACCAGGATGTCCAGTTCCCTAGCTTTTACACTAACTGCTAAAGCACATATGGTACACAGTGACATTTTTGGGAACTGAAGCACTTTATATGAAGCAAACCCCCAAATTTCCACAGCCGTTGCCTGAAACCTGTTGTTCACTTTCAAGTGACTTTCAATTATTTGAGGCACCTGCTTGAAGAGAACAGCAGCAAATGTCTCATGGGGAATTGTGAGAGGCAAAGTTTTTTTGGTGGTATCTTTCACTGGACCAACTCTGTAGTTGAGAGAGATTTTAGATAAACTTTCAGGTACAATGTGATGCTCTTCTTCAGGTTTAGGAAAGAAGCCAACACTCCAATCTTACTTATAGTTGAATTGGCAGCTGCTAACTGAGTCATCCTGGGCATAACCATCTCACTGATGCAGTAGTTTAGCTATAGTCTGAGTTGTTCATGTGTTAAGGTTGCAAGCCAATATTAGTACTGGGTGAGCATTTGAAATAGTGTCTAGTCTTATTCATTTCATGTAGGTAAAGTCTGGAGTACTGACTTATTTAACTCAGAAGCAGAATTAGTATTTGAACAGAAGAAATCAATGGCAACAGGAGTATGTATCTACCTATGATCTGTTTTTCTAGCTCAGCTCACGGTGTTGATATCACCCCAAAACCCTGAAATTACAGCAGGGGAAGAGAAGACTTTCTTCTGTGATATTCATCAGGTTTACCCTCAGGAGCTTGACCTCTTCTGGCTGGTTAGGAGGGTTGGTGGAGAGGATGAGAGGCCCTTAGCCCAGAATATCTGCACTGGGATCCCGTCAGCTCAGAAGGAATGCAGCCTATTCACTCTGCTGAGCCGTGCAACTCAAGTCATGTCTGAGGAGGACAGTAAATCCATGTACATCTGTGAAGTCCGACATGCATCCTTGAAAAAGCCACAGAGGGGGAATACAACTGTATTAGTCACAAGTAAGTAACCCAAATACAACCTCACATTGGAGCCAACTGAAAACTTTTTGAGGAAGCAGTTTTCCATTAGAAAATGTAGTTCTATAGGAATGTGCTGATTTTGACAGATGTTTTTGATGGGGACCAGTCAAAATGATTGATTTTGACAATACAGTTTTGGTAAGG